>NC_057801.1:537568680-537899985 GCF_018294505.1 Triticum aestivum
ATAGTTACCATGTCTATTCTAGGCAAGTGATCAACTTTGTTGTGCGTATATTACCATGCTAGTACACATGTTTACCGGGGGGGGGGAGCGAGGGGGGTGGTTCCAACAACTTTTCTCCCCTAGTCAAAATTAGCTATCATGTCTCGACTAGGTAAGTTATTACCTCTGCTGTGCGTATGTTACCATGCATGAGTTACCGGGGGGGCTCAAGAACTTTTTTACTCGGTCAAAGACTTACCACACTTCCGCTAAGTAAGTTATCAGCTCTCTTGTGCATATATTATCATGTTATTTACATACAAGTTACCCCGGGTATGTTTGTCAACAACTTTTTTCTGGGGAGGTATATTCTCATAAACTCACCCCCCAAATTCAAAGTTAACGGCTGTGTTTGTACATATGTTATCAGATCTGCGGTGGTTACTTACACATAAGTTACCAGGATACGCTTTCAACAACTTTGCCCCCGCCAAACTAAAAGTTACCATGGTGTTTGTACCTAAGTTATCATATCTGTTGTGCGCAAATTAGCGTACTATTTAAATAGAATTTACCGGGGTATGTTTTTGGCAACCCCCGGATTAAAAGTTACCGTGGTGTTTGTACATAGGCTATCAGCTCCGTTGTGCTTAAGTTATCATGCTATGTACACAAAAAGTTATCGGTGATATGTTCTCAAAAAGTTGTTGGTGAAGTTACCATTGAAGTCCAACACCGATCACATGGTGAGGTCGGTCTGCTAGCCCCTCATGCCGGCGGTGGAGGCTTGCAGCAGCGGCTGCTGGGCTTGCTTGGAGGATACGTCACTAGGCTCAGTGAGCACTGTTGGCGAAGCGTCTGGGCACTCGTACCTGTAGGAGGCGGCAACATGATGCAATAGACGCAATGATGGTGCTTCGGGACTTGGGGAGGCCAAGTAGCGTGAATCCAATGGCGCAGTGGTGCAGGGCGTCGGTGAATAGCCGGATCCGGATGTGGATGAGGTAGGGGAGGTCAGAGACGACACTGTAGATCGGGCGGAGGCCATGTATCGAGACAGAGAAGGGGTGGGTGAGGGAAGAGAAGGGAAGGAGCAATGAGAAGGAAGTGGAGGGGAGGAGCAGGGCAACGAGGAGGTCGACCAGCATTGCTGTTAGTGCTGCTCGTCGGCGGTGGCGAGGCTCGCTGGAGCAGCTGAGGGTGGCGAATCTTGGTGCCATCGTCGTCCATGCCACCGTCGGTGCATGGACATATATTTCGATGACTTTGTTCTAGGTAAAAAGTTACCATCCCTAGGCTAAGTAAGTTATCAGCTCTGTTGGGCGTATATTACCATGTTATTTGCATAGATGTTACCGGGGATATGTTTTTAATAACTTTTTTTCCTAGGTCAAAGTTATCGTGGTGTTTTGTACCTAAGTTATTAGGTCTGTGATGCATATATTATCATGCTATTTACACAGAAGTAGCCGAGATATGTTTTCAACTAAAAAAATTCCCCGGTCAAAGTTATCGTGGTGTTTGCACCTAAGTTATCAGGTCTGGGAGCATATATTATCATGCCATTTACACAGAAATTATCGGTGATATGTTCTCATGAACTTTTTTCCATGTGTCAAAGTTATCATGGTGTTAGTACCTAAGTTATCACGTCTAGGTACCTATATCATCATGCTATTTACACAAAAGTTGTCCGTGATATGTTATTGACATCTTTTTTCGCGGGTCAAAGTTACCTGGTGTTTTTGCATAAGTTATCAAGTCCTGGAGCGTATATTATCATGTTGTTTACACATAAGTTATCAGTGATATGTTCTCAACAACTTTTCCACAGGTCAAAATTATCGTGGTGTTTGTACCAAGTTATTAGGCTCGGGAGCCTACATTATCATGTTATTTGCACAAAAAGTTATCGGTGGTATATTTTTTAACATATTTTTTTCTAGGATCAAAGTTTATGTGGTGTTTGTACCCGAGTTATCTAATCCGGGAGCGTATATTATCATGCTTTTTATACAGAAGTTGTCAGTTGGATTTTACATTTTTTTTTCATTTGTCAAATTTATCATAGTGTTTGTACCTAAGTTATCAGGCACAAGAGTCTATATTATCATGCCATTTACGCAAAAGTTATCGGTTGTATATCTTTAACATCTCCCCCCCTCCCCCAACCCCGGTGAGAGTTAATGTGGTGTTTGTACCTAATCATCAAGTCTGCGGTGCGTATATTACCATGTGATTTATGTATAAGTTACCGGGGTAGTTTTCAAAACTTCTTTTCCTAGTTCAAAGTTATCTTGGTGTTTGTACCTAAATTATCAGGTCTGGGGTCGTATATTATCATAGTATTTACCTAGAAGTTATGATGGTATGTTTTTATGATCTTTTTTCCTCAGGGCAAAATTTTGTGGTGTTTGCACCTAAGTTATCACATCTGTGATGTGTATATTACCATGCGATATACAAATAAGTTATCAAGGGCGTTTTCCAACAACTTTTTCCCCGAGTAAAAATTACACCTCGGTGTTGTATGCAATTTACTAGCTCTGCGGTGCCAAATTATCCTGTTATTTACATAGAAGTTATCGGGTATGTTTCAATAATTATTTCCTGTAGGTTAAAAATACCATGATTTTTAAGTGACCAGCTTGGTGGTGTGTAAATTATCGTGTTCTCCGCGTATATTTCAAAACAAACTTTTTTTCCTCCATTTACACACGATACAACGACTGAAGTTCGATCCCCGCAAAAAAATGACTGAAGTTCGAATTGTATGCATCGATTCTTCTAAAAGAAACTTACATATAGATGTGCCCCCTCGCCAAAAGCATCATTGTTTTTTCTTGCGGTGGTGTAAAGTATAAAGGTCGACTAACCCGATTCAAAAACATAGTAAAAACATAGATTAGGTGGTAGCGCAATATGAGTTCAACCAGCAGGTTAGAGGCTCGACTCCCATCAGGCGCACCTTTTTTCCCGCGAAATAGTTTTCACGCGCGAGGTTGGGGAACCCGAGCGGTTGGGTGCGCGAAGAATCGGATGGATGGCACGCACAAGAGGCGGACCGTATGGCGACCACGTCATTCGTGCAACGCGCTAGGCTAGCAAGAGGCGGATCATATGGCTACCGCGCTGTTCGCGCTGGAAGTTATCACGCGACGCGCCAGCTGCATTCGATCCAGAATGGACGAGATCCAGGTCGTTCGAATCTGATGACATAATCAGAACATTCGGAAATTACAAATTCCCATCAAATATACCTTTGTTCACTTTGCCATCCTTCTTATCTGCCAAGTATTTGGGGTAGCTTCGTCTCAAGTGACCATTCCCTTTGCACTAGAAGCACTCAGTTTCAGGCTTGGATCCAGCTTTGGGTTTCTTTTCGGGAGTGGTAACTTGCTTGCCATTCTTCTTGAAGTTCCCTTTCTTTCCCTTGCCCTTTTTCTTGAAGTGGTCTTGTTAATCATCTTTCTTGATTTCTACCTTCATCGATTTCAGCATCGCGAAGAGCTCGGGAATCGTTTTTGTCATCCCTTGCATATTATAATTCATCATGAAGTTCTAGTAGCTTAGTGATAGTAACTAGAGAACTCTGTCAATCACTATCTCATCTGGAAGATTAACTCCCACTTAATTCAAGCGATCGTAGCACCTAGACATTCTGAGCACATGCTCACTGGCTGAGCTATTCTCCTCCATCTTGTAGGCAAAGTTCTTGTCAGAGGTCTCATACCTATCAACACAGGCATGAGTCTGAAATACCAATTTTAGCTCTCAAAACATATCATATGTTATGTGGCGTTCAAAATGTTTTTGAAGTCCGGGTTCTAAGTCGTAAAGCATGGTGCACTAAACTATAAAGTAGTCATCATATCAAGCTTGCCAAACGTTCATAACGTCTGCATCTGCTCCTGCAATAGGTCTGTCACCTAGCGGTGCATCAAGGACATAATTCTTCTGTGCAGCAATGAGGATAATCCTCAGATCACGGACCCAGTCCGCATCATTGCTACTTTCATCTTTCAACTTAGTTTTCTCGAGGAACATATCTAAAACATAGGGGAGCTACAATGCAAGCTATTGATCTACAACATAATTTGCAAATACTATCAGGACTAAGTTCATGATAAATTAAAGCTCAATTAATGAAATTACTAATGAACTCCCACTTAAATTAACATCCCTCAAGTTACCTAAGTGATACATGATCCAATTCAACTAACCAAGGTCCGATCATCACGTGAGATGGGGTAGTCATCAACGGTCAACATCTCTATGTTGATCATATCTACTATATGATTCACGTTCGACCTTTCGGTCTCTAGTGTTCCGAGGCCATGTTTGTACATGCCAGGCTCGTCAAGTTTAACCCAAGTATTCTGCATGTGTAAAACTATCTTACACCGGTTGTATGTGAATGTAGAGTCTATCACACCCGATCATCACGTGGTGTCTCGAAACGACGAACTATAGCAACGGTGCATACTCAGGGAGAACACTTTTACCTTGAAATTTAGTGAAGGAATCATCTTATAATGCTACCGTCGTTCTAAGCAAAATAGCATGCATATAAGATAAACATGACATGCAATCAAAATATGTGACATGATATGGCCATCATCATCTTGTGCTTTTGATCTCCATCTCCAAAGCATCATCATGATCTCCATCATCACCGGCTCGACACCTTGATCTCCATCATTGCGTCGTGGTCGTCTCGCCAACTATTGCTTCTACAACTGTTGCTAACGCATAGCGATAAAGCAAAGAAATTACATGGCGATTGCATTTCATACAATAAAGAGACAACCATACACTACTGCAGGATGCTGCTAACGCAACACTACGATCAGAGACCCTTTGATGAAACTGTGTGCGATGCATTAATCGCAAACAGTGGTGTAAAAAAACTATCAAAAAAGGTGCAAAACATTTGCGATAACGGATGCATCAAACACGATTCAGATTTTAGTTCCGTGTGTGATGCAGGGCATACGGTTCAGTGCAATTAACTGTTTGCGATGAGGAGCAACAAAAGAAACGGGAAGCCAGATAAAGGTGTGTGCGATATATAGCATACGACTCACTAGGATGAACTGCTTGTGATTAGGAAACACAAAAGAAACGGTCAGCCAGATCAAGGTGTGTGCGATATATGGCATGCCGTTCACTCGGATGAACTGTTGCGTTGAGACAAGAGAACATAAACGGTTCAATATAACAAGATGTGTGTGATACGCGGCAAACAGGCCTGTAATCAGAAATATGTGTGAAGATCGACAATAACACAGACGATTGCTGCTAATAAGACGTGTGTGTTGTGCTTGCATACAGAACAACATCACATATATATACACTTATAAGGACATGGTTGCATAACCAAATTAAACATCCACTTACATAGGTGGCTACTACAACCATGGCATTTGCACACACCAAAGTAAACTATTACATGCATAATTACATAGGTGGCTACTACACACATGAAATTTCCACACAGCAAAGTAAACTATATATTACATGCATGATTAACTAGCATAAATAATCATCTGATCATCATCTACTTCTTGTGACGCTTGCTCTGCTTATGGCTCGATCCCGACTTGTCGATTTGGGTAACAAGGCACTTCCTCATGTCAACGATCCGCCTATGTATCTCGTAGCATGTGTACACGCTCTTGGCCATGAACTTGAGGTGAGGTTCATCCAGTTGCCGCATCCAGGTCCTGTGCGAGGATACGAGACTTATTCTCTGGCATCCTGCTTCATCTTTTCGTAGTAGGGGTTGATGATGGTCGAGGCGAGTTCAACCAGGGAGTCCTTCGTGTTGCCCCAGACCCTGTAGTGCTCACGGATTTCGACAAGGTTCTTGCAGGCCAAGCTCGTAATCCTGAGCGCTTCTTCATCGTCGGTGGTTTCCATTGTAGAGAACTTGTGGTCAGTGTTTTTGACAAACCTGGCGAAACGGACGCAAGGCTCTATGGCCATGCAGTACTGGTAGATGAGGACATGATGGCGCACACACAACTGGGCGACGACAACCTTCTGATATTTGCCGGGAAGACCGGCGGTGTACTGGAGGTCAATGCCGACCACCTTGTACTTGTCTCCAGCAAGCAACTTCTCAATGGTTTTGATGTAGTCGTCCACCACAGCTGGGTTGATGGTGTACACCACTGAGAGATCCGTCTCCCTCGCGTGGGTCTCCACTTTATGCTTGCCGAACTCCATTTGAGCGCCGCTAGACATCCCCTCTCTATGTGTCATCGTGGGTTGCTTGTTTGTGTTGTGTGGCGCGATCAAAAGGTTGAAGAGATTAAGGTTATAATGGCTGCGTGAATTAAAGGGGAAGCCGGACGGCCTGGAATATCGGCACGCCCTGATGGCAGTTCTAATTTGTAGCGCGTAACTCCATCGTGCCACATGTAACTGCATCATGTGGCAACATGCGTGGTGCAGCCGCATGCATATGGGGCCCTTGCATGATTGTGCGTAGGCCCAATCGCTGGTAGAGCACGCGTGGAGGGATGCGAGCAGAGCAACCATATATATGCATATAGCAGTTGAACACGCAAGGAAAAGCTATCCACAAGCTGAGCGCGTTGACGGACACGAGCAGAGCATGCAGCGGCGCCTAACGACGACCAGAGCTTGCCGAGAGACGCGAGAAGAGGCCGACACGGTGATACGTGGCAAATAAGATGAACTATGCGAGCAATGTCGGAGACATCAAGCATGAATTAGATAAGAGTTGCATGTGTGATACGTGGCATACAGTTGATCCATCCTAGCTGTTTGTGATGGACTAAGCCGTGTGTGTTGTGGGAAAACGCTTGCTGGTATATAACCTCAAATTTAACCAACAAAATGTTAATGCATGTTACAAAAATAATATAACTGGAAACTATGTTCAAATATGAATCCAATGATATAATCTTTGGCGACATGCATTCGTATTTTATTAATTAAATTCTATTTATAAACCAGGACGGGGGTATAGTAGCTAATTAAATCGCAAACGTTTTTTATTAACCGTATGTGTACGTGTCCTTTTGTCCTCCTCTCGCACGTCCTGTCACCCCGCTATCGCAGACAGTTCGCGCGCAAGCTTGAGCAGCGCGCGGGGGCATTTTTGGCCAAAAGGTGGTGAGCCCGTTCTTGCGCAACTGCGCAGGTTCCCGCGCAAGCTTCCCGCCCGACTCGGTGAAATCCCCAAAAATCCCAATGCTTACCCGCCTACTATATAAACCCTCACGGCCAGCGAGTCCTGCGTCGCATTTTCCCCTCCCTTCCTATAGCTTATCTCGTCTACTTCTCCCACAATCGGCACTGGCACTGGTCCGTCGTTGTCGCTCAGCCACTCCGACGTCATCAAAGCATGGCTCCAGCTGGGAGGCCACACTGCGGCGGCAGCGCAGTCCCCGACATAGTGTAGTGCGTGTGTGAACGTGCAGCTATCCCTAGGTGGGTTTGGTAATTCCTAACAATATATAGCTCATTGAGCTAACATTATTCCAAGATAAATATTTCAGGAAAAGCTCAATGAATGGCATGGCATGAATGTGAAAAGTGGACCCCTCAAAATACTAAGGATAGAAGGATTGGATCAAGCTCAAAGCTCAACACTCTACATTTTATATTTTAGTGATCCAAGATCACATTGAGTCTATAGGAAAAGCCAATACTATCAAGGAGGGATGAGGTGTTGCTTAATGAGGTTCTTGCTTCATAGTGCTTAGTGATATGCTCCAAAACCCTCAACTACTTTCCCACATCCACATATGACCTAAACCTAAATTCTAACTTGGCCCCACCGATTCTTTCCATCCGGCGCCACCGAGTTCAGATGTCATAGCCACTGCCACAAACCCTAGGCAAATCGGTCTCACCGATAGGGATCTCGGTCTCACCGAGATGGGATTGTAATCTCTCTATTTCCCTTTGTAATGTTTCGGTACCACTGATATGAGCGGTCGGTCCCACCGAGATTGCAACGTAAACTCTCTATTTCCCTTTCGTAACATTTCGATCCCACTGAAATGAGCGAACCGGTCCCACCGAGTTTACCTGACCAACTTTCTGGTTAGCTTATTACCAAAATTGGTCTTACGGAGTTTGTGTAATCGGTCTCACCGAGATTACGTTATGCCCTAATCCTAACCATATCGGTCCTACCGAGTTGCATGTCGGTCCCATCGAAAATCCTAACGGTCACTAGATTTGCTGAATCGGTCAGACCGAGTTTCTCAATTCGGTCCCATCGAGATTGGTAAATTGTGTGTAACGGTTAGTTTTTGTGTGGAGGCTATATATACCCCTCCACCCCCTCTTCATTCATGGAGAGAGCCATCAGAACAAACCTACACTTCCAACTTACATTTTCTGAGAGAGAACCACCTACTCATGTGTTGAGACCAAGATATTCCATTCCTACCATATGAATCTTGATCTCTAGCCTTCCCCAAGTTGCTTTCCACTCAAATCTTCTTTCCACCAAATCCAAATCCTGTGAGAGAGAGTTGAGTGTTGGGGAGACTATCATTTGAAGCACAAGAGCAAGGAGTTCATCATCAAGACACCATTTGTTACTTCTTGGAGAGTGGTGTCTCCTAGATTGGCTAGGTGTCACTTGGGAGCCTCCGACAAGATTGTGGAGTTGAACCAAGGAGTTTGTAAGGGCAAGGAGATCACCTACTTCGTGAAGATCTACCGCTAGTGAGGCAAGTCCTTCGTGGGCGACGGCCATGGTGGGATAGACAAGGTTGCTTCTTCGTGGACCCTTCTTGGGTGGAGCCCTCCGTGGACTCGCGCAGCCATTACCCTTCGTGGGTTGAAGTCTCCATCAATGTGGATGTACGATAGCACCACCTATCGGAACCACGGCTCAAAAATCACCGCGTCTCCAAATTGCATTTGAATTCTCCAAACCCTTCCCTTTACATTCTTGCAAGTTGCATGCTTTATTTTCTGCTGCTCATATACTCTTTGCATGCTCGCTTGAATTGTGTTAAGATTGCTTGACTTGTGCTAAGTTTGCTAAAATCTGCCAAAGACTAAAATTGGGAAAAGGTTAAGTTTTTATTTGGTCAAGTAGTCTAATCACCCCCCCTCTAGACATACTTCCGATCCTACAGCATGGCGTCCTTGTTGGGTGTGTGCGGAACACCCACCACAGCTCGGCCGCCGGTGCATGTCAGCAGCTGTTGTCGGCCGCCGTTGCCGCCACAACACCGTCGAAATCCAGGGCCATTGTCGCTCCATCGTTGTGGCCCGAAAGCGGGAGGTGTCCGTTGTGGCCGCCACCCGACTGCCGGCCACCGTGGCCATCACCCGCTCCGCCACCACGGTGCGAAGGCGGGAGGTGGTGGTCGTGGCCGCCACCCCATCATCGGCTGCTGTGGCCGCTAGCCCACCGTTGACAGTCGAGATCATCACCCGCTCCGCCATCGCCGACCGAAGGAGGAAGGCGGAGGTCGAGGCCCGCACGTGCGGCAGCGACCTTGCGCGCTACATCGAGTTCCCATGGGAGGAGGAGGAGCGCCTCATCGAGCACGCAAAGAGCCTTACCGCCGCCGTGGCCGCGGCACACGCCGACACAGAGGCGAGGAATCAGGAGATCTACAAGCAATCCAGCCGCTTCAAGAGGGTTCGTCTGGAGTGGCAGAGGGCGTTCAAGGTGAGCGTCGCTGAAGGTGCAGTAACGTCAGTCACCGTATTGCAGTTGTCCAGCTCGTCGGTAGGCTCCCCCTCCTCTTCCTCTTACTGAGCACGCTCGGCAGAGGAGAAGCTGCCAGAAGTAGTACAAAGCACCTCCGTAGTAGTAGTATCTAGGGGCTATTTTGTTCAGTTCATCTGACTATAGATGTGGTGGAACTGTACAACGTACTTAAAATTAGCTAGTATATATATAGTTGAACTAGCTATTTCAGTACGTGGGTGGAATTGGGGAAAAGTTTGGTCGGTTCAGCTGTCGAGTTGAACTTTGTATAAATTAAGAACGACTGCTTAATCTATGAATATATCTATCCTTAATTACTGAATTTTAGTTGCAAAAATTAGATAGTGCTAGTGATTTTTAGCTGCATATTTTTTGACAAATTGCAGTGTTAGAAGGATTGACAAACGGTAATGTTACTAGATCAACAGATGCCAACCTTTCCAGTTTGACAAATGGCAATATACCCAATATGACAGATGCAAATCTTACCAAATTGTCTGTACGTGGTTGCACATGGGTCATCCGAAAAAACCGTTTGCGTTGAAGGGAGGTACAAATCCTTCTTGCCAAATTTTCTCTTGGCTTAACGCCGAAGTCTCACTTTGCATACCTTATTCAATCTGAACCATTTGCGTTGAAGAGATGCACAAATCCTACGCAGCAAATTTTGCCTTGGCTTACTGCGGAAGACCATAGCTCTCACTTTGCATATAGGTGTTCTATCTAAAATGTTTGCGATGAAGAGCTACACAAATCCTGCTCGACACATTTTCCCTTGGCTTACCGGGGAAGCCGTCAGTTTAATATGGGTGTTCTATCTAAAACATTTCTGATGTTAGAGTGGCAGCTATTTGTTTCAAAATGCTTTTGTTGATTCTTATTCGAGTGCGCCTTTTCTCAAATTGGACACGAAAAATACCACAACATGTAGGGTGCCATTGCATGATAGCATGCCAAGTTTCATGAATTTCTCATGAGTTTTGGATTTACTAAAATTTAAAAACAAAGTATCTCAACGTTTTGCCGGCAATCAACAGTGCCCTGGTGTTTGAAATTCATTCCCATTTCTTGCATGGGACCTAAGCATGCACCCAAGAACATAGATTTGATTTTTCAACCAATTTATATGCACCGGAGCATGTGCATGTAGTTCAAATTTGAATTATGCACATAAAGTGCCTAGAAAACACAGTTAATGTATAAAAATGTCCAAACGAACCTCAAAAATTTCCAAAATTTAATACAACACTCCTGTTGTTCTATGTTGACACTAGAATTTTTTTGAAAGCAATAATAGGCAACGGATATCATTTCATCCCCAAAGGTGGCACGTTCCCTACCTAAACCATTAGGCTTGTTGTGGGAAGCTCTGGTTTGTGAGAAGCTTATACCCAAACCTGCCCCAAATGGGACAAAAAAATTACAACGGCATGTTGGTGCCATTCCATGATAACATGCCAAGTTTCATGAATTTCAGACGAGTTTTGGATTAACTAGAATTTAAAAACCAGGTATATCAATGTTTGCGGTAGAGTGATAGTGGCAGGGTGTTTGACATTCATTCTCATTTCTTGCATGGGACCTAAGCATGCAACCAAGGACACATATTTGAATTTTTCGACCAATTTATATGCATTAGAGCATGTGCATGTAGTTCAAATTTGAATTATGCACATAAATGCATTGAAAACTCAATTAATGCATAAAATGTCCAAACGAACCCCGAAAAATTCCAAAATTTAAGACAACACTCTTGTTGTTCTATGTTGACACTAGAGAAAAAAATTGAAATTAAGAAGAGGCAAGGGCTATCGTTTCGTCCAGAAAGGTGAAATGTTCTCTACCAAAACCATCAGGCTTGTTGTCAGAAGATCTGGTTTGTGAGAAGCTTATACCCAAACCTGCCCCAAATGGGACAAAATTTTTACCACGGCATGTCGATGCCGCTCCATCATAGCGTGCCAAGTTTCATGAATTTTAGACGAGTTTTGGATTTACTCGAATTTAAAAACTAGGTATCTCAATGTTTGCGGTCGAATGACGGTGGCAGGGTGTTTGACATTCTTTCCCATTTCTTGCATGGGACCTAAGCATGCAACCAAGGACACAGATTTGAATTTTCAACCAATTTATATGCATTAGAGCATGTGCATGTAGTTCAAATTTGATTTGTGCACATAAATGCATTGAAAACTCAATTAATGCATAAAAATGTCCAAACGAACCCTAAAAAATTCCAATAATTAACACAACACTCCTGTTGTTCTATGTTGACACTAGAGATAAAAATTGAAATCAAGAAGAGGCAACGGCTATAGTTTCATCCAGAAAGGTGAAACGTTCCCTACCAAAACCATCATGCTTGTTGTGAGAAGATCTGGTTTGTGAGAAGCTTATACTCAAACCTGCCCCAAATGGGACAAAAAATTTACCACGACATGTTGATACTGCTCCATGATAGCATGCCATGCTTCATGAATTTCAAACGAGTTTTGGATTTACTAGAATTTAAAAACTAGGCATCTCAATATTTGCGGCCGAGTGACGGTGGCAGGGTGTTTGACATTCATTCCCATTTCTTACATGGGACCTAAGCATGCAACCAAGGACACATATTTGATTTTTCAACCAATTTATATGCATTAGAGAACGTCCATGTAGTTCAAATTTGAATTATACACATAAATGCATTGAAAACTCAATTAATGCATAAAAATGTCCAAACGAACCCCGAAAAATTCCAAAATTTAAGACAACACTCCTGTTGTTCTATGTTGACACTAGAGAAAAAATTGAAATTAAGAAGAGGCAAGGGCTATCGTTTCGTCCAGAAAGGTGAAATGTTCTCTACCGAAACCATCAGGCTTGTTGTCAGAAGATCTGGTTTGTGAGAAGCTTATACCCAAACCTGCCCCAAATGGGACAAAAAATTTACCACGGCATGTCGATGCCGCTCCATCATAGCATGTCAAGTTTCATGAATTTCAGACGAGTTTTCGATTTACTAGAATTAAAAAACTAGGTATCTCAATGTTTGCGGCCGAATGACGGTGGCAGGGTGTTTGACATTCATTCCCATTTCTTGCATGGGACCTAAGCATGCAACCAAGGACACAGATTTGAATTTTCAACCAATTTATATGCATTAGAGCATGTGCATGTAGTTCAAATTTGATTTGTGCACATAAATGCATCGAAAACTCAACTAATGCATAAAATGTCCAAACGAACCCTGAAAAATTCCAATAATTAACACAACACTCCTGTTGTTCTATGTTGACACTAGAGAAAAAATTGAAATCAAGAAGAGGCAATGACTATCATTTCATCCAGAAAGGTGAAACGGTCCCTACCGAAACCATCACGCTTGTTGTGAGAAGATCTGGTTTTGAGAAGCTTATACCCAAACCTGCCCCAAATGGGACAAAAAATTTACCACGACATGTTGATGCTGCTCCATGATAGCATGCCATGCTTCATGAATTTCAAACGAGTTTTGGATTTACTAGAATTTAAAAACCAGGTATCTCAATATTTGCGGCTGAGTGACGGTGGCAGAGTGTTTGACATTCATTCCCATTTCTTGCATGGGACCTAAGCATGCAACCAAGGACACATATTTGAATTTTCAACCAATTTATATGCATTAGAGCATGTGCATGTAGTTCAAATTTGAATTATACACATAAATGCATTGAAAACTCAATTAATGCATAAAAATGTCCAAACGAGCCCTGAAAAATTCCAAAATTTAACACAACACTCCTGTTGTTCTATGTTGTCACTAGAGAAAAAATTGAAATCAAGAAGCGGCAACGGATATCATTTCGTCCAGAAAGGTGAAATGTTCCCTACCGTAACCATGAGGCTTGTTGCGAGAAGCTCTAGTTTGTGAGAAGCTTATACCCCAACCTGCCCCAAATGGGACAATATTTTTACCACTGCATGTTGATGTCGTTACATGATAGCATGTCAAGTTTCATGAATTTCAGACGAGTTTTCGATTTACTAGAATTTTAAAACCATGTATCTCTATGTTAGCGGCCGAGCGATGGTGGCAAAAGTGTTTGACATTCATTCTCATTTCTCGTATGGGACCTAAGGTCACAACCAAGGACACACATTTGATTTTTCAACCCATTTATATGCACTGGAGCATGTGCATGTAGTTCAAATTTGAATTATGCACATGAATGCATAGAAAACTCAGTTAATGTATAAAAATGTCCACGCGAACCCCAAAAAATCCCAAACAATTGCACAACACTCTTGTTGTTCTATGTTGACACGAGAAATTTTTTGAAATTAAGAAGAGGCAACAAATATCATTTCGTCCCCCAAGGTGGCACGTTCCCTACCGAAACCATGAGGCTTGTTGTGAGAGAAGCTCTGGTTTGCGAGAAGCTTATACCATAACCTGCCCCAAATGGGATAATATTTTTTTTACCCCAGCATGTTGATGTCATTCCATGATAGCATGCCAAGGTTCATGAATTTTAGATGAGTTTTGTATTTACTAGAATTACAAAAGCAAGCACCTCTACGTTTGCCAGAGAGCCACGGTGCCGTGGTGTTTGAAATGCATTTCCATTTCTTGAATGGGACATAAGCATCAACCCATGGACACATATATCATTTTACAACCCATTTTGGTGCACCGGAGCATGTGCATGTAGTTTAATTTTGAATTGTGTACCTGAAATGCCTAGAAAACCAAGTTACCATATAAAAATGTCCAAACGAACCCTGAATAATTCCATTTTTTTGACGATACACATATAATTGCATGTTCACTTCAGATAAAAGTTCTAGCAATTCAAACACCATCCTTTGCCGTTGTGACCCCATTATGTAATTCAAATCAAGACGAAAAAACAAGTAGATCACACACAGTTTATTATCACCAACCGTGTGAGATGTAGTACAAAATATCCTGGAGCACCGTCGGTGTATAGTACGCATACGGCTTACGCGAGAAGGTGCATCGGCTATAGTGTAGGTGTGTTGTAGTCTCCTTTGTGTACCCAAATTATGCAATGGCATGGATGAGCACTGTAACCAGGGAAATTGGAACCAAGATTTTTGACGTTCAAACTAATCACACACGGGTTAAGCTATCTGAATCGTTTGTGATGTTCACATATTGTACACAGTTCTGAATAAGGGACCGTGTCTGATTACACTTTGCGCGCCAGTTTTTTCGCAGAACCGATTCAAATTTTTTGGCTTCCGCGGAAATATCTACCTCCCCGCCCCTTCCCCTTACCAAGTTGAAACCTTCACTCCTTGCTTGCAGTGCCGCCCTCTCGCCGACGACCCTCCTTCATGCTGCTCGGCCTCGTCTATCCAGGCAAGTAATCCACACCAGACCCCCATCCTCCTCCTCCTTCCACATCCCACATGCCCCGATTTCGGCGCGACACCTTCCATCCAAATCACCAACCCCTCCACCAAATAAGCGCCACCCTAAGACATGGTGCACACAGTATAGACAGGAGCTCAAGGAGCATTTGGTAGTGGAGAAGAAAATCGCAGCCGCACGCATGGATGAGATCGCAATCGCTGCCATTCATGCCAACCCCCAGATCTTGGAGGAGCACCTCTCCATCGAGGCCACTATCGACGCCTCGTGCACTGATGCTGCGGCATGGTTGGCTGCTTTAAATGATAGTTTGTGGCCTTTTCTCGAGGCCAGCCTTGGTGCCTTCGACGAAGACTACGAGGTGTTTTCTCAGCGTGCACATGCTTACTGAAGGAAATATGCCCTAGAGGCAATAATAAAGTTATTTATATTTCCTTATATCATGATAAATGTTTATTATTCATGCTATAATTGTATTAACCGGAAACTTAGTACATGTGTGAATACATAGACAAAACAAAGTGTCCCTAGTATGCCTCTACTTAACTAGCTCGTTAATCAAAGATGGTTACGTTTCCTGTCCATAGACATGTGTTGTCATTTGATGAACGGGATCACATCATTAGAGAATGATGTGATGGACAAGACACATCCGTTAGCTTACCATAATGATCGTTAAGTTTTATTGCTATTACTTTCTTCATGACTTATACATGTTCCTCTGACTATGAGATTATGCAACTCCCGAATACCGGAGGACCACCTTGTGTGCTATCAAACGTCACAATGTAACTGGGTGATTATAAAGATGGTCTATAGGTGTCTCTGAAGGTGTTACTTGGGTTGTGATACGTCTCCAACGTATGTATAATTTATGAAGTATTCATGCTATTATATTATCTGTTTTGGATGTTTATGGGCTTTACTAAGCACTTTTATATTATTTTTTGGACTAACCTATTAACTGGAGGCCCAGCCCAAATTGCTGTTTTCTTGCCTATTTCAGTGTTTCAAAGAAAAGGAATATCAAACACAATCCAAACGGAATAAAACCTTCAGGAGAGTTATTTTTGGAACGGAAGCAATCCAAGAGACTTAGAGTAGACGTCAGGGAAGCTTCGAGGTGGCCACGAGGGTCAGGGGCGCGCCCTACCCCCCTAGGCGCTCCCCCATCCTCGTGGGCCCCTTGTGGCTCCCCTGACCAACTTATTTCGCCTATATATGTCCATATACCCTAAAAACATCGAAGAGCACAATAGATCGGGAGTTCTACCGCCGCAAGCCTCTGTAGCCACCAAAAACCAATCGGGACCCTGTTCCGGCACCCTGCCAGAGGGGGGATCCCTCACCGATGGCCATCTTCATCATCCCTGCGCTCTCCATGACGAGAAGGGGGTAGTTCACCCTCGGGGCTGAGGGTATGTACCAGTAGCTATGTGTTTGATCTCTCTCTCTCTCTCTCATGTTCTTGATTTGGCACGATCTTGATGTATCGCGAGCTTTGCTATTATAGTTGGATCTTATGATGTTTCTCCCCCTCTACTCTCTTGTAATGGATTGAGTGTTCCCTTTGAAGTTATCTTATTGGATTGAGTCTTTAAGGATTTGAGAACACTTGATGTATGTCTTGCATGTGCTTATCTATGGTGACAATGGGATATCACGCGATCTACTTGATGTATGTTTTGGTGATCAACTTGCGGGTTCAGTGACCTTGTGAACTTATGCATAGGGGTTGGCACACGTTTTCGTCTTGACTCTCTGGTAGAAACTTTGGGGCACTCTTTGAAGTACTTTGTGTTGGTTGAATAGATGAATCTGAGATTGTGTGATGCATATCATATAGTCATGCCCACGGATACTTGAGGTGATATTGGAGTATCTAGGTGACATTAGGGTTTTGGTTGATTTGTGTCTTAAGGTGTTATTCTAGTATGAACTCTATGATAGATCGAACGGAAAGAATAGCTTCGTGTTATTTTACTATGGACTCTTGAATAGATCGATCAGAGAGGATAACTTTGATGTGGTTTCGTACCCCACCATAATCTCTTTGTTTGTTCTCCGCTATTAGTGACTTTGGAGTGACTCTTTGTTGCATGTTGAGGGATAGTTATATGATCCAATTATGTTATTATTGTTGAGAGAACTTGCACTAGTGAAAGTATGAACCCTAGGCCTTGTTTCCTAGCATTGCAATACCGTTTATGCTCACTTTTATCGCTTGCTACCTTGCTGTTTTTATATTTTCATATTACAAATACCTTTATCTATCATCCATATTGCACTTGTATCACCATCTCTTCGCCGAACTAGCGCACCTATACAATTTGCCATTGTATTGGTTGTGTTGGGGACACAAGAGACTCTTTGTTATTTGGTTGCAGGGTTGTATGGAAGAGACCATCTTCATCCTACGCCTCCCATGGATTGATAAACCTTAGGTCATCCACTTGAGGTAAATTTGCTACTGTCCTACAAACCTATGCACTTGGAGGCCCAACAACGTCTACGAGAAGAAGGTTGTGTAGTAGACATCAGGTTGGCATAGATCGAGATTAGGATTTGTCACTCCATGTATCGGAGAGGTATCTCTGGGCCCTCTCGGTAATGCTAATTATTATAAGCCTTGCAAGCAATGTGACTAATGAGTTAGTTACGGGATGATGCATTACGGAACTATTAAAGAGACTTGCCGGTAACGAGATTGAACTAAGTCTGAAGATACCGACGATCGAATCTCGGGCAAGTAACATACCAATGACAAAGGGAACAATGTATGTTGTTATGCGGTTTGACCGGTAAAAATCTTCGTAGAATATGTAGGAACCAATATGAGCATCCAGGTTCTGCAATTGGTTATTGATCGGAGATGTGTCTCGATCATGTCTACATAGTTCTCGAACCCGCAGGGCCCGCACACTTAACGTTCGATGACGATTTGTATTATGAGTTATATGTTATGGTGACCGAAGTTTTGTTTGGAGTCCTGGATGAAATCATGGACATGACGAGGAGTCTCGAAATGGTCGAGAGGTAAAGATTAATATATTGAAATGTTATATTCGGACACCGGAATGGTTTCGGGAAGTTTCAGATAAGTTTCGGAGTACCAAAAGGTTACTGGACCCCCCCCCTCGGGAAAGTAATGGGCCATCATGGGCCTTAGTGGAGAAGAGAGGGCCAGCCATAGGAGGTGGCGCCTGTCGGTGTCAAAACCGGCGGATCTCAGGTAGGGGGTCCCGATCTGTGCGTCTTAGGCTGATGGTAACAGGAAGCAAGGGACACAATGTTTACCCAGGTTCGGGCCCTGTCGATGGAGGTAAAACCCTACTTCCTGCTTGATTAATATTGAAGATATGTGGAATAGAAGAGTAGATCTACCACGAGATCGTAGAGGCTAAACCCTAAGAGCTAGCCTATTATGGTATGATTGTAATTGTGATCGGCCTTCTAAGGACCATGCTCTCCGGTTTATATAGACACCGGAGAGCTAGGGTTTACATGGAGTCGGTTACAAGGAAGGAAACATAGTATCCGGATCGCCAAGCTTGTCTTCCACGCAAAGGAGAGTCCCATCCGGTCACGAGCCGAAGTCTTGAGTCTTATATCTTGAGGCTTCTATAGTCCGGACGATGAATACAGTCCGGCTGTCCGGATACCCCCTTATCCAGGACTCCCTCCGTAGCCCCTGAACCAGGCTTCAATGATGATGAGTCCGGCGCGCAGTCTTGTCTTCGGCATTGCAAGGCGGGTTCCTCCTCCGAATACTCCAAGGTTATTATCGAACACGTAGGCCGTGTACGAATCTGCAAAATGACCTTCACACCCCACCGTAGAGAGAATGATACTTCAGCTGACAACTTTTAGACGACGTGACATGTCATTTCGGTCAGATCGAACCGTTTTTTCACAACCAGCCACAACACGTATTGCGAGGCGGTTTCCTTGACACGTCTTGTCAAAGCAGAGATCATGTCCCCTTATCACGGGATTCTCATCAATACGGGTATGGGTAATCCCCCCATGCCATCAATCGTGGTGCTTGAGAAGTGAGCGATTCTCAACAGGCTAGTGGGGAGGCGCACTGCTTTCGTCGCCTCTATAAAAGGGACAAGAGTTCCTCATTTTTACCCACGCCTTCTTCCTCCCTCGCATACTCTTGCCCCCTCGAGCTCCAGCGCCCTAGTCCAGGTCTTCTCCGCACAGTTAGTCATGTTCGGAGCAGGAGGCAAGTGGGTGGCTTCCACCGCGACGAAGAAGAAGATTGCGAATCTTCGGGCGGCAGGATACTTGGCCGCAGACATAGCACACCGGCTACCAGACAAGGGGCAGGTCATTCCAACTCCAGGACCCCATGAGAGGGTCGTGTTCCTCGCCCACTTTGTCCGTGGACTGGGGTTTCCACTCCACCCCTTCGTCCGCGGGCTCATGTTCTACTACGGGCTAGACTTCCATGATCTAGCTCCAAACTTCATCCTCAACATCTCGGCGTTCATCGTCGTATGCGAGGTTTTCCTCCACATCAAACCTCATTTCGGCTTGTGGCTGCAAATCTTCTGCGTGAAGCCGAAGATCGTGAGTGGCCAGCAAGCGGAGTGCGGAGGAGCCATGGTGGGCAAGATGCCTAAGGTCACCTGCATTGACGGCTCCTTTGCGGAAACCGTGAAGGGGTGGCAGTCGGGGTGGTTCTACATCACCGAGCCGCGCAGCGCCAACTGGGCGGCGGTCCCCGAGTTCCGATCCGGAACCCCTATGCGGCTCACTTCCTAGGAACGGAAGGGCCTGTCCTGGGGCGAATCTACAGAGCTGACCGGACTCAAAGCCTACATCAAGGGCATGAAGGACAAGAAAATCAAGCTTGTCAACATGATCCAGGTCATGCTCATTCGCTTGATTCTGCCATGCCAAAGGCAGGCATTCAATCCATGGGAGTTTGTTCCAGCCGAACACCAGATGCTTTAGAGGCTCTACGGCATGAAGCACAAAAAGGCGTGGAAGGTGTTGTTCAAGGCTTCCGAAGTACCTCCTCCCATATCCGAGGACCGCGGGCTCCACGCCGCATGGCAACCCACTCAAGTGAGTTCTAAGGCCATCACCGAATTCAGTCCTTCCCAGTATAATTACGGGGGAACCTCAAGTAATTGTGTGTATTTGTTTCAAGATTATGTGGAGGCAGCGGAGCGGATTGACTGTCCGGCACCGTTGCCGAAAAGCCCAGCTAATGCTCTCCTGACGGAGATGCTGGCTCCGGCACCCTACAAGGGGCCGGAGAAGAAGGCCAACAAGAAGGCCCTGGGGACCCGAAAGAGTCTCCGACGTAAGGCTACGCCAGAAGCCTCGTCCGAAGAGGACGAGGAAGACTCCTCCCCTGAAAGGGAAGAAGGAGGAGAAGAAGAAGAGATCGCCCTATCCGGACAAGATGGGGGGCCTGAGACGGCGGACCAGGGGACCAGGAGAGGCCCCCGGCGCAAGGCCGTCATACCCTTGTCGTCTGACGATGACGAGGCAGATTCCTCCCACGGAGGCGGGGAGGAACAGGAAGAAACACCACCTCCCCGTGTCGGGGGAGGGAAGAAGAGGAAGGCCGCCCCGGTGGGGAGACTAGGACGTCCAAGAAGGGAAAGGTGTCCCTTTCGGACTACTCCGCCACCGCCGTCGACAGTGAGGAAGGGTGGTTGCCCAGGAAGAAGCCCCTGGTGCGATCGTAAGTGTCCACATTCCATCGTAATTTTGCTTCATAGTTTGTTTATAATGCCGAACCTGCGTGCAGTCCGGCCAGGGCCCATCTAGAAGTGTCGTCTTCGGACGGGTCCCTGAGTGAGTCAGCAATGAACTCACTCCCGATGACCACTTCTCCTCGGCCTGCGGATGACACGGAGGTGTTGTCCCAAAGGCTCCCAGAGATAGGGAAGGTGACCCTGGAGGCACCTCAAGGCGGCGTCCCAGACGTCGGACTCGCGGGGTTCAAGATCCCCGCGGACCGTGGAGGTGAGAGCCGAAGCAAGCCGGACTCTCAACCGAATACAATCCTGAAGCCTTTAGGGGTTCCGGATTCAGGCGGACAGCCCCTCATTAGGGAGGGAGGGCCGTCTGCATGAAGGACTTCCGTTGTGCCCGAGGCGCCGGATTGTCTCCTGGAAGCGCTTCGTAGAGCTTCCCTAGATGAAGAGCACCATACGCTTATGAGTGCGGTGATTCAGAAGGTTTCATCCGCCAAGAGCAGACTAACCGAAGCCTGCACCAGCCTCCTGACAGGCTTTGAGGTAAGTAAAAATGTGTGAAATCACCACCCGGTAGGTAGTAGCCCCTGATACTCTGTTTGGTGTTCGGAAAGAAAAACCAAATGGAGGGTCAATTATAATCCGCATGAGTCTAACAATAAGTTTTGAATGTAAATAAACAGGCTGTGCTGCTGGCCGCTGTTGCTCGCACGGTCGAAATCGCCGGTCTGACGCAGGATTTAGAGCGGGCACAGGGAGAGCTCGACCTCGCGAGGAGGCAACTCGAAGAGAGCAAAGGTGAATGATTCCCCTCTCTCAAAAAATAAAAAATAAAAGTTAATTATGCTAACGATGAAGCGTTGTAATTTGATAGCATAGGCCACCACCGAAGTGACGTCTCTCAAGAAGGCACTTTCCGAGGCCGAAAACAAAGCGGCGTTGGAGCGCAAGGAGCGCGAAAAGCAAGAAGCCCGAGTGGGCGAAGTATAAGAAGAGATCCAGGAGCTCGGCAAGAAGCTCGAGTCCGCGGAGCATGAGCTGAAAGCAAAAGAGGCCGAGCTTGCAAAGGCCCTTACAAATATAAAAGACGCCAAGGACGAAGCCGAGAGGGCATAGCAACAGATCCAGGAGGCCAAAAAGATAGCGGCGCGTAAGAAATTTTTTATGCAAAGCAAACATGTGGAGGAGGCATTTCTTTTACTTACTCGAATCTGGAGCTCTCCAGGGGAATTCGCAGACCTGCCACGCAGGGTATCAGATGCCACGGAGTTCTACCGTGCCCAGGAGGGGAGCTCAACAGAGAAGTTGTTCTGGTCCCAGTATGCTGGGGCCGAACATGCAACACCTCTGAGTGACCAACTGAAGCAGTTGGTCGAACTCCACAAGGCGGCCGAAGTGGCTATGAAAGATCTCATAGTCCGGATATGGCCTAGTGACCTTCTGCCCACCAGCTACTTCGTCCTGATCAAGCGAATGGTGGATTCCTGTCCACGACTGGAAGTCATCAAGCGATCCGTTTGCATTGAGGGTGCCCGCCGGTCCCTTGCCCGTGCGAAGGTGCATTGGGGCAAGCTGGATGCGGAGAAGCTGGTGAAGGACGAGCCACCAGAGGGCAAGCCGCATCGCATCCTCGAGAAGTATTACGATGGCGTTATGAAGGGTGCTTGCTTCGTGGCCGATGAATGTACCAAAGACATAATTTTTGAATGAATTCACCTCTGTCATGTTTGTAATTTAAAGACGAAGTTACTTACGCTATGTAGCGCTTTTCTTATTTAAAATATCACCTTCTGTGCGGCTGTTTATCAAATTCTGAAGGTAGGCCAGTCGTTGGCTTCCGCCCCCATGTAACTAGTACTGGGGTGTTCGTGGAAAACCCGAACACTCTTTATCCAAATGTTTGGTCCCTTAAGGAGGTGTCCAGTGCAGCGAACAAGGCAATCATACTATGCGGCTTTATAACCTTCACTTACCCATAGAAGTCTACCATTTTAAATGTCGACAAAGCCCCTAGAATCTGGAAGGCCGAATTGGGGCGCTATACACGCCTATATCGGACAAAGCCGAATTAACGCCTAAAGCGGAAAATCGTTAAGGATTTTAAGACCTCTCGAACAACGACCAGTCTCTCGCCACATCATGTCAGACAATTTTGTGCTTTCTCTACTGAGGTGCTCGTCCAGAAAAACTAGGGCGCAGTCGCAGTAGTTCTCCCTGTGCTACCTTAGCCGAATTAACGGAACGTAAGGTACCAAAACAAGGGAGCCGGGTTATCCCAACTGTAACCCAAGATATGATTTGGAGCTGATGCATATAATGCTATAAGTTTGGGGTGCCGCACTGTTGAAAGTGTTCCGACTTGACTTGCCGTATTATGGGGTGCCATAAGAAGCCCCTAGCAAACTAAGCGTACCAAAGTGTATGGATGCAAAATTAAATAGACATTTATAAAAAAATGCTTAAATAAAAATAAGTAAGCTGACGCTATATGTGGTCTCCCATTGATAAATAATACGTTTAGGCGTATGTTTACAATGTATGCATTAAGCGGAGACAAATAGGATTATTTGACATATCCTATCCAGGGGCAGGCTACGTACAGATAGATAAAGCAGGAACAATGATCGTAAATAGATTCCACCTGGGTGTTTCGTGCTGTGCCCAAAGCATGTTGCCTCCTAGGTTTCCTCTCCTATGTAAGTCCGACAATCCGGCTATTCTGGAGAAGCTGCACTAAAGCAATGTCCTTAAGGGTGAATGGAAAAGTTACGAAGTGATACCGTACTGTGGACTGAGCCCCTGATACGCCTCCGCCCGTGCCCATGGTATTTTGAGTGTGTAATTGTGTACGCGTTGCACGAGTGCTGCTTTGATGGGATTTGAGCGGAGGCCGGACTACTGGTCCTGCTCTTGTCGTGCCTGCTAATCTTGCCGTGGGGTGTTCCGCCCTCACTTGACGGAGCTTGAAGTTGTCGTCGCCGGATTGGTGGTGTGCCGGAGGAGGCTGCATTGTACTTCTGCCGCAAGGGCTATAGTATGTTCTTCTGTATGGAGAGAGTTGTCCATATTTCTGTTGACTGTTATGACCCCGCGCGGGCCTGGCATCTTGAGCTTGAGGTATGCATAGTGCGGTACCGCATTGAATCTAGCAAATGCAGTTCGTCTGAGCAGGGCATGGTAACCACTGCGGAAAGGGACGATATCGAAGATTAGCTCTTAGCTTCGGAAGTTATCCGGAGATCCGAAGACCACTTCCAATGTTATAGAGCCCGTGCAACGGGCCTCTACTCCAGGAATGACACCTTTAAAGGTGGTTTTGGTGGGCTTGATCCTTGAAGGATCGATGCCCATCTTCCGCACTATGTCCTGATAAAGCAGGTTCAGGTTGCTGCCTCCGTCCATAAGGACTCTTGTGAGGTGAAATCCATCTATGATTGGGTCTAGAACCAATGCGGCTGAGCCGCCGTGACGGATTCTAGTAGGGTGATACCTACGATCAAAGGTGATCAGACAAGCTGACCATGGTTAAATTTGGGGATGACTGGCTCCATCGCATATACGTCCCGTAGTGCTCGCTTCCGTTCCTGCTTGGGGATGTGGGTGGCGTAGATCATGTTGACCGTTTTCACCTGGGGAGGAAACTTCTTCTGTCCCCCCATGTTCGGACGCCGGGGCTCATCGTCACCGTTGCTGTGCAGCCCCTTGTCCTTGTTTTCGGCGTTTATTTTGTTGGCCTGTTTAAATACCCAGCAGTCTCTATTGGTGTGGTTGGCTGGTTTGTCCGGGGTGCCATGAATTTGGCACGAGTGCTCAGTATACAGTCCAGACTGGATGGTCCTTGATTGTTACGCTTGAATGGCTTCTTCCGCTGACCGGATTTGGATCCGCTGAATCCGGCATTGACCGCCATATCCTCGATGTTGTCGCTATTGTTCCGTCGCTTGTGTCTGCTGCGCTGTGTCTTGCCATTATTGTCCCGGACATCTGAAGTTTCAGAATGTGGTGTAGTGCTACTGCGAGCCAACCAGCTGTCCTCGCCCATGCAAAAGCGGGTCATTTGTGTCGTAAGAGCTGCCATGGACTTGGGTTTCTCCTGGCCGAGGTGTCTGGCGAGCCACTCGTCACGGATATTATGCTTGAAAGCCGCCAGGGCTTCGGCGTCAGGACAGTCAACTATTTGGTTCTTTTTAGTTAGGAACCGAGTCCAGAATTTCCTGGCTGATTCTTCGGGCTGTTGAGTAATGTGGCTCAAGTCATCGGCATCTAGAGGTCGCACATATGTGCCCTGGAAGTTGTCAAGAAATGCGTCTTCCAGATTTTCCCAACTGCCAATGGAATTTGCGGGCAGGCTGTTTAGCCAGTGCCGGGCAGGTCCTTTGAGCTTAAGGGGAAGATACTTGATGGCATGTAGATCATCTCCGCGTTTCATGTGAATGTGGAGAAGGAAATCCTCGATCCATACCGTGGGGTCTGTTGTGCCATCGTATGATTCGATGTTTACAGGTTTAAACCCTTCTGGGAATTCATGATCCATCATTTCATCAGTGAAGCAGAGCGGGTGTGCGGCGCCTCTATGCCGGGCTATGTCACGGCGCAGTCCGGCTGCGTCTGACTGGTTGTATTCGGCCCGGCCAGATTTGCTGTCAGTGTATCTGGTATGACGGTCATCGTCATGTGCTTTGGCGCGCCCCCGTGATCCGTAGATCGATCTTTGTTGTCCTACGGCGTTATCCAGTTTATCGCGCAGGTCCTGAGTGTTGCCCCGGGCCGTAGTAAACCGGCGCGGGGGTGCAGGCTGGTTTTTCGGCTGATATGCCGTTTTGTCCCGACCTCGAGGCAGTCGGTCAGCCGTGGGGTGCTCGAGTCCATATTCCTCGGCTGCCAGGACTTCTGTCCATCTGTCTGTGGGCAGATTTTGATCAGCTTGGAGCTGTTGCTGCTTCTTCTTTAGGCTTCTCGCAGTGGCAATAAGCCGGCGCTTGAAGCGCTCCTGCTCTGCAGGGTCTTCAGGTACGCCGAACTCGTCGTCGCCGAGGATAATCTCGTCTTCGGAGAGGGGCATGTAGTTGTCCTCCTCCGAATACCCGTCCGTCACCTGTTCATCTGGGTTGTCATGCCCGTCTTCTTGTTCGGCCTGCTCGAAGGCGGGCTGTTCGGGGTTGTATTCATCGTCGGCACCATCCGGATTATTATCGTCTCCGGTGCCGATATTGCCTTGGCGGGGCTTGGAGCGGCGCTGGCGACGCCCATGCTTCGCTTTCTTCTTGGAGGGGTTATCCTCCGTTGCCTCATCGCCATTGGTTTCTTTCGGAGTGTCCACCATATATATATCATATGAAGAGGTGGCTGTCCACCGCCCTGTGAGCGGTGGCTCTTGTATGTCTCCTGCATCGTCGTCCATACCATCGATGTCTTCGAAGTCAAAGTTGAGCACGTAGGTTAAATCATCGATCGTGGCGACAAAGTGGGTGGTGGGTGGGCAGCGAATTCCTTCGTCGCCTGCTTCCCACTCCAGCCGGACATAGTTCGGCCCAGAGTCTCCTGACAAAGAGAGAGACTTCAATGAGTTCAGCATGTCGCCAAAGGGCGAGTGCTGAAAGATGTCCACAGGGGTAAACTCCATTACCAGAGCCCAACCTGGCTCGGCTGGCTCGAGAGTGAGCGGACAAGGACCAACAACCGGATATGAGTCCGGGGGTCCAGGGTTACAGGCCTCCACAGAGGTGAGACCCGTGTTCGGCTCCACCACCAATAAGTGTGCGGCCTGCGGGGCGGGGTCCAGCCCTCCGTCCATAGGCAACGCAACCTGCCCTGGATTTAGATCCGGGGCTGCTTCAGGGATGATGTCCCGGGCACTGTCCGACAACAGGTCTAGGCCATGCTCGTCGTGGCTGTCTGGCGCTCCTGGTGCAGGCTCGAATCCGTCGAAGATCAAGTCTCCGTGGATATCTGCCGTGTAGTTCAAGTTTCCGAACCTGATCTGGTGGCCAGGGCCGAAGCTGTCGATCTGCTCCAACTGGCCAAGCGAATTGGCCCGCAGTGCGAAGCCGCCGAACACAAAGATCTGTCCGAGGAGAAAAGTCTCACCCTGGACCGTGTTGTTGACGATTGAAGACGCCATCAAGCCTCGAAGCGACGACACAGAGGAACTCTCAATGAAAGCACCAATGTCAGTGTCAAAACCGGCGGATCTCGGGTAAGGGGTCCCGATGTGTGCGTCTTAGGCTGATGGTAACAGGAAGCAAGGGACACAATGTTTACCCAGGTTCGGGCCCTCTCGATGGAGGTAAAACCCTACTTCTTGCTTGATTAATATTGAAGATATGTGGAATACAAGAGTAGATCTACCACGAGATCGTAGAGGCTAAACCCTAAGAGCTAGCCTATGATGGTATGATTGTAATTGGGATCGGCCTTCTAAGGACCATGCTCTCCGGTTTATATAGACACCGAAGAGCTAGGGTTTACATGGAGTCGGTTACAAGGAAGGAAACATAATATCCGGATTGCCAAGCTTGTCTTCCACGCAAAGGAGAGTCCCATCCGGACACGAGCCGAAGTCTTGAGTCTTGTATCTTGACGCTTCTATAGTCTAGACGATGAATACAGTCCGGCTATCTGGATACCCCCTTATCCAGGACTGCCTCAGCGCCCCCCCTTTCTCTCTCCTACCCCCTCTCTCTTTCCCCCTTTGCCTTTGCTACTCCGAAAAAAAAGGAAAAGGTGGGGGTGAATCCTACTAGGAGTGGAGTCCTATTAGGACTCCCCCCATGGCGTGCCCCTCCTGGCCGCCAGCCTCCTCCTCCCCTCCTTTATATACGAGGGAGGGGCACCCCAAAGGGACGTCAATTGTTCTCTTAGCCGTGTGTGGTGCCCCCCTCCATGGTTTACACCTCCGGTCATAGCGTCGTAGTGCTTAGGCGAAGCCCTGCATGGATCATATCACCATCACTGTCATCATGCTGTCATGCTGACAAAACTCTCCCTCGACCATCTGCTAGATCAAGAGTTCGAGGGACCTCATCAAGTTGAATGTGTGCTGAACTCAGAAGTGTCATATGTTCGGTGCTAGATCGGTTGGATCGTGAAGATGTTCGACTACATCAACCGCGTTAAGCTAACACTTCCGCTTTCGATCTACGAGGGTACGTGGACACACTCTCCCCCTCTTGTTGCTATGCATCTCCTAGATCTTGCGTGATCATAGGAGATTTTTTGAAATTGCATGCTACGTTCCCCAACAGTGGCATCCGAGCCAGTCTGTGCGTAGATGATATGCACGAGTAGAAAACAAAGAGTTGTGGGCGATAATAGTCATACTGCTTACCACCAACGTCTTACTTTGATTCAGCGGTATTGTTGGATGAAGCGGCCCGGACTAACATTATGTGACCACGTTCATGAGACCTGTTCTAGTGACATGCTTTGCACACAGGTGACTGGCGGGTGTCTGTTTCTCCAACTTTAGTTGAATCGAGTTTGACGATGGCCGGTTCTTGTTGAAGGTTAAAACAACACACTTGACGAAAAATCATTGTGGTTTTGATGCGTAGGTAAGAATGGTTCTTACTAGAAGCACGTAGCAGCCACGTAAAACTTGCAGCAGTTGCAAGTAGAGGACGTCTAACTTGTTTTTGCAGGGCATGTTGTGATGTGATATGGTTAAGACATGATGTGATATAAATTGTTGTATGAGATGATCATGTTTTGTAACAAGTTATCGACAACTAGCAGGAGCCATATGGTTGTCGCTTTATTGTACGAAATGCAATCGCCATGTAATTGCTTTATTTTATCACTAAGCGGTAGCGATAGTTGTAAAAGCAATAGTTGACGAGACAACAACGATGCTACGATGGAGATCAAGGTGTCAAGCCGGTGACAATGGAGATCATGACGGTGCTTTGGAGATGGAGATCAAAAGCACAAGATGATGATGGCCATATCATGTCACATATTTTGATTGCATGTGATATTTATCTTTTATGCATCTTATTTTGCGTAGTATGGCGGTAGCATTATAAGATGATCCCTCACTAAATTTCAAGGTATAAGTGTTCTCCCTGAGTATGCACCGTTGCTATAGTTCGTCGTGCCGAGACACCACGTGACGATCGGGTGTGATAAGCTCTATGTTCACATACAACGGGTGCAAGCCAGTTTTGCATTATCGTGCAGAATACTCAGGTTAAACTTGACGAGCCTAGCATATGCAGATATGGCCTCGGAACACTCAGACCGAAAGGTCGAGCGTGAATCATATAGTAGATATGATCAACATAGAGATGTTCACCATTGAAAACTACTCCATCTCACGTGATGATTAGACATGGTTTAGTTGATATGGATCACGTGATCATTTAGATGACTAGAGGGATGTCTATCTAAGTGGGAGTTCTTTAGTAATATGATTAATCAAACTTTAATCTAACATGAACTTGGTCCTGATAGTTTTTTGCATATCTATTTTGTTGTAGATCAATGGCCCGTGCTACCGTTCCCTTGAATTTAAATGCGTTCGTAGAGAAAGCTAAGTTGAAATATGATGGTAGCAACTACACGGACTGGGTCCGTAACTTGAGGATTATCCTCATTGCTGCATACAAGAATTGCGTCCTTGAAGCACCTCTAGGTGCAAGGCCTGCTGCAGGAGCAGATGCTGATGTTATGAACGTCTAGCAAGCTCAATTTGATGACTACTCGATAGTTCAGTGTGCCGTGCTTTACGGCTTAGAATTGGTACTTCAAAGACGTTTTGAACATCATGGAGCATATGAGATATTCCAAGAGTTGAAGTTAATATTTCAAGCAAATGCCCGAGTTGAGATATATGAAGTCTCCAACAAGTTCTGTAGCTGCAAGATGGAGGAGAATAGTTCTGTCAGTGAACACATACTCAGAATGTCTGGGTACCATAACCACTTGACTCAGCTAGGAGTTAATCTTCCTGATGATAGTATCATTGACAGAGTTCTTCAATCACTGCCACCAAGCTATAAAGGCTTCGTGATGAACTATAATATGCAAGGGATGGAAAAGAAAATTACCGAGCTCTTCGCAATGCTAAAGGCTACGGAGGTAGAAATCAAGAAGGAGCATCAAGTGTTGATGGTTAACAAGACCACTAGTTTCAATAAAAAGGGCAAAGGGAAGAAGGGGAACTTGAAGAAGAATAGCAAGCAAGTTGCTACTCCCGGGAAGAAACCCAAGTCTGGACCTAAGCCTGAAACTGAGTTCTTCTACTGCAAAGGGACTGGTCATTGGAAGCGGAACTGCCCCAAGTATTTGGCGGATACGAAGGATGGCAAAGTGAAAAGTATATTTGATATACATGTTATTGATGTGTACCTTACTAATGCTCATAGTAGCGCCTGGGTATTTGATACTGGTTTTGTTGCTCATATTTGTAACTCAAAACAGGGGCTATAGATTAAACAAAGATTAGCTAAGGACGAGGTGACGATGCGCGTCGGAAATAGTTCCAAGGTCGATGTGATCGCCGTCGGCACGCTACCTCTCCATCTACCTTCGGGGTTAGTTTTAGACCTGAATAATTGTTATTTGGTGCCAGCGTTGGTGCCAGCGTTGAGCATAAACATTATATCTGGATCTTGTTTGATGCAAGACGGTTATTCATTTAAATCAGAGAATAATCGTTGTTCTATTTATATGAGTAATATCTTTTATGGTCATGCACCCTTGATGAGTGGTCTATTTTTGTTGAGTCTCGATCGTAGTGATACACATGTTCATAATATTGAAGCCAAAAGATACAAAGTTAGTAATGATAGTGCAACTTATTTGTGGCACTGCCCTTTAGGTCATATTGGTGTAAAACACATGAAGAAACTCCATATTGATGGGCTTTTGGAATCACTTGATGCTTGTGAACCATCCCTCATGGGCAAGATGACTAAGACTCTGCTACGTCTTGAGCTTGCGTTGGTTTTCCTTGAAGAGGAAAGGGTGATGCAGCAAAGTAGCATAAGTATTTCCGTCAGTTTTTGAGAACCAAGGTATCAATTCAGTAGGAGGCTCCTCAAAAGTCCCACGCACCTACACAAACAAACAAGAACTCGCAACCAAAGCAATAAAGGGCTTGTCAATCCCTTCAAGGCCACTTGCGAAAGTGAGATCATATAGAGATAATCTGATAAGATAACATTTTTGGTATTTTTATGATATAGATTGGAAAAGTAAAAGATGCAAATAAAAGTAGATTGAAAGCTTATATGATAAAAGGTAGACCCGGGGGCCATAGGTTTGACTAGTGGCTTCTCTCAAGATAGCATAAGTACTACGGTGGGTGAACAAATTACTATCGAGCAATTGATAGAAAAGCGAATAATTATGAGTTTATCTAGGCATGATCATGTATATAGGCATCACGTCCGTGACAAGTAGACCGACTCCTGCCTGCATCTACTACTATTGCTCCACACATCAACCGCTATCCAGCATGCATCTAGAGTATTAAGTTCATAAAGAACAGAGTAACGCATTAAGAAAGATGACATGATGTAGAGGGATAAACTCATGCAATATGATATAAATCACATCTTTTTATCCTCGATGGCAACAATACAATACGTGCCTTGCTGCCCCCGCTGTCATTGGGAAAGGACACCGCAAGATTGAACCCAAAGCTAAGCACTTCTCCCATTGCAAGAAAGATCAATCTAGTAGGCCAAACCAAACTGTTAATTTGAAGAGACTTGCAAAGATAACTTAATCACACATAAAATAATTCAGAGGAGATTCAAATATTTCTCATAGATAAGCTTGATCATAAACCCACAATTCATCGGATCTCGACAAACACACAACAAAAAGAATTACATTGAATAGATCTCCAAGAAGATCGAGGAGAACTTTGTATTGAGAATCAAAGAGAGAGAAGAAGCCATCTAGCTAATAACTATGGACCCGAAGGTCTGTGGTAAACTACTCACAACTCATCGGAAGGGCCTTGGGGATGATGTAGAAGCCCTCCATGGTCGATTCCCCCTCCGGTGGAGCGCCAGTGAAGGCTCCAAGATGGAATGTCGCGGATACAGAAGGTTGCGGCGTTGGAACTAGTGTTTTGTGGTCTGTTCTGATGTTCTCGGGGTACGTGGGTATATATAGGAGGAACAAGTAGGTCGGTGGATGCTCTAGGGGCCCACGAGGGTGGGGGGCGCGCCCACCTGTAAGGGGCACGCCAGGCACCCTCGTGGCCACCTCGCTTGTTGCTTGGCTTCCACTCCAAGTCTCCAGGTTTGCATTTGTTCCAAAAAGATCGTTCCCGAAGGTTTCATCGCGTTTGGACTCCGTTTGATATTCCTTTTCTTTCAAACACTGAAATATGCAAAAAAAGACAGCAATTCAGGCTGGGCCTCCGGTTAGTAGGTTAGTTCCAAAAATGATATAAAGGTGTAAAGTAAAGCCCATAAACATCCAAAACAGGTAATATAATAGCATGGAACAATAAAAAATTATAGATATGTTGGAGACGTATCAAGCATCCCCAAGCTTAATTCCTGCTCGTCCTCGAGTAGGTAAATGATAAAAACAGAATTTTTGATGTGGAATGCTACCTAGCATAATTGTCAATGTAATTTTCTTTATTGTGGCATGAATGTTTAGATCCAAATGATTCAAAATAAAAGTTCATATTGACATAAGAAATAGTAATACTTCAAGCATAATAACTAAGCAATCATGTCTTCTCAAAATAACATGGCTAAAGAAAGTTATCCCTACAAAATCATATAGTCTGGTTGTTGCTCTATATTCATCACACAAAGTATTTAATCATGCACAACCCCATGACAAGCCAAGGAATTGTTTCATACTTTAGTAATCTCAAACTTTTTCAACTTTCACACAATACATGACCGTGAGCCATGGACATAGCACTATATGTGGAATAGAATGGTGGTTGTGGAGAAAAAAAAGGAGATGCCCATTAATAGATATCAATGTAAGTGAGTAGGGATTGCCATGCAACGGATGCACTAGAGCTATAAATGTATGAAAGCTCAACAAAAGAAACTAAGTGGGTGTGCATCCAACTCGCTTGCTCACGAAGACCTAGGGCATTTTGAGGAAGCCCATCATTGGAATATACAAGCCAAGTTCTATAATGAAAAATTCCCACTAGTATATGAAAGTGACAATATAGGAGACTCTCTATCATGAAGATCATGGTGCTACTTTGAAGCACAAGTGTGGTAAAAAGGATAGTAGCATTGTCCCTTCCCTCTTTTTCTCTCATTTTTTATTTGGCCTTTCTCTTTTTTTGGCCTTTCTCTTTTTTTAAGTCCGAAGTCTCATCCCGACTTGTGGGGGAATCGTAGTCTCCATCATCCTTTCCTCACTGGGACAATGCTCTAATAATGAAGATCATCACACTTTTATTTACTTATAACTCAAGATTACAACTCAATACTTAGAACAAGATACGACTCTATGTGAATGCCTCTAGCGGTGTACCGGGATATGCAATGAATCAAGAGTGACATGTATGAAAATTATGAAGGTGGCCTTGCCACAAATACGATGTCAACTACATGATCATGCAAAGAGCAATATGACAATGATGATGCATGTCATATAAAAGGAACGGTGGAAAGTTGCATGGCAATATATCTCGAAATGGCTATGGAAATGCCATAATAGGTAGGTATGGTGGCTGTTTTGAGGAAGGTATAGGTGGGTGTATGGTACCGGCGAAAGTTGCATGGCACAAGAGAGGCTAGCAATGGTGGAAGGGTGAGAGTGTGTATAATCCATGGACTCAACATTAGTCATAAAGAACTCATATACTTATTGCAAAAAATCTACAAGCCATTGAAAACAAAGTACTACACGCATGCTCCTAGGGGGGTAGATTGGTAGGAAAAGACAATCGCTCGTCCCCGACCGCCACTCATAAGGAAGACAATCAATAAATAAAATTGTGCTCCAACTTCATCACAAAGCGGTTCACCATACATGCATGCTACGGGAATCACAAACTTCAACACAAGTATTCTTTGAATTCATAATCACCCAACTAGCATGACTCTAATATTACCACATCTATATCTCAAAACAATTATCAAGTATCAAATTGATCATAGCATCCAATTCACTTTCTATGATAGTTTTTATTATACCCAACTTGGATGCCCATCATTCTAGGACCAATTTTATAACCATAGAAAATACCATGCTGTTCTAAAAGACTCTCAAAATAATATAAGTGAAGCATGAGAGATCAACAATTTCTACAAAATTAAGCCACCGACGTGCTCTAAAAAGATATAAGTGAAGCACTAGAGCAAAAATTATCTAATAGAACTACAGTGGGTGAACAAATTACTATCGAGCAATTGATAGAAAAGCGAATAATTATGAGATTATCTAGGCATGATCATGTATATAGGCATCATGCCCGTGACAAGTAGACCGACTCCTGCCTGCATCTACTACTATTACTCCACACATCGACCGCTATCCAGCATGCATCTAGAGTATTAAGTTCATAAAGAACAGAGTAACGCATTAAGAAAGATGACATGATGTAGAGGGATAAACTCATGCAATATGACATAAACCCCATCTTTTTATCCTCGATGGCACCAATACAATACGTGCCCTGCTGTCACTTGGAAAGGACACCGCAAGATTGAACCCAAAGCTAAGCACTTCTCCCATTGCAAGAAAGATCAATCTAGTAGGCCAAACCAAACTGATAATTCAAAGAGACTTGAAAAGATAACTTAATCACACATAAAAGAATTCAGAGGAGATTCAAATATTTCTCATAGATAAACTTGATCATAAACCCACAATTCATTGAATCTCAACAAATACACCACAAAAAGAGTTACATCGAATAGATCTCCAAGAAGATCGAGGAGAACTTTGTATTGAGAATCAAAGAGAGAGAAGAAGACATCTAGCTAATAACTATGGACCCGAAGGTCTATGGTAAACTACTCACAACTCATCGGAAGGGCCTTGGGGATGATGTAGAGGCCCTCCATGGTCGATTCCCCCTCCGGCGGAGCACCGGCGAAGGCTCCAAGATGGGATCTCGTGGATATAGAAGGTTGCGGCAGTGGAATTTGGTTTTCATGGTCTATTATGATGTTCTCGGGGTACGTGGGTATATATAGGAGGAAGAAGTAGGTCGGTGGACGCTCGGGGGGCCCACAAGGGTTGGGGCGCGCCCACCTGTAGGGGGCACGCCGGGCACCCTCGTGGCCGCCTCGCTTGTTGCTTGACTTCCACTCCAAGTCTCCAGGTTTGCATTTGTTCCAAAAAGATCATTCCCAAAGGTTTCATCGCGTTAGGACTCTGTTTGATATTCCTTTTCTTCGAAACACTAAAATAGGCAAAAAAAAACAGCAATTCGGGCTGGGCCTCCGGTTAGTAGGTTGGTCCCAAAAATGATATAAAAGTGTAAAGTAAAGCCCATAAACATCCAAAACGGGGAATATAATAACATGGAACAATCAAAAATTATAGATACATTGGAGACGTATCGGACTCCGTTCTCCGGAACAGTGGAGCGAGCCACTGACTTATTGGAAATAATACATACCAATGTATGCGGTCCGATGAGTGTTGAGGCTCGCGACGGGTATCATTATTTTCTGACCTTCACAAATGATTTGAGCAGATATGGGTATATCTACTTGATGAAACATAAGTCTGAAACATTTGAAAAGTTCAAAGAATTTCAGAGTGAAGTGGAAAATCATCATAACAAGAAAATAAAGTTTCTACAATCTGATCGCGGAGGCGAATATTTGAGTTACGAGTTTGGTCTTCATTTGAAACAATGTGGAATAGTTTCGCAACTCACGCAACCTGGAACACCACAGCGTAATGGTGTGTCCGAATGTCGTAACCGTACTTTATTAGATATGGTGTGATCTATGATGTCTCTTACTGATTTACCGTTATCATTTTGGGGTTATGCTTTAGAGATGGATGCATTCACGTTAAATAGGGTACCATCTAAATCTGTTGAGATGACACTATGTGAACTATGGTTTGGCAAGAAACCTAAGTTGTCGTTTCTTAAAGTTTGGGGCTATGATGCTTGTGAAAAGCTTCAACCTAATAAGCTCAAACCCAAATCAGAGAAATGTGTCTTCATAGGATACCCAAAAGAAACTGTTGGGTACACCTTCTATCATAGATTCGAAGGCAAGATATTCGTTGCTAAGAATGGATCCTTTATAGGGAAGGAGTTTCTCTCGAAAGAAGTGAGTGGGAGGAAAGTAGAACTTGATGAGGTAATTGTACCTTCTCCTGAATTGGAAAGTAGTTCATCATAGAAATCAGTTCGAGTGATTCCTACACCAATTAGTGATGAAGCTAATGATGATGATCATGAAACTTCAGATCAAGTTACTACCGAACCTCGTAGATCAACTAGAGTATGGTCTGCACCAGAGTGGTACGGTAATCCTATTATGTAAGTCATGTTACTAGACCATGATGAACCTACGAACTATGAGGAAGCGGTGTGAGCCCAGATTTTGCGAAAGGGCTTGAGGCCATGAAATCTGAGATGGGATCCATGTATGAGAACAAAGTGTGGACTTTGGTGGACTTGCCCGATGATCAGCGAGCCATAGAAAATAAAGGGATCTTCAAGAAGAAGACTGATGCTGATGGTAATGTTACTGTCTACAAAGCTTGACTTGTTGCGAAAGGTTTTCGACAAGTTCAAGGAGTTTACTACAATGAGACCTTCTTACCCGTAGTGATGCTTAAGTCTGTCCGAATCATGTTAGCAATTGCCGTGTTTTATGATTATGAAATTTGGCAAATGGATGTCAAAATTGAATTCCTTAATGGATTTCCTAAAGAAGAGTTGTATATGATGCAACCAGAAGATTTTGTCGATCCAAAAGGTACTAATAAAGTGTGCAAGCTCCAGCGATCCATTTATGGACTGGTGCAAGCCTCTCGGAGTTGGAATATACGCTTTGATAATGTGATCAAAGCATATGGTTATATACAGACTTTTGGAGAAGCCTGTATTTACAAGAAAGTGAGTGGGAGCTCTGTAGCATTTCTAATATTATATGTGGATGACATATTGTTGATTGAAAATAATACAAAATTTCTGGATAGCATAAAAGGATACTTGAATAAGAATTTTTCAATGAAAGACCTCGGTGAAGCTGCTTATATATTGAGCATCAAGATCTATAGAGATAGATCAATACGCTTAATTGGACTTTCACAAAGCACATACCTTGATAAAGTTTTGAAGAAGTTCAAAATGGATCAGTCAAACAAAGGGTTCTTGCTTGTGTTACAAGGTCTGAAGTTGAGTCAGACTCAATGCCCAACCACTGCAGAAGATAGAGAGATAATGAAAGTCATTACATATGCCTCAGCCATAGGTTCTATCATGACTGCATTATTGTGTATCAAACCTGATGTGTGCCTTGCTATAAGTTTAGCAGGGAGGTACCAAAGTAATCCAGGAGTGGATCATTGGACAGCGGTCAAGAACATCGTGAAATACCTGAAAAGGACTAAGGATATGTTTCTCGTTTATGGAGGTGACAAAGAGCTTGTCGTAAATGGTTACGTTGATGCAAGCTTTGACACTGATCCGGATGACTCTAAGTCGCAAATCGGATACGTATTTATATTGAATGATGGAGTTGTCAGTTAGTGCAGTTCCAAGCAGAGCGTCGTGGTGGGATCTACATGTGAAGGGCAGAACATAACTGCTTTAGAAGCAGCAAATGAAGGAGTCTCGATGAAGGAGTTCATATCCGATCTAGGTGTAATACCTAGTGCATTGGGTCCAATGAAAATCTTTTGTGACAATACTGGAGCAATTGCCTTGGCGAAGGAATCTAGATTTCACAAGAGAACCAAACACATCAAGAAATGCTTCAACTCCATCCACGATCAAGTCAAGGAGGGATACATAGAGATTTGCAAGATACATATGGATCTGAATGTAGCAGACTCGTTGACTAAGCCTCTTCCACTAGCAAAACATGATCAACACCAAGACTCCATGGGTGTTAGAATCATTACTATGTAATCTAGATTATTGACTCTAGTGCAAGTGGGAGACTAAAGGAAATATGCCCTAGAGGCAATAATAAAGTTGTTATTTATGTTTCCTTATATCATGATAAATGTTTATTATTCATGCTAGAATTGTATTAACCGGAAACTTAGTACATGTCTGAATACATAGACAAAACAAAGTGTCCCTGGTATGCCTCTACTTAACTAGCTCGTTAATCAAAGATGGTTATGTTTCCTCACCAGACATGTGTAGTCATTCGATGAACGGGATCACATCATTAGAGAATGATGTGATGGACAAGACCCATCTGTTAGCTTAGCATAATGATCGTTAAGTTTTACTGCTATTGCTTTCTTCATGACTTATACATGTTCCTTTGACTATGAGATTATGCAACTGCCGAATACCGGAGGAACACCTTGTGTGCTATCAAACGTCACAACGTAACTGGGTGATTATAAATATGCTCTACAGGTGTCTCTGAAGGTGTTTGTTGGGTTGGTATAGATCGAGATTAGGATTTGTCACTCCATGTATCGGAGAGGTATCTCTAGGCCCTCTCGGTAATGCTCATCACTATAAGCCTTGCAAGAAATGTGACTAATGAGTTAGTTATGGGGTGATGCATTATGAAACAAGTAAAGAGACTTGCTGGTAATGAGATTGAACTAGGTATGAAGATACCGACGATCGAATCTCGAGCAAGTAACATACCGATGACAAAGGGAACAACGTATGTTGTTATGCGGTTTGACCGATAGAGATCTTCTTAGAATATGTAGGAACCAATATGAGCATCCAGGTTCCGCTATTGGTTATTGATCGGAGATGTGTCTCAATCATGTCTACATAGTTCTCGAACCCGTAGGGTCCGCACGCTTAACGTTCGATGACGATTTGTATTATGAGTTATATGTTATGGTGACCGAAGTTTTGTTCGGAATCCTGGATGATATCATGGACAGGACGAGGAGTCTTGAAATGGTTGAGAGGTAAAGATTGATATATTGGAATGTTATATTCAGACACTGGAATGGTTTCGGGAAGTTTCGGATAAGTTTCGGAGTACCGGGAGGTTACCGGAACCCCCCTGGAAAGTAATGGGCCAACATGGGCCTTAGTGGAGAAGAGAGGGCCGGCCATAGGAGGTGGCACGCGCCCCCCTTGCTAATCCGAATTGGACAAGGGGTGGGGTGGCGCCCCCTTCCCTCTCCTATTCCCTCTCTCTTTCCCCCTTTGCTACTCCGGAAAAAAGGAAAAGGTGTGGGGTGGGGGGGGGGGCGAATCCTACTAGGAGTGGAGTCCTAGTAGGACTCCCCCCATGGCATGCCCCTCCTGGTCGCCGGCCTCCTCCTTCCCGCCTTTATATATGGGGGCGGGGGCACCCCAAAGGGATGTCAATTGTTCTCTTAGCCGTGTGTGGTGCCCCCCCTCCAGAGTTTACACCTTCGGTCATAGCGCCGTAGTGATTAGGTGAAGCCCTGCGCGGATCACATCACCATCACCATCATCATGTCGTCGTGCTGATGAAACTCTCTCTTGACCCTCTGCTGGATCAAGAGTTCGAGGGACGTGATCGAGCTGAACGTGTGCTGAACTCAGAGGTGCCGTACGTTCGGGGCTAGACCGGTTGGATCATTTCGACTACATCAACCACGTTAACCTAACGCTTCCGCTTTCGGTCTACGAGGGTACATGGACACACTCTCCCCCTCTCGTTGCTATGCAACTCCTAGATAGATCTTGCGTGATCATAGGAATTTTTTTGAAATTGCATGCTACGTTCCCCAACACTTACCTCAACTCGAGAGCCAACAGGTTGGTGCCCGGAGCGGCTCAGGCAACTCACAACTATGACGAGGGCACCCACAATGCGGAGGCCTCGCCCTCTTCCATGTCCAAGGAGCCAATCGTCATCGATATCTCCGACAATGAGGAGTAGCTTGTCTTATTAGCTCACTATAAGGACCCATGTTCAGTTTGCTAGCTACTGCCTTTCCTTAACAAATTCTAGTGAATTGTGCTATCTACTTTTACCATGACTGTTGCTCTAGTGTATATTTTATATATGTCATGCAATGTGGTGCTCACTTATTAACTGTTTGGTTCATTAGTTGTCGTGTTCAGTTAACTGTTTGGTTCAGTTCTGCAAATGTGATGTTCAATTCTTCAGGGTGCAATTTTGTATTGTCTTCCATGTGAGAAATAAATCGAATTTTTCTTTACAAAATACATGAGAAATAAATACAATTGCTATATTTCCAAGTTATCAAGCATGCTTGGTTTGGTTAACTATTTGATCTTCTAATATATTATACATTGTGCAATGTGGTGCTCAGTTAATGTTTGGTTCATTTGTTGTGGTGTTTAGTTAACTGTTTGGTTCCATTCTGCAATGCGATGTTTGATTGTTGTGGGTGAATTCTATCATTATATACCATGTGAGAAATAAATCTAATTTGGTTGTACTAAATACATGAGAAACAAATACAATTGCTATATTTCCAAGTTGTTAAGCATGCTTGGTTTGGTTAACTGTACGATCTTTTATTAGGAGTATGTTATATTGTGCAATGTAGTGCTCAGTTGATGTTTGGTTCATTTATTGTGGTGTTTAGTTAACTGCTTGGTTCAATTCTACAATGCAATGTCCAATTGTCGTGGGTAGAATTTTGTATTGTTGTGCATGTGAGGAATAATCAAATTTGGCTGCACTTAATACATGGGAAACATATACAATTGCAATATTCCCTAGTTCTTAATCATGCTTGGTTTGGATAAATGAGTTTTCCATGTGGCTTGAATTAATCTGATGAATCTGCAATGTGCTTATTTTTCATCAACATATTTTACTAATAGCATGCGAACCTCACTTAACCTGATCACTAACTACCTTATATGTGTTGCTGGGAAACAATTGGAAGCACCGAGGTTTACAATCGAGGTTTGCACATGCATGGTCCTTTGTCTAATAGCACATTATTGTGCAATTGAAGGAACCATTCTAATACTTAGGTTTTAAACAATTTGGTCTTGCACATGTAGGTCCTGCTGTTAGAGGTTTTGACCCACTGTTCGACCCATTTTGCATATGGGGAAATGAGTTGTCCATGAATATCAGCCAAGTCAAGAAACTCAGAAAGATTGTTAGGATAAAGAAATTAGCAACAAAAAACAACAAGATCTTTGTCTGCACAATGAAGAATACATTAGTTCACTACAGGATGGTACTAACTATTATACCTTGCCGTTTTTGTTCCTTTGCCCCATTTCCAATATAGAGAAGATATTTATGCACACCCTTGTTTTTAGGCCTTTCCAAAGCAGTTCACTAATGATTACCTCTCAAACCACCTGCATGTTCAGGAGGCGAGGAAGGTACTCATACAACACCCATGGTTCAATATTGAAGTGCTCCTGAAGAGGACGAAGGATGGATGGTCAATCATCCACAGGCACTGGCCTAAAGTTGAAAAGACCTTCAACATCAATGAAGGCTCAATATTTGCCTTCTGCTTCAGCAGTTTTCTAGATGAGATACATATGTCTATGTATAGTCTATGATGCTAATTTAGAAATGTTATAGATGTTGCATGTGAAGCTTGGTGTTGGTGCAATTGTGTAATGGGGTATCTCAGTGCTGAAGCTATATGATGTTGTACTATGATGTATTTCAATTATGAAAATGAAATATATTGTGTGCTTAATATGAAATGTCAATTAGATCAATAAACGGATTATTAATAGGATAATTAGCATGCTATTTGGGTTTTTCTATTGCAAACTTTTATTGAGAAAACACCGTGGGCGATGACCTCAGGCAACACACACAGTTTCTAGGAATAAATTGTGTTGGATTAATAAACAATCACACACGACATCCTCTTTAAAACTGTTTGCGTTAGGCCACCTGGCGCAAATGTTTACCACATAAAAACTATGTGTGATGGACAACCTTTGCCACACAGTTTCTTCTACGCACCGTGTGTGATGCATTCAATAACACAAATGATAAAATTGTCAATGCAGTGTGCAATGGAAATGCTATCCCAAACGTTTTAACGGGGAAAATTGTGTGTGATGTACCTACGAACAGAAACGTTTTCCTTGGAGCGACTGTGTGGGATGTATATACGAACGGAAACGTTTAGTGGGGACTGACTATGTGGGATGAACTTACGATCGAAAACGATTTTGCCTGTATAATTGAATTTTTTAGCACTACTGTATGTATAACTGTATTTGATCGCTCGCCGGTCACACACGACCCCATTTTGCCGAGCGTGTGTGCCAGGAGGGCATATCCCCCAACGGTTTCTGGGTCGTGTGGGAAGGACCCCCCTATCACAGTCACTCACTAGGCGACGGTTCCAAATGCCGTCGCGCAAAGGGGTTAAAACCGTTTGTATAGCACCTCGGTGTACTAGTGATAAGGCTCGTGCCGGTTCCCGATAAATTACAAAACATGATCATCTCATACAACAACGTATATCACATCATGTCTTGACCATATCACATCACAACATGCCCTGCAAAAACAAGTTAGATGTCCTCTAGTTTGTTGTTGCAAGTTTTACGTGGCTGCTACGGGCTTCTAGCAAGAACTATTCTTACCTACAGCAAAAACCACAACGGTGATTCGTCAAGTTTGTTGTTTTAACCGTCTTCAAGGACCGGCCATGGTCAAGTTCGATTCAACTAAAGTAGGAGAAACAGACACCAGCTAGCCACCTTTATGCGAAACTAGTTGCATGTCTGTCGGTGGAACCGGTCTCATGTACGTGGACATGTAAGGTTGGTCTGGGCCGCTTCATCCCACAATACCGCTGAATCAAAATAAGACATTGGTGGTAAGCAGTATGACTATCACCGCCCACAACTCTTTGTGTTCTACTCGTGCATATCATCTACGCATAGACCTGGCTCATGATGCACTGTTGGGAAATGTTGCATGGAAAACAAAAAGTTTCTACACACATGCAAGATCTATCAAGGAGATGCATAGCAACAAGAGGGGTAGATTGTATCTACATACCATCGTAGACCATAAGTGGAAGCGTTTAACAACACAGTTGATGTAGTCGAACTTCTTCGTGCTCCAATCGATCAAGTACCAAACGTACGACACCTACGCATTCTGCACACGTTCAGCTCGGTGACGTCCTACGCCTTCTTGATCCAGCAAGACGGCGAGGTAGTAAATGAGTTCTGGCAGCACGACGGCATGGTGCCATTGATGGTGAAGTTATCTCCGCAGGCCTTCGCCTAAGCACTACGAAAATATGACCGATGGTGTAAACGGTGGAGGGGGCGCCGCACACGGCTAGGCAATTGTCTGGTGTGTGCTAGGTGCCCCCTTCCCACATATATATAGGTGGGAGGGAGGGAGGAGCATCCATAGGAGACGCCCAAGTAGGAGGAATCCTACTTGGAGTCCCTCCCAAGTCGCACCCCCTGCCATATATAACCGAGGGGGAAGGAAAGAGGGGGGAGGGAAGGAAGGGGGAGTCCTACTCCACAGTTTCCTTTCTCTTCCCCTCTTTCCTTATCCTCATAGGACGACCTGCTATGGGGGGTGCACCAGCCCCTTATGGATGGTGTGTTCCCTCTCTTGGCCCATAAGGCCCATATCTTTTGTCGGGGGTGCCTGGAACCCCTTCCGGTGACCCGATAAATACCCGGTACCCCCCGAAACACTTCTGGTGTCCGAATACCATCGTCCTATATACCAATCTTTACCTCTTGACCATTTCTAGACTCCTCGTCGTGTCCTTGATCTCATCCAGGACTCCGAACAACATTCGGCCACCAAATCACATAACTCATATAATACTATATCGTCAAGGAACGTTAAGCGTGCGGACTGTCATGGTACTAAGTCTGATAGTAAGTATAAGGGGTATGAATGAGGAGGCAAGGTCCAAGCTACGGTGAGAATGTACGCAAGTGTTTACGAGTTCAGGCCCCTCTCGGAGGAGGTAAAATCCCTACATCTCGGTACCCGGAGGCGGTCGACTGGATTATATGAGTGTGTGTTACAGGGGGTGCGAACCCTTGTGCCAGAGGAGGGGGGTGGCTTATATAGAGTGCACCAGGACCCCGGCCATCCCCCGTTACCAAGAGTTCAATGTACATAAAGATGGGGCGTTACTGGTAACGCCAGCCATAAGTGCCTTTAATGACCTTAAAGACTACATAGTGAATGCTTGACCGTTGCTATTATGAGTGACTCCTGGTCTTCGGTTGGTTGAGTGGTTTCTTGTATGGTCGAGTGATTGACTGGTTGTGTGACTTCAAGAAGGAGGGGTACCCGAGTGGCTGATTCGTCGAGTGGATTGCACTCGACGCCTTTACTGGGCACTCCCTGTTATCTCTTGAGATTCTTTGCTTCTTGGGTAGAAACCTTGGGTAGGGCGTATAGGTCAGGCCTATGACCCTACCCCAGGTCTATCATCATCATTAGCCCCCGAATGGATTGAGGTCCGACTGAAAAGAAGGTTGAAGTTGACCTCGCTTTGACCCTTGTGCTTCACAAGTACTCATGTTGAACGGGAGGCCCATGTTGGAACTTCGGCTTTGCTTCAGTCGCCTTGATCGATTCAGAAATTACTGAGTGGATTTATACCATCATTCGTCGAGTGTTGTTTCTGACCTGAAATCTTTGGCGCGATTGGTTACGGCGTATCCCGGAATTCGCAGGATTCGAAATTTCGGGGAAGCGCGCGAGGCGGAGCGTGCCATGGTAAGCGGGATGGATAGACAGGGGTACCTCGATCTTCGTGCCACCTTTTTCGCCACGTACCCAGCGTGCGACTGTTGTGTGATTTGACAGGATCGCCTGGGCCCACACGTCAGCCACTCGGAAGTGGGTCCTTAAAAGGCGACGGGACCGAGGTGTCTGCACTATGCGCGTCCATTCTCCTTCTTTCTCCTCCGCTTCTCCACCGCATTCAGCTCCTCCGCTCTCGATGCCGCTGCTCCGCCACCATGGTGAAGGGCAAGACGGCATCGCTGGAACGCACGAAGAAGGCGACGGGGGCGGCGAAGGGCAATAAGACGGCTCGGGGGTCGTCGTCGCGGTCGATGCTGCTGCCGGGTTGGATCCAGGGCGATTGGATCCAATCCTCGCTCCGGCCGGAAGACTTGGAAGAGTTGGTTGAGTCCAGACTGATCGCCAATGGCGCTGCGCGGTTGCCGGAGGGGGAGACGGAGCCACAGCTGCGACCGAGTGAGTGCGTTCTGCGCGCCACCCATGTCGACTTCGGTTTCTCGCTTCCCCCGCACCATTTTTTCCGGGGTTTCTTGAACTTCTTCAGAGCCCAACTCCATCACTTTTCTCCCAACACCATCACATACCTTGCCGCATTCGTGTTTATGTGCGAGAACTTTCTGGGTTGTCGACCGCACTGGGGTCTTTTCAAGCACATCTTCCCAATCCGCTCTTAGTCGGTGAAGAAAGCAAACACGAGTGATGAGAAAACACATGTTATCCAAATGTGTGGGGGTTTGGGTATCCAGAAGAGGAAGAGGATCTCTTTCCCTTCCATGACCCTTCCTGAGTCGGTCAGGGGCTGGCAGTCGACCTGGTTCTACTGCCAGGACATTGCGACTCCAGGCCAGTCGACTGGACTTCCACCTTTTACTTTAGATCGTGTCCAGACCCCTTCCTCGCTGAAAGTGAGAACTGTGGAGAGAGTGGAAACAAACATGCTGGTTGAGAGGGTGGTCCAGTTGATCAATCAGGGCGTCACTAGCATGTATTTGTTGGAGGTATTTCTCAGTCGACGCATCCAGCCACTCCAGGCTCGAGACCACTCGATGTGGATGTACTCTGGGGCCAACGACACCGCTTGGGTTCATCCAGAGTAAGTATCAGCCAAGACAGTGGCCCAGTGGTTGACGAGTATCATAGGGAACAAGGACAACCCCAGAGGCGCCAGAAGAGTCGACCCCTTCAGCGACAGCAACCAGCCAGACAAGGTTCGGTCTCTGCCACCGAGTGTATTTGAATTCGCCTTGCAACTGTCTTTGAATGCGACTGATATTTACTTGATTCCTTGTTTTGTAGGTTTACACTGAGATGTACTCGATGCCCAATGGTGAACAAGCCCTGGAACAAGACCAGGAGGGAGAGGACAGCACGGAGGAAAGTGACGACTGGCAATCTCCGGAGGACGAGGACGAAGAGGAGAGCGACGAGTCGGACGATGAGGAGATGGTCGACTCACCGCCTCATATGCAACGCCGATCCAAGCTACTCCATGATCTAGTGGGCGAGCATGGAAAGACCGTGGCCCCGAGCACCCAAACGCAGAAGCGCACTTGGACTTCGAACCCAGAACCAACAGAGAAGGTCGCCAAACAGCCCAAGGTCGTCCCCTCAAAGACTCGGAAAACTTTGCCCAAGATCAAGATGGATGTTCCTGTTGCCTCTGGGTGAGCGTTCTTTCTTTCTGTGTTTTCTTCCACCGACTGATATCTCTATTCTGACCGAATGGATTGTGAATTTTTCCAGCCCAGTCTTAGCCGCGACTGATATGGACGTTGACAAGGCCCCAGGTGACGAGGAAACCAATGACGTGGCCACCTCCAAAGCTAGTAAGTTCCACTCGACTTGAATTTATTCTGTCGATTGAATTGTTGGTCGGTTGAATTTCTAAGGTTTCTTTTTGTTGCAGCTCCACGGGACGTTATCGTGCTTCCAGATGATGAAGAAGAAGAAGTGCCTCTGAGGGAGAGGAGGAGGAGGGGCAAGGGATCAAGCGGGAAAGCGCCTGAGGTTGAGGTCCTTCAGTCGACACTAGTGTTTGAGACGGTGGTCGAGCGATCCGGAGATCTGGCTTGGACCAATGTCACTTTTGCCAACCCGCTGTCGACTGATCGTCCATCAAGGTCGACTGCTCAGACCTCTGCTGCTCCAGTACAACTTCATGCATCTGACCAAGTGGCTGCTTCGACTGCCTTGCCATCATCGCTCTTCACTGCGTACCAAATTCCAAACGACTCACCGAGTGCTGCCAGGGAGGCTCTTCTCCTTGTAAATCTTGTGATGGAGAAGATGAAGGTGGTGCATGAAGCCAGTCAGGTGTCTTATAGTGCCAGCACCGCTCTGCAAACCAACGTCAAGGTTAGTTGATTCCCGACTAGTCTGTGGAATAATGATAATTGCCGTTGTTGCTTCGCTGCCCATATGGTGCTCTCAGATGAGCGTTTTGGAGCCTTTTATGTGCATCTACTATCATGGGTCTGTGTTTCACATCCAATCACCCGCTTGGGTGTGTCTGTCTTAAAGTTGTATAGATCTTCCACTTGAGTCGACTTAGGTTGAGTCGAGTGTTTTTCCGAACCAGTGGGGGCATGCAGAGTGCACCCACTGGGTGTAGTCCCCGAGACCGCGGTCGACTGTTGGCAGTCGGCTGGGGTCTGAGAATCTTCCCTTTTCTTTAACTCATGCTGGGCAGACCATGCCGAGTGTTAAACCAAACCAGTGGGGGCACGCTAAGTGCACCAACTGGGTGTAGTCCCTGAGACTACTGTTGAATGTTTGATTCAGCGGTAGTCTTAGAGCAACTTTCACTTTGATTGTCTTTTGTTTCTGTCGACTGACATATCTTATTTGCTGACTGCAGAGGTCTTGTGATCTTGAGGCTCAACTTTCTGAACTAAACAAGAAGCAGATCAGCCTCAACCTTGACCTGGAACTGGCCAAGAAGAACCTCAAGACTGCTCAGGATGAAGCAGCTATCATGGGAGGTAACTGTCGGTGTCAAAACCGGCGGATCTCGGGTAGGGGGTCCCGAACTGTGCGTCTAGGCGGATGGTAACAGGAGACAAGGGACACGATGTTTTTACCCAGGTTCGGGCCCTCTCGATGGAGGTAAAACCCTACTCCTGCTTGATTAATATTGATGATATGGGTAGTACAAGAGTAGATCTACCACGAGATCAGAGAGGCTAAACCCTAGAAGCTAGCCTATGGTATGATTGTTGTTCGTCCTACGGACTAAAACCCTCCGGTTTATATAGACACTGGAGAGGGCTAGGGTTACACAGAGTTGGTTACAATGGGAGGAGATCTACATATCCGTATCGCCAAGCTTGCCTTCCACGCCAAGGAAAGTCCCATCCGGACACGGGACGAAGTCTTCAATCTTGTATCTTCATAGTCTAGGAGTCCGGCCAAAGGTTATAGTCTGGTCATCCGAACACCCCCTAATCCAGGACTCCCTCAGTAGCCCCTGAACCAGGCTTCAATGACGACGAGTCCGGCGCGCAAATTGTCTTCGGCATTGCAAGGCGGGTTCCTCCTCCGAATACATCATAAAAGGTTTTGAACACAAGGATAGTGTCCGGCTCTGCAAAATAAGTTCCACATACCACCGAAGAGAGAATAATATTTGTAGAAATCTAATCTGCTGACGTATTCCGCAGCGTGACATCACGCCACGGCTAAGCCTTTATTCGAATAATCTTATTGTCCCACCTCAGCGCGTTTAGCGAGGTGGTTTCCTTGGCACGTCTTGTCAAAGCAGAGATCGTGTCCCCTTATTCCGGGATTCTCATCAATATGGGCGTGGGTAACCCAACCGTGCCATTAATCACGGCGCTTGGGAGATAAGCGAGTTTTACCAGGCGGGTGGGGGCACATAGTTTCGTCCGCCCATATAAGGGGATAATGATCACCTTTTTCATCTACGCCCTCTTCCTCCTCCGCTTATCCATTTCCGTGCACTCGAGCTCCAGCGCCCAAGTCCGCACTTCCCACCTCAACCTTCTCCAGCCATGTACGGAGCGGGAGGCAGGTGGATGGCCTCCTCCATCACGGAGGGGCACATCAAAAAGTTGAGGAAAGCCGGATACTTGTCCAATGACGTTGCGCACCGGCTCCCAGACAAGGGGCAGCTCATCCCCACCCCCAGGCCCCATGAGAGGGTGGTGTTCCTCCCCCATTTCCTCCGCGGACCGGGCTTCCCACTCCACCCATTTGTCCCGGGGCTCATGTTCTACTATGGCCTGGATTTCCACGATCTGGCCCCGAACTTCATCCTCAACATCTCGGCGTTTATCGTCGTGTGCGAGGCCTTCCTCCGCATCAAGCCCCACTTCGGCTTATGGCTGAAGACCTTCAATGTCAAGCCGAAGGTAGTGGGCGGCCAGCAAGCGGAGTGCGGAGGCGCCATGGTGGGCAAAATGCCCAACGTCATATGGCTCGAGGGCTCCTTTGTGGAAACCATCAAAGGGTGGCAATCAGGGTGGTTCTACATCACCGAGCCACGTGACCCTGAATGGGCAGCGGCCCCCAAATTCCAATCTGGTATCCCCACACGGCTCACCTCCTGGAAAGAGATGGGCCTGTCATGCGGTAATTCGGGAGAGCTGATCGGACTCCAAACCTGCGTCCAAAACCTAGTGGACAAGAAGGTTAAACTTGTCAATGCAGTCCAGGTCATGCTCCTCTGCCGGATCCTCCCGTGTCAACGACGAGCTTTTAACTTGTGGGAGTTCGACCCAGCCTAGCACCAAACTTTGTCCAGGCTCTTTGACACAACGCACGAGGATGCCTGGAAGGTGCTATTCAAGGGCGCCGAGGTTCCCCCTCCATTACCGAGGATCGTGGATTCTGCGCGAAGCGCCAAGCCAGCGTAGTAAGCTTGTTTTACCCTTTACGGGATACTTGTTTTTCATAGTTTGACTCTATGCGGGATCTAAGCTCCCGTTCCTTTGATAGGACTGGCAGAAGAAGTCCGGATAGATCGACTGTCCGGCTCCTTTGCCCGAAGGCCCAGCAGATGCCTGCTTGGTGAAGCTGCTGGTCCCGGCACCTTACGTGGTGCCGGAGAAGAAGGCCAAGAAGAAGGCCACGGGAACTCGAAAGAGTTCCCGGCGCCTGATGTTGTCGGATTCATCGCCCGATGACTCCGAAGCGCACTCCTCCCACTGAGACGAGGAGGAGTAAGAAGAGGCCTCTCCCCCTCCAACGGGGGGAGGAAAGAAAAGGAAGGCCGCCCCAACTAGGGGGGGCGGAGGGTCCAAGAAGGGAAAGACCCTTCCTGCGGACTACTCCACCAATGCCAACGACGGCGAAGAGGAGTGGCCATCCAGGGCCAAGCCCCTGGCAAAATCGTAAGTATCCTGATACCAGAATAACTCATGGCGTTCCTTTATTGCACAGTATCTCTGATGCAGAATATAATCATGCAGTCTGCCCAAGGCCCGGCTCGATGCATCGTCGAGCGGCTCCCTGGATTTGTCGGATGTGAATAGTCTTTCACTCCCGACTGCTACCTCCCCTCGCCCTATGGACGATGCCGAGGTGGAGTCCCAAAAGGGGCCAAGCCAGGAGGAGGTGGTCCTGAAGGCGCCGCAAGGCGACCTCCCGGACTCCAGGCGCAAAGGGGATGAAACCCCAAAGGGCTCTAAGTCCGGCCCTGGGTCGGACACCGCACCGGAACCTTCAGTGGTTCCGGACTCCAGCAGGCGGCCCCCTAGTAAGAAGGGCAAGACTACGACGCCGGTGACCTCCGTCCAACCGGACGCACCGGATAATTTGTTGGAGGTGCTTAACGGCGCCTCCATCGACGAGGAGCACCGCACTATTATGAGTGCGGTGATCCAGACGGTTCAGTCCGCCAAGAGCGGGCTGACGGAAGCCTGTGCCAGCCTTCTAACAGGCTTTGAGGTATGTATTTAAGACATGTAAAAATATTACCGCATAGACAGTAGCCCCTGATGCTCAGTTTGGTGTTCGGAAAGAAAAGCCGGACTGAGGATCTAAAAAGATATATGCAGGAGTCTAACGTAAGTATGTCAATATGGGAATGCAGGCTGCACTGCTGGCCTCTGCCGCACTGACTGCGGAGGTCGATGCATTGAAGCAGAGCCTCAAGCGGTCCGAGAACGAGCTTGGCCTTGCCAAGAAGCAGCTCGAGGACAAGGAAGGTAAGTAGTACCTTATGTAAGTATATGAAAAGATCTGGTTGCAAATAATGACAGGACCAACGTGAGTATTACAGGGGCCACAACCGAGGTGGCGACCCTGAAGGAAGCGCTGTCCAAGGCCGAAGACAATGCGGCCGTGGAGCACATCGAGTGAGAAAAGTAGGAGGCGCGGGTGGCGGAGGTGCAGCAAGAGCTCCACGCTCTTGTGAAAAAACACGAGAGTTTGGAGCTTAACTCAAAGACTCGAGAGTCCGAGCTTGCCTCGGCCCTTGAGAGCGCCAAATCTGCCAAGGCCGAAGCCCAAAAAGCCCTCCAGGAAATTGAGGCGATGAAGAAGATAGCGGCGGGTAAGGCATTATTTATGCAAAGCAAGCACGTGAAAGTGAATTACTTGTTACTTACCCGAGTCCGGAGCTCTCCAGGAGCATTCGTAGATCTGCCCCACAGTGTGTCCGACGCTGCCGCATGCTACCGAGCCGAGGAAGGGAGCTCGACGGAGAAAGTGTTCCGGTCCCAGTATGTTGAGGCCGTACACCCGGTGCCTTTGAGCGACCAGATGAAGCAGCTGGTCGAGCTCCATAAGGTAGCCGAACAGGCCATGAAGGGCCTTATAGGCCGGCTATGGCCTGGGGAGGTCATGCCTGGGAGCTACTTTGGGCTGTTGAGGCGGCTGGTGGATGCCTGTCCATGGCTTGAAATCATCAAGCGCTCCGTATGCATCGAAGGCGCCCATAGGGCCCTTGCCCGTGTTAAAGTACACTAGGACAAGATGGATGCTGAGAAGCTGGTGACAGATGAGCCACCGGAGGGGAAGGAGCATCGCAAACCCGAGTTGTATTATGAGGGTGTCCTGAAGGGTGCCTGCCTTGTGGCGAATGAGTGTTCCAAGGATGTAATTTTTGAGTAAACTTTCTCGTGTTATCCTGTGCGCTGAAACTTGTTCATATGCGCTAAGCAACGCTTTTTGAATTTAAAATATTACCTTCTGTGTGGCCGTTTATTAAATCTGAGAGATGGCGAGTCGTCGGCTTCTACCCCCATGCCACGAGTGCTGGGGTGCTCGGGATAAACCTGAGCGCTCTTGTTCCCATTCTTGGGTCCTTCGAGGGAGGCGCTCAGCACAACGAACAAGGCAATTGGACTATAATGCTTTATCACTCTCACTTAGCCATAGAATTTATAATTTTAAATTTCGGTGAAGCCCCTAGTATTCGGAAGACCGAGTTCGGGGCGCTATCCACGCCTAGGCCGGACAAAGCCAGCTCCTTGCTCTAAGCGGCATAAGTCTTTAGGGACTCGAAAACCTCTCGAACAGCGACCGGCTCTCGCCCTATCATGACGGTCAGTTTTAGATTTCTCTACTGAGGTGCTTAACCCAGCTCAACCGGGGCACAATCGCAGTAGTTCTCCCAATGCTACCTTAGCCGATATAACGGAACGTAAGGTACCAAAACATGGGAACCGGGCAAACCCAACTATTGACCCAAGACATGATTCGGAGCCGATGAATATAATGCTATAAGTTCGGGGTGCCGCACTCGTGAGAGTGTTCGGACTTCTCACACCATATTCTGGGGTACTTAAGCCCCTGGTGTATTGGCCGTACCAAAGTGTACGGTTGCATAATGTCATAACTGAACATATTTACATAAAAAATGAATGCAATAATAGACAAGAGTTGTGTATTGTTTATTAAAAGGCTGCTGTGAAAGCAGAACGATACAAATAGTGCGATAAGCAAGAGATGGGATTACTTGACATGTCCCCCTCCAGGGGCAAGCTGCGAGACTTTATCTAAGACAGGTATTTAGCTCGTTATAGAGACCACCTGGACATTCGACATAGCTTGCTGCCTCCCTGGCTGTTGCATCGTGTGTTCGGTGATTGTACTGCCGGACAGGCCTTCCAGAGAGTGGATTCCTGAAAGTAAGAAAAAAGAAATGACAAAATTGGGAGCCGCATTTAGGGCGTGCCGTGGTTGTGCCCCTCCCCTTATGCCCATGGTATTTCCAGAGCGTAATTATGTACATGTGGTACTGGTTTCGCAATTTCACGAGGGCTGGGGTTGGGGCCGCACTGCTACGCTTGCTCGGAACGTGCCAGGCGGTCTTGTTGTAGGTTACTCTGGGCGAGCTTGACGGTGTCCGGACGTTTAATAGCCGGACTGGAGAATTGCCTTGAGAGGCTACTTTGTACTTCCGCCGCAAGGGCCGCCGTATGCTCCTCCGTTCGGAGAGAGCGTTCGGTGTTTCCATTGACTGTAATGACACCTCGAGGGCCTGGCATCTTGAGCTTGAGGTATGCATAGTGCGGCACCGCATTGAACTTTGCAAATGCGGTTCGTCCGAGTAGGGCGTGATAGCCACTGCGGAATGGGACTATATCGAAGATTAACTCCTCGCTTCGGAAATTATCCGGGGATCCGAAGACCACTTCGAGTGTAACTGAGCCTATACAGTTGGCCTCTACACCTGGTATGACACCTTTAAAGGTCGTCTTTGTGGGTTTAATCCTTGAGGGATCTATGCCCATTTTTCGCACTGTATCCTGATAAAGCAGGTTCAGGCTGCTGCCACCGTCCATAAGGACTCTAGTGAGGTGAAATCCGTCAATGATTGGGTCTAGAACCAATGCGGCGAATCCGCCGTGGCGGATGCTAGTGGGGTGGTCCCTTCGATCAAAAGTGATCGGGCAGGAGGACCACGGGTTGAACTTTGGGGCGACTGGCTCCAACGCATATACGTCCCTGAGTGCACGCTTCTGCTCTCTTTTGGGGATGTGGGTTGCGTATATCATGTTCACCGTCCGCACTTGTGGGGGAAAGCCCTTTTGTCCCCTATTGTTCGGCGGCCGGGGCTCCTCCTCGTCATCGCTGTGCAGCCCCTTGTCTCTGTTTTCGGCACTTAACTTGCCTGCCTGCTTGAACACCCAACAATCCCTGTTGGTGTGATTGGCTGGTATTTCGGGGGTGCCGTGTATCTGGCACGAGCGATCGAGTATTCGGTCCAAACTGGACGGGCCCGGAGTATTTCTTTTGAATGGCTTTTTCCGCTGACCGGGTTTAGAGCCTCTGAATCCGGCATTGACTGCCGTATCCTCGGCATTGTCGCCGTTAATGCGGCGCTTGTGCTTGTTGCGACGCGACCTGCCATTGTTGTCCTTGGTATCCGAATTACCAGGGCTCTTGGTCATGTTATTACTACGAGCTAGCCAGCTATCTTCTCCCGCACAAAAGCGGGTCATGAGTGTTGTGAGGGATGCCCTGGATTTCGGCTTTTCCTGTCCTAGGTGCCAGGCAAGCCATTCGTCACGAATATTATGTTTGAAGGCTGCGAGGGTCTCTGCGTCCGGACAGTCGACTATTTGATTTTTCTTGGTTAGGAACCGTGTCCAGAATTTTCTGGCCGATTCCTCTGGCTGCTGAATTATGTGGCTTAGGTCATCGGCGTCTGGTGGTCGCACATAGGTGCCCTGGAAATTGTCGAGGAATGCGGCTTCCAGGTCCTCCCAGAAACCAATTGACTCTGCTAACAAGCTGTTAAGCCAATGCCGAGCTGGTCCTTTAAGCTTGAGTGGGAGGTATTGAAAGTGCAACTATCCCTAGGTGGTTTTGGTAATTCATAACAACATATAGCTCATTGAGCTAATGCTATTCCAAGACATATATTTCAGGAAAGCTCAATGAATGGCATGGCATGGATGATGAAAGTGGATCCCTCAAAATACTAAGGACAAAGGATTGGCTCAAGCTCATTAGCTCAAGACTCTTCATTTTATATTTTAGTGATCCAAGATCACATTGAGTCTATAGGAAAAGTCAATACTATCAAGGAGGGATGAGGTGTTGCTTAATGAGCCTCTTGCTTCATGTGCTTAGTGATATGCTCCAAAACCCTTAGCTACTTCCTCACATCCACAAATGACCTAAACCCAAAGCCAAAATCGGTCACACCGATTCTTCCTATCCGGCGCCACCGAGTTCAAATGTCATAGCCACTGCCACAAACCCTAGGCAAATTGGTTCTATCGATAGGGATCTCGGTCTCACCGAGATGGGATTGTAATCTCTCTGTTTCCCTTCGTAACGTTTCGGCCAAACCGAAGTGAGCGATCGGTCCCACCGAGATTGCAATGTAAACTCTCTATTTCCCTTTTGTAACATTTCGGTCTCATCGAAAAGAGCAAATCGGTCCCACCGAGTTTACCTGACCAACTCTCTGGAAAGCTTATTACCAAAGTCGGTCTCACCGAGTTTGTGTAATCGGTCTTACCGAGATTACATTATGCCCTAACCCTAACCGAATCGGTCCTACCGAGTTGCATGTCGGTCCCACCGAAAATCACTAATGGTCACTAGGTTTACTAAATCGGTCCGACCGAGTCTGTTGAATCGGTCCCACCAAGTTTGGTAAATTGTGTGTAACGGTTAGATTTTGTGTGGAGGCTATATATACCCCTCCACCTCCTCTTCATTCGTGGAGAGAGCCATCAGACTAAACCTACACTTCCAACTTACCATTTTTGAGAGAGAACCACCTACTCATGTGTTGAGGCCAAGATATTCCATTCCTACCATATGAATCTTGATCTCTAGCCTTCCCCAAGTTGCTTTCCACTCAAATCTTCTTTCCACCAGATCCAAATCCTATGAGAGAGAGTTGAGTGTTGGGGAGACTATCATTTGAAGCACAAGAGCAAGGAGTTCATCATCAACACACCATTTGTTACTTCTTGGAGAGTGGTGTCTCCTAGATTGGCTAGGTGTCACTTGGGAGCCACCGACAAGATTGTGGAGTTGAACCAAGGAGTTTGTAAGGGCAAGGAGATCGCCTACTTCGTGAAGATCTACCTCTAGTGAGGCAAGTCCTTCGTGGGCGACAGCCATGGTGGGATAGACAAGGTTGCTTCTTCGTGGACCCTTCTTGGGTGGAGCCCTCCGTGGACTCGCGCAACCGTTACCCTTCGTGGGTTGAAGTCTCCATCAACGTGGATGTACGATAGCACCACCTATCGGAACCACGCCAAAAACATTTGTGTCTCCAACTACGTTTGAATCCTCCAAACCCTTCCCTTTACTTTCTTGCAAGTTGCATGCTTTAATTTCCGCTGCCTATATACTCTTTGCATGCTTGCTTGAATTTTGTGATGATTGCTTGACTTGTCCTAAGATAACTAAAATCTGGCAAACTCTAAAATTGGGAAAAGGTTAAGTTTTTAATTGGTCAAGTAGTCTAATCACCCCCCTCTAGACATACTTCAAGGTCCTACAAGTGGTATCAGAGCTTTTTGGTCTTCATTTGCTTTGATTTCCATAGCTTTTGGTGGTCATGCCTTGGTTTCACAATCTAGGAAAGTATGGCGTCTAGCGAGGGAAATTATCACCGTAGAGGTCCTTACTTTGATGGTACTAATTTTGCTAGTTGGAAGCATAGACATAACCCCGCCGTTTGGGCTATTATTTGTATTGGCTTGCAAGGTGAATTCTTTGATGGGAGAGAGCCGAACCGTGAAGCTAATGCGGAAGAATTGAAGATGCTGCAATACAATGCTCAAGCTTGTGATATCATCTTCAACGGATTGTGCCCCGAAGAATTCAACAAAATCAGCCGTCTTGAGAATGCAAAGGAAATTTGGGACACTTTGATTGATATGCATGAAGGTACTGAATCCATCAAGGAATCCAAGTTGGATGTGCTCCAAAGTCAGCTTGACAAGTTCAAAATGAAGGATGGTGAAGGTGTCGCTGAAATGTACTCTAGGCTTGCTCTTATTACAAATGAGATTGCCGGCTTAGGGAGTGAAGAGATGACCGACAGATTCATCATCAAGAAGATCCTAAGAGCATTGTACGGAAAGTATGATACCGTGTGCACATTGATCCAAATGATGCCAAACTACAAAGATCTCAAGCCAACGGAAGTCATTGGAAGGATTGTTGCTCATGAGATGTCACTCAAGGATAAGGAGGAACTTCACAACAAGTCAAGTGGTGCTTACAAAGCCTCAAGTGAAGCCCCCACATCATCAAGTGAGAAACAAACCTTCAACGAAGAATTGAGCTTAATGGTGAAGAACTTCAACAAATTCTACAAGAGTAGAAGCAAAGAAAGAAGCTCCAAGTCAAGGTCTTACCATGACAAAAGTTCTTCCAATCGAGAGCGCAATTGCTACAATTGTGGGTGGCCTGGACACTATTCCAATGAGTGTACGGCACCCTACAAAAGAAGAGAATATTCTCCAAAAGGAAGAAGTAGAAGAGAAGAATCACCACCAAGAGAGAGGAGGAGTAGAGATGATCGTTATGAACGAAGACCCTCACGGAGAAGCAAAGATACGGAAAGGAAGGACAAGTCATCAAGGAGCTACACAAAACGAAGACATCAAGCTCATGTTGGTGAATGGGTTTCCGGCTCCGACTCCGAAAACACTCCGAGAGAAGCTATCACTCCGACTCCGAACATACTAAAGATGAAGGTGTTGCCAGTCTAGCACTTGTGTCAACCAACTCCTACGACATATTTGATTCACCAAATGAAGGAATTGGAAGATGCTTCATGGCCAAAGGTCCAAAGGTAACACATCCTGAGTATGTTGACTTCAATAGTGATGAAGATGACTTACTTGTGGATGATGATTTACTTGTTGACAACTCTAGTGATGAATACTATGATGAAACGTCAATCAATCATGCTAATCAAGATAAAACGAATGACAATGATAAGGAGAAGATTGAGCTTCTAACTAAAGAACTAAACACTCTTAAGTTAGCTCATGAAACTATCTTCAAAAATCATCGAGAACTTTTAAGGGCTCATGAGAAGTTACGCTTTGAAAAGCTCAATCTTGAGAAAGAGCATGAGTTCTTAAAAGCAATCAATGATGATCTTCATAAGAAAAGTTCTTCTTACATTGCCAAGCGTTTACTCCTATCTACTTACATGCCTCAAGCAAAGGGAATAACGTATGTTGTTATGCGGTTTGACCGATAAAGATCTTCGCAGAATATGTAGGTGCCAATATGAGCATCCAGGTTCCGCTATTGGTTATTGACCGAGAATAGTTCTAGGTCATGTCTACATTGTTCTCGAACCCGTAGGGTCCGCACGCTTAAAGTTTCGATGACAGTTATATTATGAGTTTATGAGTTTTGATGTACCGAAGGAGTTCGGAGTCCCGTATGATATCGGGGACATGATGAGGAGTCTCAAAATGGTCGAGACGTAAAGATCGATATATTGGATGACTATATTCGGACTTCGGAAAGGTTCCGAGTGATTCGGGTATTTTCCGGAGTACCGGAGAGTTACGGGAATTCGCCGGGGAGTATATGGGCCTTATTGGGCCATACGGGAATAGAGGAGAGAGGCCAAAAGGAAGGAGGCCTGCGCCCCCCCTCTGGTCCGAATTGGACAAGGGGGGCAGCCCCCTTTTCCTTCTCCCTCTCCTCCTCTTTTCTTCTCCAACAAGGAAAAGGAGGAGTCCTACTCCCGGTGGGAGTAGGACTCCCCCCTTGGCGCGCCTCCTCCATAGGTCGGCCGCCTCCCCCCTTGCTCCTATATATACGGGGGCAGGGGGGCACCCCAAAGACACAACAACAATTGATCCTTGAGATCTATTAGCTGTGTGCGGTGCCCCCCCTCCATCATAGTCCTCCTCGATAATATTGGTGGTGCTTAGGCGAAGCCCTGCGACGGTAGAACATCAAGATCGTCACCACGCCGTCGTGCTAACGGAACTCTCCCTTGACACTCGGCTGGATCGGAGTTCGAGGGACGTCATCGAGCTGAACGTGTGCTAGAACTCGGAGGTGCCGTAGTTTCGGTGCTTGATCGGTCGGGCCGTGAAGACGTACGACTACATCAACCGCGTTGTGCTAACGCTTCCGCTTTTGGTCTACAAGGGTATGTAGATTACACTCTCCCCTCTCGTTGCTATGCATCACCATGATCTTGCGCGTGCGTAGGAAATCTGTTGAAATTACTACGTTCCCCAACAGTGGCATCCGAGCCTGGTTTTATGCGTAGATGTCATATGCACGAGTAGAACACAAGTGAGTTGTGGGCAATACAAGTCATACTGCTTACCAGCATGTCATACTTTGGCTCAGCGGTATTGTGAGATGAAGCGGCCATGACCGACATTACGCGTACGCTTACGCGAGACTGGTTTCACCGTTACGAGCACTCGTGCTTAAAGGTGACTGGCGGGTGTCTGTCTCTCTCACTTTAGCTGAACCGAGTGTGGCTACGCCCGGTCCTTGAGAAGGTTAAAACAACACTAACTTGACGAACTATCGTTGTGGTTTTGATGCGTAGGTAAGAACGGTTCTTGCTCAGCCCGTAGCAGCCACGTAAAATTTGCAACAACAAAGTAGAGGACGTCTAATTTTTTTTGCAGGGCATGTTGTAATGTGATATGGTCAACACGTGATGAAATATAAGTTGTTGTATGAGATGATCATGTTTTGTTGAAGTTATCGGCAACTGGCAGAAGCCCTATGGTTGTCTCTTTGTTGCATAAGATGCAAGTGCCAAATAATTGCTTTACTTTATCGCTATGCGATAGCAATAGTTGCAAGAGCAATAGTTGGCGAGACGACCATGTGACGACACATTGATATAGATCAAGATGATGAAGATCATGGTGTCGTGCCGGTGACGATAGAGATCATGATAGTACTTTGGAGATGGAGATCAAAGGCGCAAGATGATCCTAGGGAGGTGGCTGACTAAGTGGCTCCGCGGACATGTGCTTCTTTGGTGCATAGTTTCGAGTGTCAGCAGAAGCGTGTGGCCTCATTCGATGGACATCGCGGTGGTTCTGTGTGGAATACTGACTAGTGCACCTTTCAAAGTATCTGTCTGTGGGATGGTTCTTGAAACATCGCTTTTCATGGCCGTGATGAAAACTCTTGTTCTAGTATGGACACCGTGGTGGTTCTGCGTGGAATACTGACTAGTGCAGCTTTTAGAATATCCGTCTGCAGGATGGTTCTTGAAACATTACTTTTCATGGCCGCGATGAAAACTCTTGTTCTAGTCTTCATTGGTTGGACTAAGCAGTGACGAACTTGCGTCGTCACATCATTGAAGGTGTAGTCTCCATGTTGCTCGGGGTGCAAATCCTTGATTTGTTGGTCTTGGCATTCAGGATGCGAATCCTTTTCCTGGCTATCTTTGGCCGAACGTGACGATGCCAGCGTGTGAGAGTTATCCCTTCTTGAAGGTGTTCATGTGGAAAAGGTCGACTTATACGTAGGTGTTTTCTTCATATTTTATAGTGATTTTTTCGTAGTTGTCTATGTCTTGCACTCTAATTGTTGATGACTTTGGCATTGTTGTCTTGCATCAGCTATAAAATATGGATGTGTGCATGTAGTGATGCAGAGGTCAGGAGGTTTATCCTTCCTTTTAATAAAAAATAAAATAATTGCTAATTGCAATCAACTAAGAAGTAATTCGTTGTATAGCACTCCCTCCGTCCTAAAATAAGTGTCGCGGACTTAGGACGGAGGGGGTATGTTCTTATAGTCATCTCTCAATAACACGGAGGCCCAAGAGAAGACTATCTTCTCAACAAGTATACATGCCCTTATCTAAATGTTGTGTCACCCTAAATAATCTAATGTGGTTACTAATAACTACTTCCTTTGTAAAGAAATATACTACTTTAGTGGTTTAAACACCCTTATATCTCTTTACTGGGGGAGTACTGTTGAATATGGCGGCCGGTCAAGTGAAGAAGGAACAAAAATTAAGTTTCTTGTTTTCAACTGGGGTTGTTTTTTAAGAAGAAACTAGAGTGATGTAAGAAATTCATCCGCAACTCTTTCGGCCGTCTCTTGCACGTCGTTTGGGCATTTGTGACATGTAGGCCGTGGGTGGTGAACACGTCAATTTGTCGTCTCTGTTTCTATTACTGTATCCCTTTCCTTTCTTCTCCTTGTTGAACTATTAAGAGTGTTTAACCGGCCGCCATATAACCTTACTGTAAAGACATGAGGATTTACAACTTTGAATGCTTTCAAGCTCAGATGGTAGGTTATATGAACTATTAAGCTCATAATTCCTTCCAAGGGGCTGGCCACATAATGACATGCTAAACCCTTGTCTTCTTTGGGTAGTTCTGCACTGAAAAAGTGAGATAGGTGTTCATGTCTAAAAAATATCGCATATTCTGAATCCAACTGAAATATACTGTCTATGAGCACTTAAGTTCACAGAAACCATGGTTTCAGATTTCAGAGCACATAAGCGATCTGTACGTAAGAAGACAAACATCTTAATTTCATATTTGAATAAACAATGCTTTTTCTACACTGTTATAACAATCACACAAAATTCGCTGTAGGCCTAGAAACTCCTTGAGCCTATTGAATCATAAAGTTTTTTCTTTCTTTGTCCTTGATGGCTGAACATTATCTCTACTATATCACGAAGAGGCCACTGCAGCTGTTGCTGGAAGAGGAACATCCACTAACCTCTCAAGCATATCCAGTTGATCATAAGGTGCTATCTGCAAAGCATCAGATGCATATGCATTTTAGGTCTTGCATGTGTTTCATTTTTTCAGAAATATGTTAGCGTCATCTAGATGTATCCCTTAACTTTGCTGTACTCTTAAATTATCATAAACATTAACAGGAGATGAATCTAATTTTGTGTGTCATATACCTGACTAAATCCATCAGGCCAAGTTATAGAAACAGCATAGTTGCCCATTGGCCGTATCTCTTCAGGCTCGATGTCTTCAGGTACATCGCCATACTGTACTTTCTGCTCTCCAGTCCATTCGTCCTGCAAAAAAGAACTACTTAGTATCTAAACTAATAAGCCATGAAATAGAGAACAATGAGGACATCCGGCGCGAAGGTTCTGTGCAGACTGCCTCGCACGCCAGTCCTCCAGATATACAATCTTGAGCACTGTAGGGTAGCTGTACAGTTTTTTTTTTGGTCTTTTGTTCTACGTTTGGTTTTGTAGGCTGCTAATTTTTGTTTAGTTCTTTCTTTCTTTTAGTTCCGGTCTTTTCCTGGTTAGGCTGTAAGACTTGTGCTATCCCAGTGCCCTTTTCTAATAGTACAAAATAACACACATTTAGATGTTCGAGAAAAGGAAACCATTAAATATGTTTCTGAGATGAAAAGAGAAAAATGACGGTGCATGACTTAGTTTTCTGAAAAGAGAACTGTATTAAGCTTTTGGACTCTGTGCATGATACTGTAAATATATATCCAACACATCATAAGGGAAGGGCATACACACCACACTTTGAGCAGATCGGTCGTTCCGTCGGACTGTTGCTGGGTGCAAGAAGAACTCCTCATCTGAATCTGGTACTTTCACTCTGATTGCTCTAATTGATCTATCGTAGGACACTGCTGTTGAAACTGAAAATAAACAACAACAATTTTAACACAACATTAACGAGAAGTATGTTTTATAATGCAACACATGCAAAACAAGGTTGTACCAACACTTTTATATGTTTTCTTTTTCATGTCAAGTTAGTGCACATATGTTATATTCTGTTACTTCTGGAGCTTTTAATTTACCTTGTTGTCTAATTTTAGCACATTGTTGAACAACACATACTCCAAGATTCTGAAATATCTTGGCAACGTCCCCTTGGGGATCAGACACTACTTCAGGAATGCCAGTATCTCCAGAAGACGAAAGCTGTAAAATTACCAAACTATAATTTCCACGTTCATGTTTAGCCAAGTGCAAGCAGGATCTTTTTTCTTTTTGGACTTACAGTTGGCCGTATTGGCAAATCAAAGAGGTTAGGTATTCCAAACTGCTGCACAACCTGAAAGAGTAATTGCATTGTCGAAGAAACTCAATAGCTATCCAAGAGAAATGTGCTACAAAATATTAGTTAATACGTATTTGTCTTGCCTGAGCTCCAGAACCTTTTCCAAATGGGTAATAGCGCTTTTCGTCAGCATCAAAGTAGCACATGTTCTCAACAACTGCAACACATGGAACCTTGGCAACAGAAGAGGTGCAGAGACAAGTCAATGGAAGAATACTTGTCAAATTAGGCTATTCATGCAGCGTGTTGTGCAAGATTACACACCTTCAGCTTAGAGAACATCCTAACACCCTTTGCAACATCAATAAAAGCCAGCTTCTGAGGGGTAGTAACAATCACAGCTGCAGTCAACGGAGCTACCTGGTGTTTCGGACGTGTTATACTTCGAGATGCTTTCAGTATGATTCGCTTCACTAGGATATATAATATGCACAGCAAAGTTGCTAGAGAACCACCTGACAGAGTGTTAAGTGTATATCGCCTGTTCCGGGAGGCATATCAATGACAAGATAGTCAAGTTCGCCCCTTCATGCAATAAACAACAGTTTCAAGTTCTTTTATTTAGAGGTAAATTAAAAAACTGTTTGGTATATACGTAGTAGCTGGAAGTATGGCTATTAAATATGTCATGTGTTTCCTCAAAAAAAAATGTCATGTGCATCTGATGGCTTTAGACAGGGATCAACTGTTGGCTTTGCATACCAGTCAGTCGTGGTCAGCAACTGATTAATGACTCCTGAAACCATTGGACCTCGCATGATCGCTCTTCCTTGTCCAGCAAAGCCAAAAGACACCAATTTGACTCCCAAATACTCGGTCGGAAGAATACTTTTGCTTTCTGGGTTCTAAAGGTAAGTCTGTTTACCATTATTAGTGCAAACACTAAATTCCATGTTAACATAAAGATCCAACCATCAGGCTTACCACCACTAGCAGCCGGTTCTCTGGAGAAACCATATTTGGTAAGCTTGGACCAAAGACATCGGCATCGAAAATCCCAACCCTGGCCCCCATACCAGCTAAGGTGTATGCAAGATTCACCGCGACTGTAGATTTTCCAACTCCTCCCTGGAGACGTGAAAACGGTCACTAAAAGCAATTTTTAAGGTATCGTTCGATGTGTGCAGGAGTACTAAGTCTTGCCTTGCAACTTGAGACTGCTATGATGTTTGAAATTTTCTTTAGTCCTTCTGGGAGGTCCCCTGCATATACTGGTTGTGCAGGTTGTGCAGACATTGTAACATTGACCTTCTTAACCCACGGAAGTGCTGCAACGACCTCATTTGCCTTTTCTTCGAACTGTACAGCACAAATTCAGAGTTTTAGGCAAAGCCATTCCTTGGAAGGATAATACAGATGCAATGTTATCAGACAAGTTCATTGCACAGCACTTTTAAATAGCAGATACACGGTTCAAGTGCAGATCTACCGATGCATAGCAATTGAGGCATAGCTGACATAAGTGGTCGTTGAGATGTTGGCACTGACTTATGCCATGAAATGATCAGACAGCGAATAATCAGATAGCTGAACACGAGAACTGCCTCACCATGTCCTTGACTGGGCATGCAGGAGTCGTCAGCTCCACACGAAACGAGACCTGAAGACAGTCAAACTAATGGGTAAATCCCAGGCAATGCCGGTTAATCACTGTCGCATCTCATTCGATCAGGAAGTGCCCTTTTACCTCCTCTAAAGTTTCACTGATCTCCAAATCCTTGATGAACCCACACGAGACGATGTCCGTGCCGAAATCAGGATCGATAATCTGGGAGAGCGCGATGAGCACGTCCCTCTTGGCATCCTCCACTGACGCGACCACCGCACCAGCTGGGGAAATTATACAGACACCGGAGCATACACAAGTTACATACACACACACACATATATCTTCAGTTAGCAGGGCACTAAGCCCAGCAACAGGCACAGGCCAGTGCATAAATTCAGAGTCGCCAGGAATTCTGCGACTGCTGCTGCTGCTGCTACTGCTACTACTACGGCTGCGATGGCGAAACATGCAAAAGCTCGGGAGGATTTGAAGTTACCGCTGGACGACGCGGCTCTCGCGCACGACCGGCGACGGCCCACGCGCGGCGACAAGGGGGGCCGGGCATGCGACTGGATAGTTGCAGCCGCGGCAGGAGGAGCCTTCGCTGGCAGGGCAGCTGCTGCATGTGGATGTATGATTCATGAGAGCTGAGACATCATCTATCGATTCATTCACGGGGGACGAGGGCGGCCTCACCTCTTGGAGTTGGAGTCGGGGAGACGAGATGAGGAGCGGGCGGCACGATGAAGGAGGCCGGCGCGGTGTGGAGGGTCCGCATTGCCGCCATCTCCGCCGGCGAGAACGCGCGGCGAGGAAGTGTCAATGGGATGGATGATGAAGGCGGAACGGGGGAGGGAGTGGCCGTCTTTGGGCCGCTGGTTGTGTGGATTTGGTTTGCCTCGTGGCTTAAAGATCAGTAGCAGCGCAAGCAAGAGCTGCCTCGTAGTGACACGGCCACTGACGAGTGGCTCCCACAAGATACTCTTCCCGTTAGAGTGTCGGAGCACATGATGCTATTTTATGAGTGTCATGTGAGATAAATACTACGGAATCACTAAAAATATGACGTCTGATTTTTAAAGATTCAAGACGTATGTTGTCTCGTCCGTCCGATTGATCTACACGAGCCGCGCAGATCCATCAGCTATGTCATATTCTAGACATGTTCGCTCCCGTATCAGACCTCGCGAACGTACAACCCAACAACTCCCCCTTTCTTTCCACCACCGCCCTCAATCATCATTTCATTTCATGAATCACGCAGTCACTGTTCGTCGTTGTTCTTCTTAATGAGGAGTGAAGTTCGACAGAGGAGAAGCGGTTGGCCGAGGTGGGTGGTGGGGGGGGGGGGAGCAACCACCACCGGCTGCACCCGTGACCAATGTTGTCTTCTCGCTGCCTTCACTTCTGGCGACGACGTGACATTATACCTTGAGAGAAAAATAAAGAGAAGAGAAAAGGGATCCAAATAAAAAAACAAAACAAGATGTATCAAAAAGGCATAAACATGAGAGAGAGAAGGAACAACATCACTATTTTTTTCAGAGTACACATGTAGTGTTTTAAAGTAGCACCACTTCATTGTATTTTATTGTTGAGTTCATGAGTCTCATTTACATACTAGTGGGGAACTTCATATTATAAAACCCAACTTGTATATTCCAGTAATGAGCCTCCTTAAATGAGCTCTAGGTCTACCTGAGTAAGTAAGTTGGATGCAAATTCATTAAATCATAGGAGAGCTTTCATTAATATACTAAATGACCCATTGTACCATTATCACAATGACCAACTGCAACCAGGAAATTAAGCAAGCTATGAGCAACACGTTCATTAAATGACTATTTTTATGAATCATCCTCGCATATGAGAACACAAAGAAGCAAATGGACAGGCTAAACAATGATAACCATCCCTGGATAATAGGAAGTGCCCGTTCATATTGGCTGCACTTAGACACGACCTCAGTGTGAAGAGGTCAGGCGTAGATATTGGTATTGGGTCGAGAGAAATCACTCCTATGGGGTAGTTCTTTAAGGACCACCACATGACTGCATGATGAGCAAAGCAACACCAAACTAGACGAACCAAGAACCAACCTCCTCACAGCCACCTAACCAGCCACCTAAATGATCCATTGCACCCAACAAATGTGAACAACTTGAAGAATGATTCTCGTTAATTGTCTGCAATTGATTATATTTGTATTGCGTTTGTATTTACCTTGTATTTAGTAATGACAAACAACGACGACGGTTGCTCATTTGCTTCTTGGCCGGCCAACCGCAACCCCCAATGCAAATGACGGGCATGCCAAGTTTTGGGAACCTTCCATATGACGTTTTTTTAGTTTTATCATTTATCATTTTTTTGTTATCTAACAGGTTTTCATGTTTTCATTTTTATTGCCTATTCTTTATTTCCTCTTGTCTATTTTCTTTTTTTCTTTTCATTTTTATTTTTCAATTTGCATTTTTTTATTTCATGAACATTATTTGAATTCACAAATATAGTGGAATTTCATGAATTTTTGAATATTCATTTTTATTTGAATTCATGAAAATTTTCCATTCATGAATAATTTTCATGAATTTGCAAGCATTTTTAAAATTTTGTGAGCAGTTTTTAATTCATGAATAACTATAAAATTTTGTGAACACCTTTTTGAATTTGCAAATATTTTTCAAATTTGCAAATATTTTTTTATTTTCTTTAATTTATGTACATTTTGGGAATTTGTGAACCTTTTGAAATACATGAAGATTTTTGGTATGCGTGAATGCCTTTTAAAATTAAAAGAAATATAAATTTATGAAGCATTTTGAATTTTGTGAACTATTTTTTTGAAATTTTGAACATTTGTACAAATTCATGGATTTTTTTCAAATTCATGAATTTCTTTCGATTTTTTATATTTTACAAATTCATAATTGTTTTTATTAAATAAAACCAGCTAAAATAAAAAATTAAAAAAATCATGCGTTCACTTGCTCGCTGGGAGGCTCACATGTGGCGATCGACTTTTTTTCCCGTGGCGTTTGTAAGCAGATGGGCCCGCCCACTTGAAGTTCACGTGGGCGACCATGCACCCATCCTGTTGCAAGACGAGGATGGGTACTCCTGTTCCGTCTTTCTGGCCCAAGCGAGTTCTCAATATCTTAGCCTTGTTCCTCGTGCGGATCAGGCACCCAGCGCCACGCCTCGCTTTGCACACGCCAACTTTTCCATAGAGATTTGACTTTTGCACGATGCGGCAATAGGGAGGCATTTGGTAGACTACATAAAGCCCAACCAGACTCTCACAGGCTAAGTCTGAGTTGTTTGACTGCTGCCTAGCTTGAATGAAAAACTGGCCCGGACCAAACTTAAAGCACCCCTCTGTCATGCCTATCAAGACTGCTTAGTTTGGTAAAAAAAATTCACACGTAACATGACCCAGAGCATGTACACTTTCAAACAGATTATGTGGATCAGACTTTCAGGAAAAGCGAAAAGCATGCGGTCCACCAAATGCCTCCCTAGGTGCGTGGCCTAGCCAGTTTTTGGTGCAGCTCCGCCTGACCCAAGGCCGAGTACGGAACTATCCCCTCAAAAAAAAAAAGTACGGATCCAAGCTAGGGAAACTATTCTCTTCTTGTGTCGTGCACGTAAAACATCCCCCCTTCCAAGCAATGCTCTTTTCTCCAAGCATAGCACACGGCCAACCTTGGGTGTGAACCGTACTCCCTCCGACTCTTTTTACTCCGCGTATTAGATTTGTCTGAAGTCCAAATTTAAATAAAAAATATTAATATCTATAATACCGAATAAATATAATATAAAAAATATATTCCAAAATGAATCTAATGATATTTGTGTTGTTATGTGAATTTTAATACATTTTTTATAAACTTGGTCAAACTTTGAAGAGTTTGGCTTCAGACAAACCTGATATGCGAAACCTAATATGCGGAGTAAAAAGGACCAGAGGGAGCACTACATTTTCTTTCCCCCCGATCCAGATGCCCTTGCATTCAATACAATCCAAATCCAAGGGGGCATGTTACCTACAAGCGTCAAGAGATACCTTCATACTTGATCAATTTGTACCAACACCGCCCATACGTACGTAATGGCCCAAAATAGAATAGCTAAGGACGCTTGGTAGGCTGCATTAGGCACAGTCAGGTCCACGCGGGATGTTTTCGATGGGAGCCCCTAGTCGGCGCTGAAGGCGCCGGTTACACAACTTGGCGCCTGCACGTTTCTTGATTGGGCTGGTTTCGAATCTGGCCCATTACCTGCTGACGAAAGGAAAACGCGAAAAAACAACAGTGGGAGAACTGGAGATCAAACTCACCACCTCACGACCAGGACCAAGCTCGTCTTAGTGTCCCTTAACAGAAAAGTCCTAGTTATTGCTTTTAATAAAACGTTAATTTAAACTTTAAAATCACTTAAAAAGTTCATCGGTTTGAAAAAAGTTCATCAATTTTTAGGAAAAGTTCACAAAAAATTGAAAAAAACCTCATTGATTTTAAGAAAAAATCACAACTTTTGAAAAAAGTTCCTCAAAATTTGAAAAAAGTGGATCAATTTGAAAAATAGTTCATTGAATTTGAAAAAGGTCATCAAAATTTCGAAAATAGTTCATTGAATTTGGAAAAAAGTTTGTCACAAATTTGAAAAAGTTCATCAATTTTGAAAAATTGTTCATGGATATTGGGAAAAAGGTTCATCGATTTGAAGAAAAACCAAGGAAAAAAATGAAAAACCGATTGAAAACTTCCAGAAGAAAAACCACGATTGCAGAAAGGAATAAAAACAGCAAAATGAATGTTTTCACAACTGGCTGGGATGGCTGAATGGCTAGCATCGTTCACTTCGAACACGAGGTTGCGAGTTCGAAAGCCGATGGCAATACTTTTTTGCGAGTTTGTGGAAAACCATATGTTGGGGAACGTAGCATGCAATTTCAAAAAAATTCCTACAATCACGCAAGATCCATCTAGGAGATGCATAGCAACAAGAGGGAGAGAGTGTGTCCACGTACCCTCGTAGACCGAAAGAGGAAGCGTTAGTTAACGTGGTTGATGTAGTCGAACGTCTTCACGATCAAACCTATCCAAGTACCGAACGTACGTCACCTCCATGTTCAGCACCCGTTTAGCTCGATGACGTCCCTCGAACCCTTGATCCAGTAGAGGGTCGAGGGAGAGTTTCGTCAGCACGACGGCGTGGTGACGGTGTTGATGATGTGATCCACGCAGGGCTTCGCCTAAGCACTACGACGCTATGACCGGAGGAGTAAACTGTGGAGGGGGGCACCGCACATGGCAAAGAGAACAATTGATGTGCCTTTGGGATGCCCCCTGCCCACATATATAAAGGAGGGGGGAGAGAGGCGGCGGCCAGAAGGGGCGCGCCATGGGGGGAGTCCTACTTGGACTCCTAGTCCAAGTAGGATTCGTAGTCCAAGTAGGATTCGCCCCCCTCCCTTTACCTTTTTCCACCGGAGAGAATAGGAAGGAGAGGGAGAGGGAAAGGGAGGGGGGGCGTCGCCCCCTCCTCCTTGTCCTATTCAGACTCTCTAGGAGGGGGGGGCAACCCCTGCGAGCTTCCCTCTCTCCCCCTTAGGCCCATGTTGGCCCAGCACTTCCCCGGGGGGTTCCAGTAACCCCTCGGTACTCCCAAAAATGTCTGAACCTCTTCGAAACTTTTCCGGTGTCCGAACATAACCTTCCAATATATCAATCTTTATTTCTCGACCATTTTGAGACTCCTCGTCATGTCCATGATCTCATACGGGACTCCAAACAAACTTCGGTCATCAAAAACACATAACTCATAATACAAATCGTCATCGAACGTTAAGCGTGCGGACCCTGCGGGTTCGAGAACTATGTAGACATGATCGAGACACATCTTCAATCAATAACCAATAGCGGAACCGGATGCTCATATTGGCTCCTACATATTCTACGAAGATCTTAATCGGTCAAACCGCACAACAACATACGTTGTTCCCTATGTTATCGGTATGTTACTCGCCCGTGATTCGATCGTCGGTATCATCATACCTAGTTCAATATCATTACCGGCAAGTCTATTTAATCTTTATGTAATGCTTTATCTCGCAACTAACTCATTAATCACATTGCTTGCAAGTCTTATAGTGATGAGCATCACCGAGAGGGCCCAGAGATACATCTCCGATACATGGAGTGACAAATCCTATTCTCGATCTATGCCAACCCGACAAACACCTTAAGAGACACGTGTAGAGCATCTTTATAATCACCCAGTTATGTTGTGACGTTTTATAGCACACAAGGTGTTCCTCTGGTATTCGGGAGTTGCATAATTTCATAGTTAGAGGAACATGTATAAGTCATGAAGAAAGCAATAGCAGTAAAACATAACGATCATTATGCTAAGCTAACGGATGGGTCTTGTCCATCACATCATTCTCTAATGGTGTGATCCCATTCATCAAATGACAACACATGTCTATGGTCAGGAAACATAACCATCTTTGATTAATGAGCTAGTCAAGTAGAGGCATACTAGGGACACTTTGTTTTGTCTATGTATTCACACATGTACTAAGTTTCCGGTTAATACAATTCTAGCATGAATAATAAACACTTATCATGATATAAGGAAATATAAATAACAACTTTATTATTGCCTCTAGGGCATATTTCCTTCAGTCTCCCACTTGCTCTAGAGTCAATAATCTAGATTACATAGTAATGATTCTAACACCCATGGAGTCTTGGTGCTGATCATGTTTTGCTCGTGAAAGAGGCTTAGCCAATGGGTCTGCAACATTCAGATCCGTTTGTATCTTGCAAATCTCTATGTCTCCCTCCTTGACTTGATCGCGGATGGAATTGAAGCGTCTCTTGATGTGTTTGGTTCTCTTGTGAAATCTGGATTCCTTTGCCAAGGCAATTGCTCCAGTATTGTCACAAAAAAAATTCATTGGACCCGATGCACTAGTTATAATACCTTGATCAGATATGAACTCCTTCATCCAGACTCCTTCATTTGCTGCTTTCGAAGCAGCTATGTACTCTGCTTCACACGTAGATCCCGCCACGACGCTCTGCTTGGAACTGCACCAACTGACAGCTCCACCATTCAATATAAATAAGTATCCGGTTTGCGTCTTAGAGTCATCTGGATTAGTGTCAAAGCTTGCATCGACGTAACCATTTACGGCAAGCTCTTTGTCACCTCCATAAACGAGAAACATATCTTTAATCCTGTTTAGGTATTTCAGGATGTTCTTGACCGCTGTCAAGTGACCCACTCCTGGATTACTTTGGTACCTCCCTGCTAAACTTATAGCAAGGCACACATCAGGTCTGGTACACAGCATTGCATACATGGTAGAACCTATGGCTGAGGCATAGGGAATGACTTTCATTTTCTCTCTATCTTCTGAAGTGGTCGGGCATTGAGTCTGACTCAACTTCGCACCTTGTAACACATGCAATAACCCTTTCTTTGACTGGTCCATTTTGAACTTCTTCAAAACTTTATCAAGGTATGTGGTTTGTGAATGTCCACTTAAGTGTCTTGATCTATCTCCATAGTCTTGATGCCCAATATGTAAGCAGCTTCACCGAGGTCTTTCATTGAAAAGTTCTTATTCAAGTATCCTTTGTGCTATCCAGAAATTCTATATTATTTCCAATCAACAATATGTCATCCACATATAATATTAGAAATGCTACAGAGCTCCCACTCACTTTCTTGTAAATACTGGATTCCCCAAAAGACTGTATAAAATCATATGCTTTGATCACATTATCAAAGCATGTATTCCAACTCCGAGAGGCTAGCACCAGTCCATAAATGGATTGATGGAGCTTGCACACTTTTTAGCACCTTTTGGATCGACAAAACCTTCTGGTTGCATCATATACAACTCTTCTTTAAGAAATCCATTAAGGAATGCATTTTGACATCCATTTTCCAAATTTCATAATTATAAAATGCGGCAAATGCTAACATGATTCAGACAGACTTAAGCATCGCTACAGGTGAGAAGGTCTCATCATAGTCAACTCCTTGAACTTGTCGAAAACCGTTCGCAAAAAGTCGAGCTTTGTAGACAGTAACATTACCGTTAGTGTCAGTCTTCTTGAAGATCCATTTATTTTCTATGGCTTGTCGATCATCGGGCAAGTCCACCAAAGTCCACACTTTATTCTCATACATGGATCCCATGTCAGATTTCATTCCTCAAGCCATTTCGCAGAATCTGGGCTCATCATCGCTTCCTCATAGTTATTAGGTTCATCATGGTCTAGTAACATGATTTCCAGAATAGGATTACCGTACCGCTCTGGTGCGGACCGTACTCTGATTGACGTACGAGGTTCGGTAGTAACTTGATTTGAAGTTTCATGATCATCATCATTAGCTTCCTCACTAATTGGTGTAGGAATCACTAGAACTGATTTCTGTGATGAACTACTTTCCAATTCGGGAGAAGGTACAATTACCTCATCAAGTTCTACTTTCCTCAAACTCACTTCTTTCTAGAGAAACTCCTTTTCTAGAAAGGATCCATTTTTAGCAACGAATATCTTGCCTTCCAATCTATGATAGAAGGTGTACCCAACAGTTTCCTTTGGGTATCCTATGAAGACGCATTTCTCCGATTTGGGTTTGAGCTTATCAAGTTGAAGCTTTTTCACATAACATCATAGCCCAAAACTTTAAGAAACGACAACTTAGGTTTCTTGCCAAACCATAGTTCATATGGTGTCGTCTCAATGGATTTAGATTGTGACCTATTTAACGTGAACGCAGCCGTCTCTAAAGCATAACCCCAAAATGATAGCGGCAAATTAGTAAGAGAGATCATAGATCGCACCATATCTAATAAAGTACGGTTACGACATTCGGACACACCATTACATTGCGGTGTTCCAGGTGGCATGAGTTGCGAAACTATTCCACATTGTTTCAAATGAAGACCAAACTCGTAGCTCAAATATTCGCCTCCACGATCTGATCGTAGAATCTTTATTTTCTTGTTACGATGATTTTCCACTTCACTCTGAAATTCTTTGAACTTTTCAAATGTTTCAGACTTATGTTTCATTAAGTAGATATACCCATATCTGCTCAAATCATCTCTGAAAGCCAGAAAATAACGATACCTGCCACGAGCCTCAACACTCATCGGACCACATACATCGGTATGTAGTATTTCTAATAAGTCAGTAGCTCGTTCCATTGTTCCGGAGAACAGATTTTTAGTCATCTTGCCCATGAGGCATGGTTCACAAGCACCAAGTGATTCATAATCAAGTGATTCTAAAATCCCATCAGCATGGAGTTTCTTCATGCGCTTTACACCAATATGCACTACAAAAAAAAACACTTCCGTGATGATACGTGTTTGTCACAGTAGGTCGCGTTTTTTGTCACGCATGTACATACATGATGATTTTATGACAGAATCAAGATAGTCATACCTGTGCTATCATAGAAGTGTTCCATGACATTACCAAAATTATCATCATGGAAGTGTCCACTTCCATGATGATAAATCGCGCATCACAGAAGTGCTTTCGTCAAGGGTGATCGACACGTGGCATCCACCGTAACGGAACACCGTTAAGCTATCGGGTCCGGTTTTGGATCCAATAACCCGTTAACAGCCCAGACCAATGAGGATTTTCCACGTGTAAAATCATCATTGGCCGGAGGAAACACATGTTGCCTCACCGTTGGGGCAGATGTCATCCACTCATTGGACAGGAGGCGCCTATGATAGGTCGACATGTGGCATGGCCCAACAGTGGCCCATTCCGGTGAAAAAGGCCTACTTGTGTGTCCATTTAAGCCCACGGCCCATACGAGATGTCCCAATTCGGCCCGTCAACAGCCCGTTAAAGATTTGACACCATTGCAGCCCATCGTCAGTTCGAGCCCTTTAACAGCCCGGTATATATTTGGGCTCAATATCGGCCCGATGAGATTTCGGCTTGTTAATGGCCCATTCAATGGATGGGCCAATTTTTAGGATGTACATCTTTCGGCCTTTTAGAGACCCATTTAAATGTTGGGCTAATTTCCGGCCCGATGTTTCTTTCAGCCTGTTGACGGCTGAGGGAGTCTTGGATTAAGGGGTCCTCAGACAGCCGGACGACATGCTTATGCCGAACTGTTGGACTATGAAGATACAAGATAGAAGACTTCGTCCCGTGTCCAGGTGGGACTCTCCTTTGCGTGGAAGGCAAGCTTGGCGATTCAGATATGTAGATTCCCTTCTCTGTAACTGACCTAATGTAACCCTAGCCCCCTTCGGTGTCTATATAAACCGGAGGGTTTAGTCCGTAGGACAACAACAATCATAATCATAGGCTAGCTTCTAGGGTTTAGCCTCTACGATCTCGTGGTAGATCAACTCTTGTAATACTCATATCATCAAGATCAATCAAGCAAGAAGTAGGGTATTACCTCCATAGAGAGGGCCCAAACCTGGGTAAACATCGTGTCCCCCGCCTCTTGTTACCATTAGCCTTAAACGCACAGTTCGGGACCCCCTACCCGAGATCCGCCAGTTTTGACACCGACATTGGTGCTTTCATTGAGAGTTCTACCGTGACGTCAAAAAAAGGTTTGATGGCTCGCCTTGTTATCAAGGACAACATCGCCTTCGGGGGAGCCCTGGCATTAGGACAAACCCTCCGACTGGGCGGCTTCGTCATGACCGCCCCTTTGGCCGCCGTGCCAACGATGACTTCTCGGGTCATCGAAAACCGCCTCCACGTCAGCTCATAATACGCCGAGCGGATGGATCCGATGGAGCTATCGTCCTTGAATGAGCTCCTGGATCGCATCGCCGCTTTGGGAGTCGCTACGGACTATGATCAGATTGGGCTTAAACCCAATCAAAGAGAGATTAACTCTTCACCGATCACCCATCAAATAGCGGTGGTGGAGGAGCACTGCAACAACTCTTCCTCTATATTGAGGACGAACTATGTCCGGATTCCCGAGCTCGCTGAGCCGGATACCTACTCGCGGGAGGATGTGCCCCAAACTCCGAACTTAGAGTCGGACAGCGGGCCAGAAAAATTGGGTAACATCCCGGAACCCGAACTACTAAGTTCGGAAGCTCCTCAGCCTCTGAGTCCCGGATCGAGTCAGGGTTCGGATTTAAATCCACGCACCCACCCAGATACAAGCGATCTTTCCCACACTAGACAACAATCCCAAGAGACAGTACATCACTTTTGGGCCAGATTCCTCCCTGTAATGAGCAAGGTTAAGGACTGTCGCGAGGAAGACGCAATCTCATTCTTTTGCAAAAATTGCACGGACAAGGGAATCCTTAACGCCATAAGTCGCCGTGACATATCACACTTCGCTGACTTGGCGGCCATAGTACAGAAGTACTGTGCGATGGAAAGCGCCTGGAAAACCCAAGCAACATTCTGGGATCCTCTGACTCTCACTAAACTCTTCGTCCGAACAAAAAGGGTGTACTCTCGCAGGTCACCCGATCCAATCACGAAGAAACCAAAGCCCACTAAAGGGCGTGGAACCGTATTGGAGGGATGGCTCAATAGGCCGTGCAAAATTCACACCACGCCAGATACCATACCAACACACAGCCTTAGAGCATGTTGGATACTTCGACAGGTGGCCAAGAGCGGCGAGGATCTCCTCATTAACAATACCACAGAGCATCATCCCGCAAAAAACAACAATACAATGTTGACAGTCTTCGAGACTTTCGCCTTGAATAACAGATGCAAGAGAGCACTCCGCGGCCTCGCTGAAGTCTACCATGATGCAGCAATAAATCCCTGGAATGACACGGATATAATGTTTAATGCTAGTGACGAACCTCAATTCCAAACAGTCCGAGCACCAGCCGCTTTGGTCCTTAGTCCAATTGTGGATGGCTTCCGTCTTACTAAAGTGCTCATGGACGGCGGCAGCGGATTAAACCTCATCTACGAGGAAACTCTCAACAAAATGGAAATAGACAAGAGCCGCATTGAGCAAAGTAGCATGACCTTCGAGGAATTATCCCTAGTCGGGAGGCACGATGTGCGGGAAAAATCACACTCGATGTGGTATTCGGCACGCCGAAAAATTACAGGTCCGAAGAGATAACATTCCAAGTGGCCCCTTTCAGTAGTGGATACCACGCCCTTTTAGGGCGGAGCACATTCGCGAGCTTCCAAGCTATACCACATTATGGATACATGAAGCTCAAGATGCCCGAGCCCAACGGAATCATCACTCCACGCCGAAAATAAAACTGCCGCCTTGGCCCTTGAGGCATTATCCGAAGCCCTCGAGGTCGAAGAATTAACTGCATTATGCTCCGTAGTGGATAGGGACGACGTGATACTCGATAAGCGATCCAAGTCCACCTCTTTCAAACCAGCGGATGAAATAGTCAAATTCCAAGTCCACCCAACGGACTCTACAAAAACAGCATCCATCGGGGCAAAGCTGGACCCCACAATCGACGCTGCACTGCGGGCGTTTTTACGCGAGAATTGGGACATCTTCGCCTGGCACCCTTCAGATATGCTGGGGATCCCATGCAGGCTGGCTGAGCATAGTCTCAACATATTGAAGGGATACAAGCCGGTCAAGCAGACACTACGATGCTTTTCAGAGCCTAAAAGACAAGCTATGGGAGAGGAGCTAGCCAAGTTACTCGAGGCTGGATTCATCAGAGAAATAAAACACCTGGACTGGCTAGCAAACCTGGTGATGGTACCAAACAAGGATAAATCCTGGCGCCTATGTGTCGATTTCAAGGACCTCAATAAGGCTTGCCCTAAGGATCCCTTCCCCCTCCCCCGCATCGACCAAATTATCGACACTACCGCAGGACACGACTCATTGTGCTTCCTCGACACATACTCCGGATACCATCAAATCAAGATGATAGAGTCCGATCAAGCCGCAACGGCATTTATCATCCCATACAGCCCTTTCTGTTTCAACACCATGCCCTTCGGGCTCAAAAATGCCGGTGCTACCTACCAACACATGATTCAGACATGCCTGGAAAAACAAATCGACAAAACAGTTGAGGCATACATGGACGACGTGGTCATCAAAACCAGACACGTTTAATCTTTAATAGATGACATGAGGCTCACGTTCGACAACCTCCGAACATATGACATCAAGCTCAATCCGGAAAAATGTGTTTTCGGTGTTCCCGCCGGAAAGCTGCTGGGCTTCATCGTTTCCAATTGAGGAATTGAAGCAAACCCGGCTAAAACCCGAGCTTTGTCACAGTTGGCTACCCCACCAGACCTCAAACAAATCCAGAAATTAACCGGATGCATGGCTGCCTTAAACCGCTTTATCTCCCGATTGGGAGAAAAGGCACTACCTCTTTATCGCCTTCTTCGATGCACCAAACACTTTGAGTGGACGGATGCGGCAATGGCCGGACTGGAAGAAATAAAGGCCCTCTTGGCCAGCAACCCAATCCTGGCCACACCAAACATTGGCGAACCCATGTTGTTATACATAGCTACAACACACCAAGTTGTAAGCACAGTGCTCGTCGCCGAACGAGAGGAGGACGAACATAAGTTCCCGCTTCAAAAGCCGGTGTACTACGTATCCACTGTCCTCACACCATGCAAGTCACGGTACTCACATTATCAAAATATAGCATGCGCGGTCTTCATGGCATCCCGGAAACTACGACACTACTTTCAGGAGTGTTTAATCACGGTGGCCTCCGAAGTACCACTCAACGATATAATAAATAACCATGATGCCACGGGCCGGGTTGCCAAGTGGGCCATCGAGATCCTCCTGTTCGACATTACATATAAACCACGGCGAGCCATTAAATCACAAGTACTAGCTGACTTCGTCGCCGAATGGACAGAAGCCGAACTCCCTAAAGAGTACGACGCATACTCCAATTGGATCATGCACTTTGACGGCTCTAAAATGCTGGCTGGTCTGGGAGCAGGTGTTGTTTTGACATCCCCTACTGGAGATACAGTCCAATATGTACTCCAAATACTATACACAGACTCCAACAATGTAGCCGAATACGAGGCTCTGTTGCATGGTCTTCGGATGGCTGTCTCCATGGGCATCCAGCACCTAGAAGTGCGTGGGGATTCAAACCTCGCAATATCTCAAATAAATGGAGACTTCGACGCCAAGGATCCTAAAATGGCGGCTTATCATAATGCCGTCCTCCAAATGTCAGCTCGATTCGAAGGGCTTGAATTCCATCATGTGGTTCGAGAAAACAATCAAGCAGCGGATATCCTTGCCCGCATCAGCGCTAAGCGTGATCCCGTCCCACCTAACATCTTCCTGGAAAGGCTCTTCAAGCCATCCATGGCGTGGCAAGGTAAGACCGGCAATACTAGTCCGGATCCGAACACAACCCCAGATTCCGAACACACTGACATAATTGGAGGCTCTGCCACCGAAATAACACCTTCGGCCCATCTAATCATGGTTGTCATCGCCCCATGGACCGAACCCTTCTTAGCCTACCTAAATAGGCAAGAACTCCCCGAGGATCAAAATGAGTCATGCTACATTGTGCGGTGCTCTAAAGCCTACAAGGTCCATGAGGGAGAGCTTTATAAAAAAAGTGCTACCGGAGTACTTCAAAGATGTATCTCCGAAGAGGAAGGGCGGCAACTCTTGGCTGAAATTCATGCTGGACTCGGCGGCCACCATGCCACAGCTCGGGCCCTTGTAAGCAAGGCCTTCCGTACAGGTTTCTATTGGCCGACAGCCCGAGACGCACATGACCTCGTCCAACATTGTGTCGGTTGCCAGCTCTTCACCAACCAAAGCCATATGACACCCACCGCTCTCCAAACAATCCCCATAACTTGGCCCTTTGCGGTCTGGAGGCTTGATATGGTCGGACCCCTTAAAGGAGGAAGCCATAAGGAAAAATACCTGTTGGTCATGGTGGATAAATTCACCAAATGGATAGAGGCCAAACTAGTTAAAACAGCCGAATCCGGACCAGTGATAGACTTCATATCAGGGGTCGTGCACCGCTATGGTGTCCCCCATAGCATCATCACCGATAATGGATCCAATTTCACAGTCAATGAGGTGAAAACTTGGTGCGACAACATGGGCATTAAGCTCGATTACGCCTCTGTTTATCACCCGCAAACAAACGGTCAAGTCGAACGAGCAAATGGTCTTATTATGAGCGGCATCAAACCCAGACTAGTGTGATATCTGAAGGAATCAAACACGCACTGGGTTGAGGAGCTTGACTCCGTACTATGGGGGTTGTGGACCATGCCAAATCGCACTACCGGATACACACCCTTCTTCATGGTGTACGGCGCAAAGGCGATATTGCCCTGCAATATCATTCATGACTCACCTCGAGTGCGCATGTACGAAGAGAGAGAAGCCGAGCTTGATCGGCAGGACAGTTTAGATGCCCTGGAGGAGGAGCGCAACGTTGCAAAAGCCCGTTCCGCATTTTATAAGCAACAGGCTCGTAGGTACCAAAGCAGAGAAGTACGAGCCAAAACTTATAACATTTGCGAACTTGTTCTACGCCTACTGGAGAAGAAAAAGGACAAGCTCAAGCCCAAGTGGGAGGGTCCCTTCATCATTGATAAAGTTCTCACGGGAGGAGCGTACCGCCTGTGTGATGCATCAGATAATCGACTCGAGCCGAACCCATGGAACGCAGCCAGACTCCGAAGATTCTACGCCTAGCGCCGAACTCTTTGTTCGTCTCCTTCCCTCTGCCTTTTTTTTACTTTTTAGTTATTTCCCCTCTCCTTCTTTTTATGGCTCTAAAGCTTTAGTGTAACTCGACTACACACACGTGACACACTAATCTTCAGATATGTGCGTTCACTATACCTGGGGGCTTCTTATACAGAATCTTAATATAATTATCTTCCGGGCATCACGCCCACTGCATATGTGTCCCTTTTCCATATGTACCTTTTCTTCACCATTATATGCATTGATATGACTTAAGTTTTGGCCAAGCTGGGTTGCCTGGCTCCTGTGTTTATTCCCTACGTTCCCGTTAGTTCAGCTAGGGCATAAGGGGAGCACCTCTGCGATTGTTACTGCCGGGTACTCCGGACGTGTACCTCAGACTGGGTGAATCCGAAAGCTAGCATTCTTAAGAGAATATTCGGTCGGTGAACTAAAGATGTTTTTTACCTATTACAATACAAACCCCCAGATGTTGCATATATTGCGTTTTTGCCGGAGTTCGGACATGCACATTAATGCATGCGTACCCAGGGAAAGGAACCCTTAACGGAACTATTCTCTCTAGAAGATGATTCTTACTATCCATGTAATATAACATAGCTAGTTGGGTACTTGTCTGTTCAAGCAATTATGACCCCTATGCCTGGTTTCCACGCGTACCCTGGTTTATATAACTGAGCGGGTATTCGGAAACACTCTGGACTGTCGGGTTCGGAGGCTGAAGCGAAAAGGTCCGCCATGACAAATGATTTACAATCCGGCTAGGGAAAAATATGTCAAATGAAGTACATAGTCACTTAGACTTGAACACTTCTTCTTCTATGCCATCCAACAGCCTGTCTAGCCTACAATCCTGTTGGGGAAACTTTGCGGATAATCCTACCTGGTCATATACCAGACTAATGGGAATTTCATTCCCATCCGACCCTACAGGTCTGACTCGGGCCATGTGATTCAGATCAAGCTTGGTATACCGTGTTTTTACCATGGCCCAAGCCTTCCTTGCACCTTGTCGATAGGTAGATATCTTCCATAGTCAGAAACGCCGCCGTGCTCCCTTGAGTAGCTGTACAAGATCCCCCATGCTTCCTGGCAGGAAGGAGGATGGCCACAAGGCCTTGGCGACACCCTACATCACCTGCCGAACTTGTTCGTGCAGTTGCGAAAGCTCTTGCAGTAGATCGCCTGAGGATCCGGGCATCTCTTCTTCGGGACGACCAGTCAGCATACCTATAGACATAACTCTGTTAGCCCGTTTCTTCGCCGAACTATATAAAGGTTCGTTTGAGCACATACTAAAAATGCCGCGTTGAAGCCTTCTATTCTCCTTCACGGAGTCAGCTAGCTGAGCCCGAACATCTTTTAATTCTACGCTCAGACGGGTATTGGCATCTTGGAGATCGTTTTTCTCCTACCTGACCCGTGTAAGTACACACTTGCCAGCTTCTAGTTGTCATTGATATATTTGTTCATCCTCTTGTAGGATCTCCGGATTCACTCCAGGATTATCTATGGAATCTATTGTCAGATCTGCAGCATGCCGAACACCAAATGGTACACGTAATTACATTTTTTCTCGATAGAGAGAAATATTACCAGATGAGGCCTTCTTGGATTCCTCCATTTCGGTAGCTGCGGCCCTTAGCTAGGCTTGACACTTCTCCAGCTCTTGAGACAAAAGGGTATTCTTCTTTGTAAGAACATGTTCATGCAATGATAAGTGTTTCAAGTCTCAGGGGCTACTGATATACATAATTATCAGATTTTACTTACCCGTATATCTTTTAAATACTGGTTTGTGGCTCTAGCAAGCCCATCTTGAGCAGCTCGGATGTACGCATCTCCGGAGTTGAAGGCATTGAAAGCCTCTTCAGAAAAACTAGGGTCGCGGAGTGCAGCCTACCGATGCCGATGGTTCATAGCGCTCTCCACCTCGGAATTGGTAGCGGATATTCTATCCAAATCCTCTATAGGAGGACCGTCCGGTGTCATCCCCGCGTTAGCCTCTACCCTCAAGACCGGTTCCAGAATCCGGCTGGTAAAGCCGTGACGGGCAGGATCCCCGGATATAGTCCGGTGAATGTTCTTTCTGCCAAGACACAGCGGATATGGTTATATTTTAAGATGACAATTATGGAGCATGTTTTAAACCATACCTCTTCGATGGAGGCCCGACCATGTCTCTGTTTGCTTTCCTTTTTGGAAGCCTACCTGGCTTGAGCGCCCCTTCTTGGTGAGTCGCCGCGGGTTCAGCATGGTGTGCCGATGGCCTTCCCTTTATAGCATAATATATGTGCGGTGGGTAAGGTGGAAAGAGTGAATCCTTTTCAGAAGATAAGTCTCCCGTTTACTTACATGTGATGCAGGGAGGAGGCCGGGATAGTAGGCAATTATGGCTACCAAGGTGCCGTCACAGCTCGCCTGGTAAAACACCCTGTCGCCAAGCTCCACAAATATGTTCGGATCCTCTCCGAGTCTGGGGTTGAGGGCCCGGTTGTGGTCCTCTGGCTATGGAGACGGGCTGTGGATCTCCCTCATGACTTTCCGCATTTCCTTTTATGGACTAGAGAGGTAAATATTTGTGATGAAAGACTATGGGAATGAATAGAGTTGAGTAAGAGATAGCTACTCACCCAGCTAGGGGGTTGTACATGGAAAATCCATCCCGTGGCTTAATGCAGATGAACTCCTCTTCTTCTCCTTTGTATAAATCGGACAGTATTTTTGCCAGAGCGGTGGCGGAGTCCGGACCTTTCCAATCACAGCGGGTGGCATCGTCTTCTCCGTTGAAGTGCCACATGGGACGCCCTCGATACTAGAGTGGCTGTACCCCCCGCATTATACATATTGACATAACCTCGATTATTGTCAATCTGGATTCGGCAAGCGTTTTTATCCTGCCCATCAATTGAAGGACCTCTCTGCTATCTTCCTCCTTGGGGCTCCGGGGGTGCCAGCTACGACGCTTCTTCAACGGAGCATTTATGAACTCAGGAAGACCCATTCAGATGGGGTCAGGAAGGGAGACATCCTCTATATAAAACCACTCGGAAGGCCAATCTTCGGATGTCTTCTTCGGAGTGCTGGACAGGTATCTGGTCCCGGCGATGCGCCATATTTTGGCTCCCCCCACTTGGAATATAGATCCCTCTTGATTACAAGGGACGAGGCAGAACAACCTCTTCCATAGCTTGAAATGAGCTTCGCAACCAGAAATAACTCGCAAAGGGCGACATAACCTGCGATGTGCAGGATGGAGGCAGGAGTGAAATTGTGCCGCTGGAGGCCGTAGTACTCTAGGAGCCCGCGAAGGAACGGATGGAAAGGAAATCCGATGCCCCTCAGCAAATAAGGGACAAGGCACACTCGCTCCCCCTGGATGGGTTGGGAAAACTCTCCGCTTGCTCCCCACCGTCATAGGTGGCTAATCCAGCTCGAACGGGGACAAGATATGCAGGTGGAAGAAAACCCTGGGTCTGCAACTCCACCAATTGGTTGTGGGATATGGTACACTTCTCCCAATCATCTGGCTTAGCGCTATAGAGGCAAGATGAAGAGCTACGATGGCAGCCATGATGGGATGGTTTTTTCGGGCGCACTCTGATGATTCCTCGCTTAGGGGAAGATGGTATGATTTGGATTTGAAGATTCCCATCTCTTTAATAGACGATTTATTTACATGGTCAGGGTGGTAAGTGTAAAAATGCCCCGGCTTCTCGCATTCGCTCGACACGTGGAGGCTGACACTATTGAGGTACAGAAGCAGATGAGTGTAACATTAAATGGGAAGCCAGACACTGCTCGTTACAATAGGTACCCTGGAGAATTCGGAGAAGAAACCCGCCTTGCAATGCTGAAGACAATTTGCGCGCCGGACTCATCGTCATTGAAGCGGGATTGGGGGCTACTGAGGGAGTCCTGGATTAAGGGGTCCTCGGACAGCCGGACTATATGCTTATGTCAGACTGTTGGACTATGAAGATACAAGATAGAAGACTTCATCGCGTGTCCAAGTGGGACTCTCCTTTGCGTGGAAGGCAAGCTTGGCGATTAGGATATGTAGATTCCCTTCTCTGTAACCGACCTTGTGTAACCCTAGCCCCCTCCGGTGTCTATATAAACCGAAGGGTTTAGTCCGTAGGATAACAACAATCATAATCATAGGCTAGCTTCTAGGGTTTAGCCTCTACGATCTCGTGGTAGATCAACTCTTGTAATACTCATATCATCATGATCAATCAAGCAGGAAGTAGGATATTACCTCCATAATAAACATCGTGTCCCCCGCCTCCTGTTACCATTAGCCTTAGACGCACAATTCGGGACCCCCTACCCGAGATCCGCCGGTTTTGACACCGACAATGACCCATAATTCAGTTGGGCCATTTGTAGTCGGACCTGAGTTTCGGCCTTTTAGCGACCCATTTAAGTGTTGGGCCAATTTCTGGCCGGTGTGGTTTCAGCCTGTTGACGGCCCATAAATGAGTTGGGCCATTTGTAGTCGGACCCGAGTTTTGTCCTTTTAGCGACCCATTTAAGTGTTGGGACAATTCCCGACCCTGTGTGCCTTTCAGCCTATTAACGGACCATAAATGAGTTGGGCCATTTGTAGTCAGACCTGAGTTTTGGCCTTTTAACGGCCCATGCCCTTCATGGTCCAATACCAGCCCGGTTTCTCTTTCGGCCTGCTAAAGGCCCACAACACAGTTGGGCCATTTACAATACGAACCGACTTTCGGCCTCTTAGCGGCCCATGCTCTTCATGGTCTAGTACAAGCCTGCTGTCTCTTTCGGCCTGTTAAAGGCGCACAGTATAGTTGGGCCATATGTAGCCCGAACTTAGTAACGGTCTGTTAACGGCCCGTGAAATCAATTGGGCCCACCTGTTGCCCGCTTCAATGTTGGTCTGTTAACGACCAGTGAGGTAAGAGGGCCGACCATTAACTTTTGGCCTCGTAACGGCCCATTAACTTAATGGGCCCACTAAAGTTCGTACATGTCTTTAGGCCAAATTAGATAATTTGAGCCCATTACGACGAGCAATTATGCACAGGACCAAAACCGATCAAGCAAAGGTATGACATACAGGGAAAACGTTGCACATCTAGCATATATTACAAGAAATTACATCCACTGGGCAATCAAAGATTGATGCCAGTGCAAATAAATGAACAGAACCTAATGATCTACAACGTCACAATCTGCAACCTCAGCATGGATGACACCCATAAGCATGTGGGCAAGTTCTTGCTGCTTTGCTACACTGTCTGAAAACATTGATTAGTTGTTGTGTCGCACGACTCTGCACCTCGGATTCCTCCACCATTTCCATCATTGCTTCAGCCATTAATTGGTTCACAAACATACATTTTTTCTATTGCATTCGAGACAGAGGATACTAAACAGATTCAGATGGAGATTTTGGCAGGCTTGTATTATTGATAGTCAATAGTGTCTCGACCACTGCATCATAACATAAATTAGGAGGGGAACCAAACAGATTAATCATGAGTTATTGCCATATTACCTGGCCTAGATTTATTGGAAAGAAACAATGGGGTTGTGATACGTCTCCGTCGTACCTATAGTTTTTGATTGTTCCATGCCAATATTATTCAACTTTCATATACTTTTGGCAACTTTTTATACTATTTTTGGGACTAACATATTGATCCAGTGCCTAGTGCCAGTTCCTGTCTGTTGCATGTTTTATGTTTCGCAGAAATCCCATATCAAACGGAGTCCAAACGGAATAAAAACGGACGGAGATTTTTTTTGGATTATTTATGAATTTTGGGAAGAAGAATCGATGCGAGACGATGCCCGAGGGGGCCACGAGGCAGGGGGCGCGCCCCAGGGGGTCAGGCACGCCTTGGGCCCTCATGGCCACCCCGTAAGGCGGTTGGTGCCCTTATTTCACCGAAAGAAAGCCAATATCCGGATAGAAATTGTATCCAAAGGACAACCCAATCGGAGTTACGGATCTCCCGGAATATAAGAAACGGTGAAAGGGCAGAAATAGAAACGCAGAAACAGAGAGGGACAGAGAGACAAATCCAATCTTGGAGGTGCTCTCGCCCCTCCCACGCCATGGGAGCCAAGGACCAGAGGGGAAACCCTTCTCCCATCTAGGGAGAAGGTCAAGGAAGAGGAAGAAGAAGGGGGGCTCTCTCACGCTTTCTTCCGGTGGCGCCGTAGTGCCACCTGGGGCCATCATCATCACCGCGATCTACACCAACAACTTCACTGCCTTCATCACCAATCCTTCCCCCCTCTATGCAGCGGTGTAACCCCTCTCTTACCTGTTGTAATCTCTACTTAAACATGGTGCTCAATGCTATATTTTTTTCCCAATGATGTATGACTATCCTATGATGTTTGAGCAGATCTGTTTTTGTCATATGGGTTAATTGATGATCATGATTGGTTTGAGTTGAATGTTTTATTTTTGGTGCTGTCCTATTGTGCCCTCCGTGTCGCGCAAGCGCGAGGGATTCCCACTGTAGGGTGTTGTAATATGTTCATGATTCGCTTATAGTGGGTTGCTTGAGTGATAGAAGCATAAACCCGAGTAAGGCGGTTGTGGCGTATGGGATAAAGGGGACTTGATACTTTAATGCTATGGTTGGGTTTTACCTTAATGATCTTTAGTAGTTGCGGATGCTTGCTAGATTTCGAATCATAAGTGCATATGATCCAAGTAGAGAAAGTATGTTAGCTTATGCCTCTCCCTCAAATAAAATTGCAATAGTGATTACCGGTCTAGTTATCGATTGCCTAGGGACAAATAACTTTCTCGTGACAAAAAGCTCTCTACTAAAACTAACTTAGTTGTGTTTTCATCTATATAGCCCCTACTTTTTATTTACGTGCTCTTTATTATCTTGCAAACCTATCCAACAACACCTACAAAGTCCTTCTAGTTTCATACTTGTTTTAGGTAAAGCGAACGCTAAGCGTGCGTAGAGTTGTATTGGTGGTCGATAGAACTTGAGGGAATATTTGTTCTACCTTTAGCTCCTTGTTGGGTTCGACACTCTTACTTATCGAAAGAGGCTACAACTGATCCCCTACACTTGTGGGTTATCAAGACCTTTTTCTGGCGCCGTTGCCGGGGAGTCATAGCGTGGGGTGAATATTCTCATGTGTGCTTGTTTGCTTTATAACTAAGTAATTTTTATTTGCTATTCTAAGTTGTTCTCTATCTTTAGTTATGGATATGGAACACGAAATACCAAAAAAATTAGGTGTACTTGCTACTCATGGAGATGGGGAACCTCCTAAAACCCTCGATGCTGGTTATGTGAAAAATATTATGTACTACTTTGATAATCCTGAGAAAACCCCATTCAATTATGTTATGGGAGACACGTTGGATCAATGTGAATACTTTAGGGATTACCGCTTGACACAAAAAGGGAAACTATTATGGGATCAAATTCATATGTTGCATTGGTATGCTCGGCAACTATGCTTGAGATATGATTATACTTGTTGCTCTAGGATGAAGGCTCCATACCTTCCCTTTTCATGCAAATTTAATGATAATAAAACCTTAGCTTCTTATGCTAATGGTATATATGATTACTATGATGTGGAACAAATAGAAGAATTCGTTGCTTTTATGGGCACCTATGAAATTGAATCTTTGTTTAAAGAGTGTGAAAATCTTGATGATGTTGTTTACAGACCTGAAAATTTTGCTATACTTAAATATTGCTATGAGAATTATGAATTCAATTCTGATATTGATGCATTTATTGAGGAAGTCTCCGTTGTCCAAGAAGAGACTAATATTTTACAGGAATATATGGAAGAGGAAATTGATGAAACTGTGAGCTCATTGGATGAAAAAGATGATGAGGAAAGCGAAGAACAAAAGGAGGAAGAGCGGATTAGCTACCCGTGCCCACCTTCTAATGAGAGTAACTCTTCAACTCATACATTGTTTAATTTCCCTTCGTGCTTACCGAAGGATGATTGCTATGATGATTGTTATGATCCCGTTGATTATCTTGAAATACCCCTTTTTGATGATGCTTACTATGCTTGTGGACAAGATGCCAATATGAATTATGCTTATGGAGATGAACTTGCTATAGTTCCTTATGTTAAGCATGAAATTGTTGCTATTGCACCCACGCATGATAGTCCTATTATCTTTTTGAATTCTACCGACTACACTATATTGATGGGTTGCATTTTACTACTACACATGATGATTTTGATAGATATAATATGCATGTGCTTGCTGATCCTACTTGCAATTATTATGAGAGGGGAACTATATCTCCACCTCTCTATGTTTCCCATATGATAAAATTGCAAGAAACTGTTTATACCATGCATTGGCCTTTACTTTGTGTGCATGAATTGTTCTTTTATGACATGATGATGCATAGGAAGAGAGTTAGACTTCGTTGTTGCATGATATATGTTACTTTGTGCTTACTACTAAATTATAAATCATTGTTAATTAAACTTGGTTTTGATATACCTTGGGATCCAGGTGGATTCATTACTTGAGCACTATATGCCTAGCTTAATGGCTTTAAAGAAAGAGCTGCCAGGGAGACAACCCGGAAGTTTTAGAGAGTCATTTATTTCTGCTGAGTGCTTTTTATATAGTCTAAAAACAAAAAAATAAAGAGGGGAACCCAAAACTTTTCAAAAAGGAAAGTGAAAGTGAGAAAGACAAGCATTGTTGAAGTGGGGGAGCTCCTTGAACTTTGTTCATGCTCACGGAAACTTTGTGAATCTTGATTACAGAAACTTTTCAACAAAAATAATTATCCCCTTGTACAATTCCATTGTATTATAAAATAATGTGCCAAGGTTTGCCTTCAGGATGTTTAAAATGCTTGTTGGTTTGTACGGTACAGGACAAAAACTTTGGATGTAGTGCGCGATTTTACATTTTTTACTGGAACATCAAATGGTTCTGATTCTTTTTGCACTATCTTGCTGTACAAAGTTTTTATTTTTCCTAATTTTGGTAGAAGTTTTGGGGTACCAAAAGTATGGTGAATGTTCAGATTGATACAGACTGTTTTGTTTTTGACAGATTTTGTTTTTGATGCATAGTTTGCTTGTTTTGATGAAACTATCAATTTATATCAGTGGATCAAGTCATGGAAAAGTTATATTACAGTAGACACAATGCGAAAACAAAATACGAATTGGTTTGCAACAGTACTTAGAGTAGTGATTTGCTTTATTATGCTAACGGATCTTACCGAATTTTCTGTTGAAGTTTTGTGTGGATGAAGTGTTTGATCGAGGAGGTTTCGATATGAGGAAAAGGAGGAGAGGCAAGAGCTAAAGCTTGGGGATGCCAAAGGCACCCCAAGTAAATATTCAAGGAGACTCAAGCGTCTAAGTTTGGGGATGCCCCGGAAGGCACCCCCTCTTTCTTGAACAAGTATCGCTATGTTTTTGGATTCGTTTCGTTCATGCGATATGTGCAAGTCTTGGAGCGTCTTTTGCATTTAGTTTTCACTTTTATTTTATGCACCATGCTGGTATAAGATAGTCCTTGGCCGATTTATAGAATGCTCATTGCACTTCACTTATATCTTTTGAGTATGGCTTTATAGAATGCTTCATGTGCTTCACTTATATCATTTGAAGTTTGGATTGCCTGTTTCTCCTCACATAGAAAACCGCCATTTGTAGAATGCTCTTTTGCTTCACTTATATTTGTTAGAGCATGGGCATATCTTTTGTAGAAAGAATGAAACTCTCTTGCTTCACTTATATCCATTTAGAGAGATGACAGGAATTGGTCATTCACATGGTTAGTCATAAAATCCTACATAAAACTTGTAGATCACTGAATATGTCATGTTTGATTCCTTGCAATAGTTTTGTGATATAAAGGTGGTGATATTAGAGTCATGCTAGTTGAGTAATTGTGAAATTGATAAATACTTGTGTTGAGGTCTGCAAGTCCCGTAGCATGCACGTATGGTAACCGTTATGTGACAAATTTGAAGCATGAGGTGTTTCTTTGATTGTCTTCCTTATGAGTGGCGGTCGGGGATGAGCGATGGTCTTTTCCTACCAATCTATCCCCCTAGGGGCATGCATAGTAGTACTTTTCTTTGAGGGCTAATAAACTTTTGCAATAAGTATATGAGTTCTTTATGACTAATGTGAGTCCATGGATTATATGCACTCTCACCCTTCCATCATTGCTAGCCTCTTCGGTACCGTGCATTGCCCTTTCTCACCTCGAGAGTTGGTGCAAACTTCACCGGTGCATCCAAACTCTGTGATACGATACGCTCTATCACAAATAAGCCTCCTTATATCTTCCTCAAAACAGCCACCGTACCTACCTATCATGGCATTTCCAGAGCCATTCTGAGATATATTGCCATGCAACTTCCATCATCATCATATACATGACTTGAGCATTCATTGTCATATTGCTTTGCATGATCGTAAGATAGCTAGCATGATGTTTTCATGGCTTGTCCATTTTTTGATGTCTTTGCTATGCTAGATCATTGCACATCCCGGTACACCGCCGGAGGCATTCATATAGAGTCATATTTTTGTTCTAGTATCGAGTTGTAATATTGAGTTGTAAGTAAATAAAAGTGTGATGATCATCATTATTAGAGCATTGCCCCAGTGAAGAAAGGATGATGGAGATTATGATTCCCCCACAAGTCGGGATGAGACTCTGGACTTTATGAAAAATAAAAGAGGCCAAAGAAGCCCAAATAAAAAAGAGGCCAAATAAGCCCACCAAAAAAAGAGAGAAAATAAAAAAATGAGAGAAAAAGAGAGAAGGGGCAATGTTACTATCCTTTTACCACACTTGTGCTTCAAAGTAGCACCATGTTCTTCATATAGATAGTCTCTTGAGTTATCACTTTCATATACTAGTGGGAATTTTTCATTATAGAACTTGGCTTGTATATTCAGATGATGAGCTTCCTCAAATCCCCGAGGTCTTCATGAGCAAGCAAAATGGATGCACACCCACTTAGTTTTCAGTTTGAGCTTTCATACACTTATAGCTCTAGTGCATCCATTGCATGGCAATCCCTACTCCTCGCGTTGACATCAATTGATGGGCATCTCCATAGCCCGTTGATTAGCCGCGTCAATGTGAGACTTTCTCCCTTTTTGTCTTCTCCACATAAACCTCCACCATCTTATTCTATTCCACCTATAGTGCTATATCCATGGCTTGCGCTCATGTATTGTGCGAGGGTTGAAAAAGCTGAAGCGCGTTAAAAAGTATGAACCAATTGCTCGGCTTGTCATCGTGGTTGTGCATGATGGGAGCATTTTGTGTGACGAAAATGAAGCATGGCCAAACTATATGATTTTGTAGGGATAAGCTTTCTTTGGCTATGTTATTTGATAAGACATAATTGCTTGGTTGGCATGCTTGAAGTATTATTGTTTTTATGTAAAATGATAGACTATTGCTTTGAATCACTCGTGTCTTAATATTCATGCCATGATTAGATTACATGATCAAGATTATGCTAGGTAGCATTCCACATCAAAAATTATCTTTTTTATCATTTACCTACTCGAGGACGAGTAGGAATTAAGCTTGGGGATGCTGATACATCTCTGTCATATCTATAATTTTTGATTGTTCCATGCCAATATTATTCAACTTTCATATACTTTTGGCAACTTTTTATACTATTTTTGGGACTAACATATTGATCCAGTGCCTAGTGTCAGTTCCTGTCTGTTGCATGTTTTATGTTTCGCAGAAAACCCATATCAAACAAAGTCCAAACGGAATAAAAATGGACGGAGATTTTTTTTTGGAATATTTATGAATTTTGGAAAGAAGAATCAACGCGAGACGATGCCCCAGGGGGCCACGAAGCATTGGGCGCGCCCTAGGGGGTCAGGAGCGCCTTGCACCCTCGTAGCCACCCTGTAAGGCCGTTGGTGCCCTTCTTTCGCCACAAGAAAGCTAATATCCGGATAGAAATCGTGTCCAAAGGGCAACCCAATTGGAGTTACGGATCTACGGGAATATAAGAAACGGTGAAAGGGCAGAATCAGAAACGCAGAAACAGAGAGGGACAGAGAGACAGATCCAATCTCGGAGGGGCTCTCGCCCCTCCCACGCCATGGGAGCCAAGGACCAGAGGGGAAACCCTTCTCCCATCTAGGGAGAAGGTCAAGGAAGAGGAAGAAGAAGGGGGGCTCTCTCCCCCTTGCTTCCAGTGGCGCCAGAGTGCCACCGGGGGCCATCATCATCACCGCGATCTACACCAACAACTTCAGCGCCTTCATCACCAACTATTCCCTCCTCTATGCAACAGTGTAACCCCTCTCTTACCCGCTGTATTCTCTACTTAAACATGGTGCTCAACACTATATATTATTTCCCAATGATGTATGGCTATCCTATGATGTTTGAGTAGATCTGTTTTGTCCTATGGGTTAATTGATGATCATGATTGGTTTGAGTTGCATGTTTTATTATTGGTGCTGTCCTATTGTGCCCTCCGTGTCGCGCAAACGTGAGGGATTCCCACTGTAGGGTGTTGTAATATGTTCATGATTCGCTTATAGTGGGTTGCTTGAGTGACAGAAGCATAAACCCAAGTAAGGGGGTTTTGGCGTATGGGATAAAGGGGACTTGATACTTTAATGCTATGGTTGGGTTTTACCTTAATGATCATTAGTAGTTGCAGATGCTTGCTAGATTTCCAATCATAAGTGCATATGATCCAAGTGGAGAAAGTATGTTAGCTTATGCTCTCCCTCAAATAAAACTGCAATAGTGATTACCGGTCTAGTTATCGATTGCCTAGGGACAAATAACTTTCTCATGACAAAAAGATCTCTACTAAAACTAACTTAGTTGTGTCTTCATCTAAACATACCCTACTTTTTATTTATGTGCTCCGCAAACCTATCCAACAACACCTACAAACTCCTTCTAGTTTCATACTTGTTTTAGGTAAAGCAAACGCTAAGCGGGCGTAGAGTTGTATTGGTGGTCGATAGAACTTGAGGGAATATTTGTTCTACCTTTAGCTCCTCGTTGGGTTCGACACTCTTACTTATCAAAAGAGGCTACAAATGATCCCCTACACTTGTGGGTTATCAGGTTGCCTTGCTATTTTTAGAGTTTGTCTTCTTATCTTCAGCAACCTGCACCAAATTAACACACTAGCATTGCTATCATTGGCCAAGTCAGATAATAGGAAAGCAACATTGACACAACGAACGTTTGGGCAACTAGCCTACGCCAAATTAACACAATATGGCACAACTATTGTCAGCCAGTTAAGGTAATACGAAAGCAACATTGACACAATGAATGAATGGGCAACCAGAGCAACACTACAATTCAGTAATGTGCATGATATGAGATAGTACACTCATGCAGCTCAGTATGCAAAACTACCAGGCAATTTTCTTTAGAAAAAACAACATTGGCGTCTTTAACATTTTGCTACAACTAATTTTAGATCATATAAAGGTTGTATTCACGCCGATTAACAAAATACATGTTGATGTAAAAATATAGTGATATACAACAGGTACTTTACATTGGAGCACAGAGAATTCCTGCAAGAAGCTTTCCTCACAGATGATACTAGTGCAGAAATTCTTCTATCTGTTAAGCTTATTTTCTAAAAGAGAGATGGGTAAGAAACATGTAGAAAATATGATCAACATGCTATAAAATTTCATGATGCAAGGATACGCACACGCTTCTTAGAATGGAGTTGACATATTTTTGCTGGACTGGAGCAGACTAGTTCTTTGGCCACTGGAATCTGCTTATTATCAGTAGGAGTTGGGTTTCTCTGTGCTGGAGCAGTATCTATAAAAACTGGAGTTGGTTTATTATCTCCTGGCATTTGGATCTTTTGCAAAGGCCTTGTTTGTAACCCTTCTGGTTCTAACATAGTCGTCTTCCCCTTGCGTGCCTTGTATAGAAAATGGTGCTTTAATTATAAAACATGCTACAACAGAGAGACGGAATAGGTACTGGAGAATAGAAAGGCATGACATATTGACATGTATTCCCTCCATCCGGAAAAAATGGATGGGTCTAGGCGTATTTCAGTTCTAGATACATCCTTTTTTTATCCATTTCGACAACATGTAATCCGGATGGAGGGAGTATGGTGTAAGAGCTAGGGATACGACAGGACAACACAGTAAACAAACACAAGTTGAATTTAAAACTATATGCTAGCGGAATACTATAGAAAAAACTAAGGCAACATACACGTGTATGATTGGGAAACTAAGATGGCATTGCAACAAGAGCACTAGAACAACACTTCAATGTAAAAAAAACATGGTATGGTAGACATATGAAGTACATACCGATGAATAACAATGCATAAGATATTCAGAAGCATGATGTCCAAATTAAGCAGATGGCATTGCGATAGAGTAGAATGACAGTACTTGAATTTGAAAACATGTTATCATGAATGGAATAGGTACTGAAAAACAGGAAGGCATGACATATTTACATGCATGATCAGCATGCTAAGCACATGGCATTGCAACATAGTAGATACACTCCAGGACATTATATGCATGTTGTACCCATATCACAGGCCAAGTTAGAGCAAGGAACTTGTGGGGTGAAGAGGATTCATCATCTTTCTGCAAGTCTTCTGAAGAACTGCCTTTACATGTTCCATCATATTGGGTATCATTGACATCAAGTTTATTTGCCTTTACATTGCTCCGTGAGGTTCTCGTGGATATATCAGTGTGTGCAATTATATCTGACATGCATGGAAGACAACTAGTAGTTAGATTTATGTAATGAGTGCCTGTAGGAGACGACATAAATAGTAGGACTGGGTTTAACTAGCAGCAACATGTCTCAAAAACTAAAGGGAGAACACAGATGAAAGCTACAGAATATGCATCGTTTGTACTCGAGATTAACTAGATGGCACACAAAAGTATTAAAGAACAACATAGGTAATACTAGAAGTGGTATAATACTATAGTCACCAGCCTGTGGGATAGCATTGGCTGATGGATGATAACTATGGAACAACGTTAACTCCTGAACAAGACCCGTAAGAGATCAACTAGAATATACAGTGAAATGTGATAATCTATTTTCCATGCTTAGATGAATAACAAAGCCATAAATGTTGCACACAAGTAAGATGAGGGTACAACCTATCTGGCCGCCATCCCTAGGAGTGAGCATCATGTGCTGACTTGTCGATGGCCCTGCATGTCGGGTGGTAGGTGCGACATATGCCAACGGGTGGCTTATCATTGTGGGAGCCAGTAAGACATCGCCGGTGCCTGGAAATGGGATAAGGCGAAGACATGCACGCTGGCGGATCTTACCCAAGTTTGGGGATCTCCATGGAGATAACACCCCTAGTCCTGCTTTGCGGGGTCTCCGCATGATCACTAGATCAACAAGTGGCTACAAGAGGCTCCTTGACCTATTCGGTGTGGGGAGGAAGAAGGGCAAGGCTGGCTCTCTTCTCTCCTTAGTGTAGTGTCTAAAACTATGTGAGATCAACCCTTTGCATGGGTGCCCTGGGGGTTTATATAGGCCTACCCCCCAGGGGTACAATGGTAATCCGGCTGGGCGTGGGCCCTAGCCGTCAGTGTCTACTGTCGCCGGCTTCTCCGCTGACCGCTGGGGCCCGCCGACTGGTGGGTCCCGCCGGCTGCCGGCCTCTTGGCCGACAAGCTAGCTCCACAGCTTGGGGGTCTTGTCGGGGGCTGGTTACTGTTGCCTCACCCTTGATGACGAGGGCTTCGTCGAGGTAAGGATGGCTACAGTGCCGCCGCATAGCGGGCTCTCAGTGTAGCCTTACCTCGTCTTGTCTCCTTAATGGCGCGCATGCTTCAAGGAGGGGAGTAAGCTGACTATTGGGAGCCGGCCGCATCTCAGGCCGACTGGGGGAAGCAGGACCGCCTTCGGGCGTCTCTTTGACCGAAGGGGCCCGCTGCCTGTGGGCCGTACTGACAGCCTGCCGTGGGTGGCGTCATGGTTAGCATGGCAACAGTGCCACGCCGGATGGGTGATGGCTTCCCCGTACGGCGCACTGTGGCCATGCGTGCTCCGGGATTCGGGGGTGGTAGGCTTTACTGTTGCCACGCCCCGTCCCGTCATCGTTATGGGGGTGCAGACTTTGAGGGTACGATCTCGGCCGCCTGCCGAGGGCCGGCTTCTTGGAGTCAGTCTCCTCGTGGCCGGCTTCTTTGGAGTCGGCCTTATCGTAGCCTCCTCCATGAGAGTTTTAGGGCTGGGCCGCCTTCCGATAGTCGGCCTACGAGACAGCCGGCCGGGGGAAGGCGGCCCCATGCCTTGGGTGCTTGAAGGCTTGATCAGCCTGTTATTTTTTGGAAGGGCCAAAGGGAGACGGCTAGGCTACCCGTGGTCATTTACTCCGATAGTAGTCCCCGAAGCTGGTTGGGCTTCATGGCTGAGAGGGGAACGAGAAGCTCGATTAGCTTCCTATCCCGAAGAGCCGGCAGCTAGGAGCCGGCTTTGATCAGTCGTGCCATCTCGGCGGGGCTTTTTGAAGCCCGAAAGCGGGAACCAGCTGGCGTGCATGCCAGGCTGCGGGCTGGCCGCTCGCCACCTGCGCACCACCTGGAACCCTTCGGCTGGAGGGGCCTGCCAGCCCACGCGCGCGACGGGACGTTGCCACAGGCTGGGGCCCGCCACCTCCACGCCTTGACCCAAGTGTGGATCGACTGTGGCCCGAACGGACCGCTCGCCTTTCGACGGTGGTTTCCGCACGTCGTTCAGGGCGTAATGATCACGGGGCATGGGGGAATGGGTGCAGTTAATACCACGTCCCCCCATGCCTCGCCTCCTCGGCTTCGCCGCACGAGGCTATAAGTAGGGGAGGGAGGGGGAGCGGCAAACGCTCGCATGATCGCTCTCACTCCGCCATTCTCTTCTTCTTCCTCCTCTCCGTTGCCACAGCTGCTCGCCGCCGCGCCGCTCCTCCACCAATCTTCTCGGTGCGCCGTAGCTAGGCTGTAGCTGAATCGCACGCCCTCCGTCACTGAGCTCTTTCCAGCGGCTTCTCCGTCCTCATGGCGCAGTCCCGCTCCTGGGATGGCTCCAACGTCCATGAGGACCACGTCGACTTCCTTCGCAAGATGCGGCGGTTGCCGGGCAAAGACTATGTGCGGGTCCGTCTCACATCAGAGAGAGAGATCTCGCCAACACCGGAGGAAGGCGAGCGGGTAATCTTCCACTCGCACTGCCTGCGAGGCATCGGCCTGCCGGCGAGCGGTTTCTTCCGTTCCTTCCTCGAGTTCTATCATCTTCAGCCGCACCACCTCACCCCAAATGCGGTGGTGCTGCTGGTGGCCTTCGTCACTCTATGCGAAGGCTTCCTTGGCGTCCTCCCCACCCTCGAGCTTTGGGGGGAGTTCTTCCAATCCAAACTTGGCACCGTCGTCGTGGGTGTGCCCGCTCCCTGTGGCTCCTTCATCGTCATGCGGAGATCGACGGTCGATAATCCGTTTCCGCCCATCGCGTTGATCCAGTCGGTGAAGCTCTGGAAAAAATCTTACTTCTATGTGAAGAACATCGCTTCGCAGGGCGACTTCGTCAATCTGCCGGCTTATGTAGCCGGCCCGCCGGCTGGGAGGCCGCCTTCATGGTCCTTCTGAGCCAGGTCGCTGTCTCTGGCTGGGGCTGCCGCCGTTGCGCGGCTCCGGGTGATGGTCCAATCGGAGGGCCTGACCGAGCCCGACTTGATAGCCGCCTTCGTGGAGCGCCGGGTGCTCCCACTCCAAGGCCGCCCTCATATGATTTGCCAGATGAGTGGTCGATTCGATCCAAGTCGGCTAAGCACCAAGGAGATGACTCATGCCGAGGTATCTTACATGGTGAACTATATTGCCAACTGCAAGCTCACAAAGGAGTGGCGGTTCGTCAAGGAGCCATATTCCCGCGCGAATCCTCCGCCTTCGGTAAGCTTCCCTTCTTTTCTTCCTCTCTTGTTGTCGAGTTCTCACTGGCCGACTCTTGACCAGTCGGCTTGTTTTTAACAGAGCCCCCTCCTTCAACAGGCGGACGGATCCGCGTGGGTGGAGCGCCAGTTCGTCCCCGACAGTGCAACGGACGACCTTGACGATCCCGACTTGGGGGCGGCCGCCCTAGACGACAACACCTTAGGGGGAGGCGGCGAGGCGGGCGCCTCCGGGCTCAGGGCCGGCTTCGAGGACTGGCCGGACGACGACGAGGCGGACGTTGTTCCGCGCCGCCAGCCGGCGTCTGATCATCAAGGCTCGGGCTCATCTGCCCGCGCCGGCCATTCATGGAGGTGCACAGAAGCGCCGAGCCGCGCCGACCCTCTTCAGCACTCGGCCGAAGAAGCCCAAGGGTTCTGCGGCGGCGACCAAGCGGGACGAGGCGGCCGCGAAGGCAGCCCGCTTCCGCAAGGTGGTGAAGTAGCCGCATGTGGTTTCGGTGTAAGTGTCAATTCTCTCACGTCTTTCCTTTCTTTTTCTTTTCGGTTGTCATTCTTCTGAGCCTTTTCCTTGACTCATCAAACAGGGCTCCGCTCTCTCTCTCGAGCGGGCCACAGCCGCCTCCGTAGTTGGAGCGGGAGGAGGGTCTGCGAGCGCCCGCCGCATGGACCCCCATGCCGATCACCTAGTGGCGACGGAGATGAACGCGCGGGAGGCGTGGGAGGAGCGGGAGGCGGAGGAGCAAAGGGCGGCTGCCGCCAGGGCAGCCCAGGAGACGACGGAGGAGTCGGCGGAGGCCCGAGCCGAAGCAGTGGCCGAGGCTCAAGCGGAGGCTGCGGCCGCGGAGAGGGCAGCGGAAGCCCTGCATAACCAGCCTCTGCAGCTCGTCGTACCCCTTTGCACCATGGCTCCCGATATCCCCGTGCCCCCGCCGGAGGAAGCTGGCCGCGACCAGCCGGTAATGGAGAGGGAGGAGGGCGACACAGTCTTCCTGGAGAGAGGGGCAGCACCGCCGTCGCTGACTGAAGCAGGCCAAGGCGGCCGGCTTGACGCGCCACCTGAGCAGCTGGCTGGCGGCGAGCCAGCTATGAGGGCGGATCTTGTGGTTCTGTTGCCGTCTCGTTGGCGCGCAGGGAAGGCGACTTTAGCACCAGAACCACAGAAGGCCGCGGGCTCCAGCCCGTCGGCCCAGGATCTGGAGACGGCCAGCGCCAGCTCGCCAGGGTGGACGCCAGGCGGTGGGACGGCCGTGCTGAACATGGCGGCACAGGACGTCGGGGAACGGCTTCAGTCCCAAGCCGCCGCGCTGCAACATTATACCCAAGAGTTTCTTGCAACACGGTCGGCCATTCGGGTGAGTCTTCCCGCTTTTCGTTGATTGCTCTTGATTTCTTCCGTGGGGGCGCGACAGTGCACTCACTGGGTGTAGTCCCCGAGTTCCGAGTCGGCTGCTGAGCAGGCGGCTTGGAACTTCTTAGTAGACTTTGGTTGATGTCTTGTTCTTATTCGCGCCTCTGTCCTGTTGGCAGGGCTATCACAACCTCCGCGCGGCTGCCTTCAACTCCCAGGCCCGGGAGGTGAGCCAGAAGACCGCCGATCTGACGGAGAGCCGGAGTAAGTGCTTTATTTTTTATCTCATGTGTGGGTGCGTCAGCGCACCCACTGGGTGTAGTTCCCGAGATTCGGGCCGACTGCTGAGCAGTCGGGTCGGATCTTTCTTGCCGACTTCTTCCTTATTGCTTTTCTTCTTCTTCATATCTGGAGGAGCCAATGCCGACCTGAGGGAGCAGTTAGGAGGGGCCCAGACCACCCTTTGCGCCAAGGAAGCCGAGTGCGACGCCTTGGCTCAGGAATGTGACCGCCTGGCCAAAAAGCTGGCTGACCAGGAGGAGAGCCATAAGGCGGCCGTGAAGGCGGTGCAGGACAGTGAGGCCACACTTCAAGCCGAATACGAGACCGAGACGACAAGTTGGGCCGAGGCGAGGCAAGCATTGAGTGAAGGTTACAGCCGGGTTGAAGATTTGATTGACGGTAGGCCGGCTTCTTCTCCGTCCCTTCGCTCGCCACCCGACATCTGATCTGTCTTCTGACTTCGTGCTGCTTTTTTCTTCTTTGTGCAGATTACTTTCCTGGTTACTCTGTTTCCGCCAACCAAGCCATCGAGGCCCACCGCGAATCACGACGGCAGGCTGGGGTTGAGATCGCACCGGACGCTGGCCAGTCGCTTAAGGAGCAGCTTCTGGTGATTCAAACCCGCCTCCAGCCGGCTTACCGCACGCTCCGCCGTCTTCAGCGTGCTAGGGCGCAGGTGCTGGCCGCTCTCTAGCCCGGCGAAGTGGTTCCCCGCACCCCTAGTCGGACTGCCGACTGGCTGGAGGTTGCAGTCGACCGCTTCGAGGCCTGGAAGGCCTCTGCGGCTCGGTCCGGCGCCAGGTGGGTTCTAGAGTTCGTCCGAGCTTGGTATCTTGGGCTGGACTTGGCCCAGCTGGCCACCTGGCGGCAGCAGGCCAACAAGGAGTTGGAGGCGATGCGGCCGGCTATCATCTAGCGCACCTCGGCGATCGCCGACTACACCGACACCAGTGTCTTTTCCCCTGAGGTAAATGATGATGGCGTCGCTCAGCCAGAGTGGTTCGGGCTGAACCTGGTAGAAGGTGAAGACTCAGCGGAGGAGATCGGTTCCAGCGACGAAGGTGAAGAGGAGGAGGGGGAGGATGGTGAAGACACCACGCCAGACAGCGGAGCGACCAGCCAGCCTCAGCCTGATCGCGCCTCCAACAATGAGGTGCGTGCAAGCACGCCGCCTGCAACAGGTGACGATCATGCCAAGACTCACCAGCCGCCACTCCTCCAGCCAACACTGTCGTCTCCACCAACCTGCCCGGCTCGCCTGCTGCTCCCTTGGCCTGATCCGCCGTTTGTGCCTTCCTGCTCGTTACTCTTTGAACAACTTTTGTTAAATTCGGGCAATTCCACCCACTGGGGGTGTATTCAAACTATGTCGAACGCTGGCCTTTTGAAGGCCTTTTGTGTAAATATAATCATGCATGTGTTTGGCTTCCGTTCATATTTGCTTTTCACCCTTTTGGCTGTTTCCTTTGCCGCCCTCCCTTGGTCGCCGCCTTCCCAGCCGGATAGCTGCTCTGCAGTCTGTGGCTGGGGAAGGGCTTGTCCGTTTGGGAGGACAAGTACTCGAGCTTTCCTAGATTGTAGCAAGGTGAGCGGGGAAGCCGGCCAGCCGGTTGCTCTGACAGCCGGTTGGCGGGGTGGGAAGCCGGCTTGTGTTATAAAAGTTCGTTAGTCCTTAGCCGTTTTTCATGTGGGCATCCTTTCATGCCTTTGGCTCTTGCCAGTCGGACAACCGATTCTTCAAACTGCGACTTTCAACAAGAGAGGGCTTGGGTGCCGGCACACTACTTTTCTGACTGCAGGTAGAACTTAAATATAACTCAAGGCGGCAAGTCCCCGGGCCGACTGTTCGAACCCGGTGCAGGACGAGAAAACAAATGTAGTAACATAATCATGGGCATGATACTCATGATTCATAGATAAAAGGAGGGTAGTCCCCGAGTGCTCCTCAGGGGACCCATTGTCTTGTACTTAATACAAAAGGTAGCATGGTACATACTGCATTTTAACTGTAAAATCTTCGAAGGAGATTGGCGTTCCATGGTCGTTCCGACTCCTTGCCGGAATCATCCCTCTTGCGTGCCTTCGGCTTCTGCGCGTCGATCAGGTAGTAGGAGTCGTTGCCTAGGGCCCTGCTGGTGATGAAGGGGCCTTCCCAAGGGGCTGAGAGCTTGTGCTGGCCGGCTATTCGCTGGATCAGCCGGAGCACAAGATCACCCTCTTGGAAGGATCTTGGCTTGACCTTCCGGCTGTGGTAACGACGTAATCCCTGCTGGTAGATGGCGGACCGGCTGAGGGCTAACAGCCGGCCTTCTTCCAGCAAGTCGACGCCATCTTCTCGTACTTCCTTGGCCTCCGCCTTCGTGTACATGGTAACCCGAGGTGAGTCGAACTCGATGTCAGTTGGGATGACAACCTCGGCACCATATACAAGGAAGAAAGGGGTGAAGCCGGTTGACTTGTTCGAGGTAGTGCGCAGACTCCAGAGGACGGTCGGCAGCTTGTCGAGCCAACAGTCGGCCGAACTCTCCAGTGGCTAGACCAATCGGGGCTTGATGCCGGAGAGGATGAGGCCGTTTGCTCGCTCGACTTGGCTGTTTGACTGCGGGTGGGCAACGGACGCTAAGTCCAGTCGGATGCCCTGTGTCGCGCAGAAACGTGCCAGTTCCCCCTTGGCAAAATTCGTGCCGTTGTCGGTGATGATGCTGTGTGGTACGCCATAACGGGTTGTAATATCTGCGATGAATGTCACGGCAGTCGGCCCATTCAGTTTCTTGATCCGCTTCGCTTCAATCCACTTGGTAAATTTGTCCACGGCGATGAGCAAATGTGTCATGCCGCCACGCGCCGTCTTGAATGGGCCCAACATGTCCAGTCCCTAGACGGCAAAGGGCCAGGTGAGGGGGATGGTCTTGAGTGCAGAAGCCGACAGGTGTTGCTTGGAGCCGAAGACTTGGCACCCATTGTAGTGTTTGACTAACTCCTTGGTGTCTTCCAAAGCAGTCGGCCAGAAGAACCCGTGGCGGAAAGCTTTGGCGACAAGTGATCTTGAGGCCGCATGATGGCCGCATTCACCTTGGTGGATGTCTTCAAGGATTGCTATGCCCTTCTCCGGCTCGACGCAGCGCTGGTAGACTCCAGTGACGCTGCGCCTAACGAGCTCTCGGTTCATTATTGTGTATGCTCCGGCTCGGCGTTGTACTTATCTTGCTGAGATCTCGTCAGTCGGCAGCTCTCTGTTTACCACGAAGTTGAGGATGGGCTGGGCCCAGGATGGAGCTGTGACTTCTTCTATTGCCAATACGGCTACTGCAACCAGGGCGGGTGGGCTGGTGGTGAAGAGTTGGAGTCGGCCACCGCCTGTTGTGTCGATGCAGTCCCCGGGCCGGCTGCCGTAGTCCCCGAGCCGGGTGCGACTATGGCAGTCCCTGAGCCAGCTGTCGAAGTCCCCGAGCCGCCTGCTTGGTTCCCCAAGTCGGATCCGACTGCGTCAGGCTCAGGTGGTACGAAGATGGAACTGGATTCCGAAGATGGCTTGATGATACGTCTCCAACGTATCTATAATTTTTGATTACTCCATGCTACTTTATCTACTATTTTAGGCAATATTGGGCTTTATTATCCACTTTTATATTATTTTTGGGACTAACCTATTAACCGGAGGCCCAGCCCAGATTTGCTGTTTTATGCCTATTTCAGTGTTTCGAGGAAAAGGAATATCAGACGGAGTCAAAACGGAACGAAATCAACTGGAGAAGTTATTTTTGGAAGGAAAGCCACCCGATGGACTTGGAGTGCATGTCAGGAGATACGGGAGGTGCTCAAGAGGGTGGGGGGCGCGCCCCCCTGCCTCATGGGGCCCCCATAACTCCTCTGACGTACCCCCTGCACCCATATATACCTACGTACCCTAAAACTTCCAGAATAGAAGATAGATCGGGAGTTCCGCCGCCGCAATCCTCTGTAGCCACCAAATACCAATCGGGACCCTGTTCCGGCACCCTGCCGGAGGGGCATCCCATCACCGGAGGCCATCTTCATCATCCCGGCGCTATCCATGACGAGGAGGGAGTAGTTCACCCTCGGGGCTGAGGGTATCTATCAGTAGCTATGTGTTTGATCTCTCTCTCTCGTGTTTTCTCTCGTGTTCCCTCTATGGCACGATCTTGATGTATCCCCAGCTTTGCTATTGTAGTTGGATCTTATGATGTTTCTCCCCCTCTACTCTCTTGTGATGAATTGAGTTTCCCCTTTGAAGTTATCTTATCGGATTGATTCTTTATGAGAACACTTGATGTATGTCTTGTCGTGATTATCTGTGGTGACAATGGGATATCATGTGCCACTTGATGTATGTTTTTGTGACCAACTTGTGGGTTCCACCCATGAACCTATGCATAGGGGTTGGCACAAGTTCATGACTCTCTGATAGAAACTTTGGGGCACTCTTTGAAGTACTTTTATGTTGGTTGGATGAATCTGAGATTGTGTGACGCATATCATATAATCATGCCCACGGATACTTGAGGTGACAATGGAGTATCTAGGTGACATTAGGGTTTTGGTTGATTTGTGTCTTAAGGTGTTATTCTAGTATGAACTCTATGATGGATTGAGCGGAAAGAATAGCTTTATGTTATTTTACTACGAACTCTTGAATAGATAGAACAGAAAGGATAACTTTGAGGTGGTTTCATACCCTACCATAATCTCTACGTTTGTTCTCCGCTATTAGTGTCTTTGGAGTGACTCTTTGTTGCATGTTGAGGGCTTGTTATATGATCTATCTATGTTATTATTGTTGAGAACTTGCACTAGTGAAAGTATGAACCCTAGGCCTTGTTTCCTATCATTGCAATACCGTTTACACTCACTTTTATCGCTTGCTACCTTGCTGTTTTTATTATTTCAGATTACAAAAACCCATATCTACTGTCTATTTTGCACTTGTATCTTCATCTCTTCGCCGAACTAGTGCACCTATACAATTTACCATTGTATTGGGTGTGTTGGGGACACAAGAGACTCTTTGTTATTTGGTTGCAGGGTTGTTTGAGAGAGACCATCTTCATCCTACGCCTCCTACGGATTGATAAACCTTAGGTCATCCACTTGAGGGAAATTTGCTACTGTCCTACAAACCTGTGCACTTGCAGGCCCAACAACGTCTACAAGAAGAAGGTTGTGTAGTAGACATCAAGCTCTTTTCTGGCGCCGTTGCCGGGGAGGCTAGGTAAAGGGTACTCACACTCTGTCACTAAGCTCTTTTCTGGCGAGGTGAGTGCTTGAAGGTATATCTTTAGATCTTGCAATCGAATCTTTTTGTTTCTTGTTTTAGCACTAGTTTAGTTTATAAAGAAAAACTACCAAAAAAATGGAAGTTGAGTTTGTCTCATACGCTTCATCTTTTTAATATATTTCGTGAGAATGATGGAAAGGAAAATTGTGCTCAAGTGCTAGAAGAAGAATTACATAGAATTCTTGGCATAAAATATGTGATTGATGAGCATGATTGCAATGTTGTTAGTATGAATTCCTTGAATATCCATGATACTAATGATATGCAAAGCCACAAGCTTGGGTAAGCTATGCTTGATGAAGATGATATTTTTTGTCCCCCAAGCTTTGATGAGCAAATTTACTATGATGAAAGCATGCCTCCTATCTATGATGATTATTGTGATGACATGTATGCTTTAAAGAATAATCATAACCATGAAACTTGTCATCTTGATCTTAATTTTCAATCACATGATAGTTATTTTGTTGAGTTTGCTCCCACTATTATTCATGAGAAGAATTTTGCTTATGTGGAGAGTAGTAAATTTTCTATGCAAGTAGATCATGAAAAGAATGCTTTAGGTGCTGGTTATATTGTTGAATTCATTCATGATGCTACTGAAAATTATTATGAGAGAGGAACATATACTTGTAGGAATTGCAATAATGTCAAGTTTCCTCCCTATGTGCTTAAATTCTTGAAGCTATGCTTGTGTTACCTTCCTATGCTTGTTGATTATTGTTCCCATAAGTTGTTTGCTCACAAAATCCCTATGCATAGGAAGTGGGTTAGGCTTAAATGTGCTAGTCATATGCTTCATGATGCTCCCGTTATGTTTCAATTCTTATCTTTTATGTGAGCATCATTGTCATCATCATGCCTAGCTAGAAAGGCATTAAAGAAAAGCGCTTGTTGGGAGACAACCCAATATTTATCCTTACTGTTTTTGTGTGTCCACATGATTATGCTACTGTAGTAATCATGTTTTATAGCTTTTGTTTCAATAAAGTGCCAAGTAGAACCTTTGGGAAGACTTGGGTGAAGTTTATATGATCTTGCTGTAGAAAACAGAAACTTTAGCGCTCACGAGAATAGCTGCCATTTTTTACTGGAGAGTGATTTTAGGTTGATTCTTTTTGCAGATGATTAATAGACAAATTTCTCAGGTCCATCAATTTATTTCATAATTTGTGGGGTTCCAGAAGTATACGTTTTATACAGATTACTACAGACTGTTCTGTTTTTGACAGATTCTGTTTTCTTATGTTGTTTGCTTATTTTGATGCATCTATGGCTAGTATTAAGTGGTATGAACCATAGAGATGTTAGAATACAGTAGATATTACACCAATATGAATTTAGAATGAGTTCATTACAGTACCTAAGTGGTGGTTTTATTTTCTTATACTAACGGAGCTTACGAGTTTTGTTTTGAGTTTTGTGTGGTTGAAGTTTTCAAGTTTTGGGTAAAGATTCGATGGACTATGGAATAAGGAGTGGAAAGATCCTAAGCTTGGGGATGCCCAAGGCACCCCAAGGTAATATTCAAGGACAACCAAGCAACTAAGCTTGGGGATGCCCCGGAAGGCATCCCCTCTTTCGTCTTCGTTCATCGGTAACTTTACTTGGAGCTATATTTTTATTCACCACATGATATGTGTTTTGCTTGGAGCGTCATTTTATTTTAGTTTTTGCTTGCTGTTAGTTAGAATAGTGTTTTGCATCTTTAGTTTCAATAAAAAAGTCAAGGATAGCCTTTGCCATGCTTATTTTGCTAGTTTGCATGTTGCTGTTTGAAAACAGAAAGTTTACCGCTGTTGCAAAAATTCCCTAGAAAAGTCAGAGAATGGTATAACGTTGAATCTTTTGCATATTAAGCTCTGATAAATTTATTACAGTGGGAATTTTAGTTCATAATTTTTGGAGTCAGGGAAATATTGATACTCTTGCATTCTTTACAGACTGTACTGTTTTGGCAGATTGCTGTTATGGTTGCATTGTTTGCATATGTTTGCTTGTTTAATGATTCTATTTGAGGATAGGAGTATTAAATATACAGAGGCATTTAGTATGCAATGTTGAATAATAATTTAGTGATTTGTTACAGTAGAATATGATAAGGTTTTGCATTGGTTTATACTAACCTATCTCACGAGTTCTTGTTGAGTTTGTTGTGAATGAAGCTTTTGATAAAAAGAGGAACCTTGATATGAGAGGAATTAAGGAGACATAAAAGCTCAAGCTTGGGGATGCCCAAGGCACCCCAAGATAATATTTCAAGAAGTCTCAAGCATCTAAGCTTGGGGATGCCCCGGTAGGCATCCCACCTTTCTTCTTCAACAACTATCGGTTAGTATCGGTAGAGCCTAAGTTTTTGCTTCTTCACATGAGTTGTGCTATCCTTGCAGTGTAGTTTTATTTAGCCTTGCTTGCTGTTTGAATAAAGTATCAAGATCTGAAATTCTTTAATGAGAGAGAGCCTTACACAAATTGGAATTTGTTAGAATACTCTATGTGCTTCACTTATATCTTTTGAGCGTGATAATTTTTGCTCTAGCACTTCACTTATATCTTTTAGAGCACGGTGGTGGATTTGTTTTAAAGAAACTATTGATCTCTCATGCTTCACTTAGATTATTTTGATAGTTTTATTAGCATGGTAGTTTGCTTAATGTTAATATACTTGGTATTCAAGATATGTGAAACTTTCTTATGAGTGTGTTGAATACTAAGATAAGTTTGATGCTTGATGATTGTTTCGAGATATGGAGGTAGTGATATTAAAGTCATGCTAGTTGGGTGATTATGAATTTAAAGAATGCTTGTGTTGAAGTTAGGAAGTCCCGTAGCATGCACGTATGGTTAAAGTTGTGTAACAAATTTGAAACATGAAGTGTACCTGGCTTGTGCATCCTTATGAGTGGCGGTCGGGGACGAGCGATGGTCTTTTCCTACCAATCTATCCCCCTAGGAGCATGCGCGTAGTACTTGGTTTTTGATGACTTCTAAATTTTTGCAATAAGTATATGAGTTCTTTTGACTAATGTTGAGTCCATGGATTATACGCACTTTTACCTTTCCACCTTTGCTAGCCTCTTCGGTACCGTGCATTGCCCTTTCTCACCTTGAGAGTTGGTGCAAACTTCGCCGGTGCATCCAAACCCCGTGATACGATACGCTCTATCACACATAAACCTCCTTATATCTTCCTCAAAATAGCCACCATACCTACCTATTATGGCATTTCCATAGCCATTCCGAGATATATTGCCATGCAACTTTCCACCGTTCGTTCATCATTATTATGACATACATTACTTTTGTCATATTGCCATTGCATGATCATGTAGTTGACATCGTATTTGTGGCAAAGCCACCATGCATTATTTTTCATACATCTCACTCTTGATTCATTGCACCATCCCGGTACACCACCGGAGGCATTCATATAGAGTCATACCTTGTTCTAGTTTTGAGTTGTAATCCTCATGTTGTAATCAATAGAAGTGTGATGATCATCATTATTAGAGCATTGCCCAAATAAAAAAAAGAAGATAAAGGACAAAAAAAAGGAAGGCCCAAAAAAGAAAAGAAAAGGGCATTGCTACTATCTCTTTTTCCACACTTGTGCTTCAAAGTAGCACCATGTTCTTCATGTAGTGAGTCTCATATTTTGTGCTTCAAATTAGCACCTCGTTCTTCATGTAGTGAGTCTCATATATTGTGCTTCAAAGTAGCACCATGTTTTTCATATAGTGAGTCTCATAAGTTGTCTTTTTCATACTAGTGGGAATTTTTCATTATAGAACTTGGCTTGTATATTCCTACGATGGGCTTCCTCAAATGCCCTAGGCCTTCATGAGCAAGCGAGTTGGATGCACACCCACTAGTTTTCTTTTGTTGAGCATTCATAGCTCTAGTGCATTCGTTGCATGGCAATCCCTACTCCTCATGTTGACATCAATTGATGGGCATCTCCATAGCCCGTTGATTATCCTCGTCAATGTGAGACTTTCTCCTTTTTTGTCTTCTCCACACAATCCCCATCATCATATTCTATTCCCCCATAGTGCTATATCCATGGCTCGCGCTCATGTATTGCGTGAAGGTTGAAAAAGTTTGAGATTATTTAAGTATGAAACAATTGCTTGGCTTGTCATCGGGGGTATAGAAGTTGGGAACATCTTTGTGTGAAGAAAATGAAGCATAGCCTAACTATATGATTTTGTAGGGATGAACTTTCTTTTGCCATGCTATTTTGAGAAGACATGATTGCTTTGATTAGTATGCTTGAAGTATTATTATTTTATGTCAATATGAACTTTTGTCTTGAATCTTTCGGATCTGAATATTCATACCACAATTAAGAAGATTTACATTGAAATTATGCCAAAGTATCACTCCGCATCAAAAATTCTTTTTTATCATTTACCTACTCGAGGACGAGCAGGAATTAAGCTTGGGGATGCTTGATACGTCTCCAACGTATCTATAATTTTTGATTGCTCCATGCTACTTTATCTACTATTTTAGGCAATATTGGGCTTTATTATCCACTTTTATATTATTTTTGGGACTAACCTATTAACCGGAGGCCCAACCCAGATTTGTTGTTTTATGCCTATTTCAGTGTTTCGAGGAAAAGGAATATCAGACGGAGTCAAAACGGAACGAAATCAACTGGAGAAGTTATTTTTGGAAGGAAAGCCACCCGATGGACTTGGAGTGCACGTCAGGAGATACGGGAGGTGCTCACGAGGGTGGGGGGCGCGCCCTCCCCCCTGGGCGCGCCCCTTGCCTCGTGGGGCCCCCGTAGCTCCTCCGACGTACCCCCTGCACCCATATATACCTACGTACCCTAAAACATCCAGAACATAAGATAGATCGGGAGTTCCGCCGCCGCAAGCCACTGTAGCCAGCAAAAACCAATCGGGGCCCTGTTCTGGCACCCTGCCGGAGGGGGATCCCATCACCGGAGGCCATCTTCATCATCCCGGCGCTATCCATGATGAGGAGGGAGTAGTTCACCCTCGGGGCTGAGGGTATGTACCAGTAGCTATGTGTTTGATCTCTCTCTCTCTCTCTCGTGTTCCCTCTATGGCACGATCTTTATGTATCCCGAGCTTTGCTATTGTAGTTGGATCTTATGATGTTTCTCCCCCTCTACTCTCTTGTGATGAATTGAGTTTCCCCTTTGAAGTTATCTTATCGGATTGAGTCTTTATGAGAACACTTGATGTATGTCTTGCCGTGATTATCTGTGGTGACAATGGGATATCATGTGCCACTTGATGTATGTTTTGGTGACCAACTTGCGGGTTCCACCCATGAACCTATGCATAGGGGTTGGCACACGTTCTTGACTCTCCGATAGAAACTTTGTGGCACTCTTTGAAGTACTTTTATGTTGGTTGGATGAATCTGAGATTGTGTGACGCATATCGTATAATCATGCCCACGGATACTTGAGGTGACAATGGAGTATCTAGGTGACATTAGGGTTTTGGTTGATTTGTGTCTTAAGGTGTTATTCTAGTATGAACTCTATGATGGATTGAGCGGAAAGAATAGCTTTATGTTATTTTACTACGAACTCTTGAATAGATAGAACAGAAAGGATAACTTTGAGGTGTTTTCATACCCTACCATAATCTCTACGTTTGTTCTCTGCTATTAGTGTCTTTGGAGTGACTCTTTGTTGCATGTTGAGGGCTTGTTATATGATCTATCTATGTTATTATTGTTGAGAACTTGCACTAGTGAAAGTATGAACCCTAGGCCTTGTTTCCTATCATTGCAATACCGTTTACACTCACTTTTATCGCTTGCTACCTTGCTGTTTTTATTATTTCAGATTACAAAAACCCATATGTACTGTCTATTTTGCACTTGTATCTTCATCTCTTCGCCGAACTAGTGCACCTATACAATTTACCATTGTATTGGGTGTGTTGGGGACACAAGAGACTCTTTGTTATTTGGTTGCAGGGTTGTTTGAGAGAGACCATCTTCATCCTACGCCTCCTACGGATTGATAAACCTTAGGTCATCCACTTGAGGGAAATTTGCTACTGTCCTACAAACCTGTGCACTTGCAGGCCCAACAACGTCTACAAGAAGAAGGTTGTGTAGTAGACATCAAGCTCTTTTCTGGCGCCGTTGCCGGGGAGGCTAGGTAAAGGGTACTCACACTCTGTCACTAAGCTCTTGTCTGGCGAGGTGAGTGCTTGAAGGTATATCTTTAGATCTTGCAATCGAATCTTTTTGTTTCTTGTTTTAGCACTAGTTTAGTTTATAAAGAAAAACTACCAAAAAAATGAAGTTGAGTTTGTCTCATACGCTTCATCTTTTTAATATATTTCGTGAGAATGATGGAAAGGAAAATTGTGCTCAAGTGCTAGAAGAAGAATTACATAGAATTCTTGGCATAAAATATGTGATTGATGAGCATGATTGCAATGTTGTTAGTATGAATTCCTTGAATATCCATGATACTAATGATATGCAAAGCCACAAGCTTGGGTAAGCTATGCTTGATGAAGATGATATTTTTTGTCCCCCAAGCTTTGATGAGCAAATTTACTATGATGAAAGCATGCCTCCTATCTATGATGATTATTGTGATGACATGTATGCTTTAAAGAATAATCATAACCATGAAACTTGTCATCTTGATCTTAATTTTCAATCACATGATAGTTATTTTGTTGAGTTTGCTCCCACTATTATTCATGAGAAGAATTTTGCTTATGTGGAGAGTAGTAAATTTTCTATGCAAGTAGATCATGAAAAGAATGCTTTAGGTGCTGGTTATATTGTTGAATTCATTCATGATGCTACTGAAAATTATTATGAGAGAGGAACATATACTTGTAGGAATTGCAATAATGTCAAGTTTCCTCCCTATGTGCTTAAATTCTTGAAGCTATGCTTGTGTTACCTTCCTATGCTGTTGATTATTGTTCCCATAAGTTGTTTGCTCACAAAATCCCTATGCATAGGTAGTGGGTTAGGCTTAAATGTGCTAGTCATATGCTTCATGATGCTCCCGTTATGTTTCAATTCTTATCTTTTATGTGAGCATCATTGTCATCATCATGCCTAGCTAGAAAGGCATTAAAGAAAAGCGCTTGTTGGGAGACAACCCAATATTTATCCTTACTGTTTTTGTGTGTCCACATGATTATGCTACTGTAGTAATCATGTTTTATAGCTTTTGTTTCAATAAAGTGCCAAGTAGAACCTTTGGGAAGACTTGGGTGAAGTTTATATGATCTTGCTGTAGAAAACAGAAACTTTAGCGCTCACGAGAATAGCTGCCATTTTTTACTGGAGAGTGATTTTAGGTTGATTCTTTTTGCAGATGATTAATAGACAAATTTCTCAGGTCCATCAATTTATTTCATAATTTGTGGGGTTCCAGAAGTATACTTTTTATACAGATTACTACAGACTGTTCTGTTTTTGACAGATTCTGTTTTCATTATGTTGTTTGCTTATTTTGATGCATCTATGGCTAGTATTAAGTGGTATGAACCATAGAGATGTTAGAATACAGTAGATATTACACCAATATGAATTTAGAATGAGTTCATTACAGTACCTAAGTGGTGGTTTTATTTTCTTATACTAACGGAGCTTATGAGTTTTGTTTTGAGTTTTGTGTGGTTGAAGTTTTCAAGTTTTGGGTAAAGATTCGATGGACTATGGAATAAGGAGTGGAAAGATCATAAGCTTGGGGATTCCCAAGGCACCCCAAGGTAAAATTCAAGGACAACCAAGCAACTAAGCTTGGGGATGCCCCGGAAGGCATCCCCTCTTTCGTCTTCGTTCATCGGTAACTTTACTTGGAGCTATATTTTTATTCACCACATGATATGTGTTTTGCTTGGAACGTCATTTTATTAGTTTTTGCTTGCTGTTAGTTAGAATAGTGTTTTGCATCTTTAGTTTCAATAAAAAAGTCAAGGATAGCCTTTGCCATGCTTATTTTGCTAGTTTGCATGTTGCTGTTTGAAAACAGAAAGTTTACCGCTGTTGCAAATATTCCCTAGAAAAGTCAGAGAATGGTAAAACGTTGAATCTTTTGGAATACTAAGCTCTGATAAATTTATTACAGTGGGAATTTTAGTTCATAATTTTTGGAGTCAGGGAAATATTGATACTCTTGCATTCTTTACAGACTGTACTGTTTTGACAGATTTCTGTTATGGTTGCGTTGTTTGTATATGTTTGCTTGTTTAATGATTCTATTTGAGGATAGGAGTATTAAATATACAGAGGCATTTAGTATGCAATGTTGAATCATAATATTAGTGATTTGTTACAGTATAATATGATAAGGTTTTGCATTGGTTTATACTAACCTATCTCACGAGTTCTTGTTGAGTTTGTTGTGAATGAAGCTTTTGATAAAAAGAGGAACCTTGATATGAGAGGAATTAAGGAGACATAAAAGCTCAAGCTTGGGGATGCCCAAGGCACCCCAAGATAATATTTCAAGAAGTCTCAAGCATCTAAGCTTGGGGATGCCCCGGTAGGCATCCCACCTTTCTTCTTCAACAACTATCGGTTAGTATCGGTAGAGCCTAAGTTTTTGCTTCTTCACATGAGTTGTGCTATCCTTGCAGTGTAGTTTTATTTAGCCTTGCTTGCTGTTTGAATAAAGTATCAAGATCTGAAATTCTTTAATGAGAGAGAGCCTTACACAAATTGGAATTTGTTAGAATACTCTATGTGCTTCACTTATATCTTTTGAGCGTGATAATTTTTGCTCTAGCACTTCACTTATATCTTTTAGAGCACGGTGGTGGATTTGTTTTAAAGAAACTATTGATCTCTCATGCTTCACTTAGATTATTTTGATAGTTTTTATTAGCATGGTAGTTTGCTTAATGTTAATATACTTGGTATTCAAGATATGTGAAACTTTCTTATGAGTGTGTTGAATACTAAGATAAGTTTGATGCTTGATGATTGTTTCGAGATATGGAGGTAGTGATATTAAAGTCATGCTAGTTGGGTGATTATGAATTTAAAGAATGCTTGTGTTGAAGTTAGGAAGTCCCGTAGCATGCACGTATGGTTAAAGTTGTGTAACAAATTTGAAACATGAAGTGTACCTGGCTTGTGCATCCTTATGAGTGGCGGTCGGGGACGAGCGATGGTCTTTTCCTACCAATCTATCCCCCTAGGAGCATGCGCGTAGTACTTGGTTTTTGATGACTTATAAATTTTTGCAATAAGTATATGAGTTCTTTTGACTAATGTTGAGTCCATGGATTATACGCACTTTTACCTTTCCACCTTTGCTAGCCTCTTCGGTACTGTGCATTGCCCTTTCTCACCTTGAGAGTTGGTGCAAACTTCGCCGGTGCATCCAAACCCCGTGATACGATACGCTCTATCACACATAAACCTCCTTATATCTTCCTCAAAATAGCCACCATACCTACCTATTATGGCATTTCCATAGCCATTCCGAGATATATTGCCATGCAACTTTCCACCGTTTCGTTCATCATTATTATGACATACATTACTTTTGTCATATTGCCATTGCATGATCATGTAGTTGACATCGTATTTGTGGCAAAGCCACCATGCATTATTTTTCATACATCTCACTCTTGATTCATTGCACCATCCCGGTACACCACCGGAGGCATTCATATAGAGTCATACCTTGTTCTAGTTTTGAGTTGTAATCCTCATGTTGTAATCAATAGAAGTGTGATGATCATCATTATTAGAGCATTGCCCAAATAAAAAAAAGAAGATAAAGGACAAAAAAAAGGAAGGCCCAAAAAAAGAAAAGAAAAGGGCATTGCTACTATCTCTTTTTCCACACTTGTGCTTCAAAGTAGCACCATGTTCTTCATGTAGTGAGTCTCATATTTTGTGCTTCAAATTAGCACCTCGTTCTTCATGTAGTGAGTCTCATATATTGTGCTTCAAAGTAGCACCATGTTTTTCATATAGTGAGTCTCATAAGTTGTCTTTTTCATACTAGTGGGAATTTTTCATTATAGAACTTGGCTTGTATATTCCTACGATGGGCTTCCTCAAATGCCCTAGGCCTTCATGAGCAAGCGAGTTGGATGCACACCCACTAGTTTTCTTTTGTTGAGCATTCATAGCTCTAGTGCATTCGTTGCATGGCAATCCCTACTCCTCATGTTGACATCAATTGATGGGCATCTCCATAGCCCGTTGATTATCCTCGTCAATGTGAGACTTTCTCCTTTTTTGTCTTCTCCACACAATCCCCATCATCATATTCTATTCCCCCATAGTGCTATATCCATGGCTCGCGCTCATGTATTGCGTGAAGGTTGAAAAAGTTTGAGATTATTTAAGTATGAAACAATTGCTTGGCTTGTCATCGGGGGTATAGAAGTTGGGAACATCTTTGTGTGAAGAAAATGAAGCATAGCCTAACTATATGATTTTGTAGGGATGAACTTTCTTTTGCCATGCTATTTTGAGAAAACATGATCGCTTTGATTAATATGCTTGAAGTATTATTAATTTTATGTCAATATGAACTTTTGTCTTGAATCTTTCGGATCTGAATATTCATACCACAACTAAGAAGATTTACATTGAAATTATGCCAAAGTATCACTCCGCATCAAAAATTCTTTTTTATCATTTACCTACTCGAGGACGAGCAGGAATTAAGCTTGGGGATGCTTGATACGTCTCCAACGTATCTATAATTTTTGATTACTCCATGCTACTTTATCTACTATTTTAGGCAATATTGGGCTTTATTATCCACTTTTATATTATTTTTGGGACTAACCTATTAACCGGAGGCCCAACCCAGATTTGTTGTTTTATGCCTATTTCAGTGTTTCGAGTAAAAGGAATATCAGACGGAGTCAAAACGGAATGAAATCAACTGGAGAAGTTATTTTTGGAAGGAAAGCCACCCGATGGACTTGGAGTGCACGTCAGGAGATACGGGAGGTGCTCACGAGGGTGGGGGGCGCGCCCTCCCCCCTGGGCGCGCCCCTTGCCTCGTGGGGCCCCCGTAGCTCCTCCGACGTACCCCCTGCACCCATATATACCTACGTACCCTAAAACATCCAGAACATAAGATAGATCGGGAGTTCCGCCGCCGCAAGCCACTGTAGACAGCAAAAACCAATCGGGGCCCTGTTCCGGCACCCTGCCGGAGGGGGATCCCATCACCGGAGGCCATCTTCATCATCCCGGCGCTATCCATGATGAGGAGGGAGTAGTTCACCCTCGGGGCTGAGGGTATGTACCAGTAGCTATGTGTTTGATCTCTCTCTCTCTCTCTCGTGTTCCCTCTATGGCACGATCTTTATGTATCCCGAGCTTTGCTATTGTAGTTGGATCTTATGATGTTTCTCCCCCTCTACTCTCTTGTGATGAATTGAGTTTCCCCTTTGAAGTTATCTTATCGGATTGAGTCTTTATGAGAACACTTGATGTATGTCTTGCCGTGATTATCTGTGGTGACAATGGGATATCATGTGCCACTTGATGTATGTTTTGGTGACCAACTTGCGGGTTCCACCCATGAACCTATGCATAGGGGTTGGCACACGTTCTTGACTCTCCGATAGAAACTTTGTGGCACTCTTTGAAGTACTTTTATGTTGGTTGGATGAATCTGAGATTGTGTGACGCATATCGTATAATCATGCCCATGGATACTTGAGGTGACAATGGAGTATCTAGGTGACATTAGGGTTTTGGTTGATTTGTGTCTTAAGGTGTTATTCTAGTATGAACTCTATGATGGATTGAGCGGAAAGAATAGCTTTATGTTATTTTACTACGAACTCTTGAATAGATAGAACAGAAAGGATAACTTTGAGGTGGTTTCATACCCTACCATAATCTCTACATTTGTTCTCCGCTATTAGTGTCTTTGGAGTGACTCTTTGTTGCATGTTGAGGGCTTGTTATATGATCTATCTATGTTATTATTGTTGAGAACTTGCACTAGTGAAAGTATGAACCCTAGGCCTTGTTTCCTATCATTGCAATACCGTTTACACTCACTTTTATCGCTTGCTACCTTGCTGTTTTTATTATTTCAGATTACAAAAACCCATATCTACTGTCTATTTTGCACTTGTATCTTCATCTCTTCGCCGAACTAGTGCACCTATACAATTTACCATTGTATTGGGTGTGTCGGGGACACAAGAGACTCTTTGTTATTTGGTTGCAGGGTTGTTTGATAGAGACCATCTTCATCCTACGCCTCCTACGGATTGATAAACCTTAGGTCATCCACTTGAGGGAAATTTGCTACTGTCCTACAAACTTGTGCACTTGCAGGCCTAACAATGTCTACAAGAAGAAGGTTGTGTAGTAGACATCACTTGACAGACGGCTTGAGGAGGAGTTGGAGAGAGACGCCGGTTGGTATAGCTTGTCGGGTGGAGCCTATTCATGCCAGGGCATCTGCTTGCTCGTTGTCGGCCCGTGGCACGTGGAGGAACTCGCACCCCTCAAAATATCCGCTGATTTGCTGGACGAGGAAGCGGTAACTTGCCATGTTTGCGTCCTTGGCTTCCCAGTCGCTGGATGATTGCTGGACTGCCAAGTCCGAGTCACCATAACATAGGATCCGGCGGATGCCGAGTTCTTTGGCTAGCCGGAGCCCGTGTATGAGCGCCTCGTACTCAGCCACATTGTTGGAGGCGGCAAAATGAATTTGCAATGTGTATCTGAGTTTGTCGCCCTTGGGAGAGGTGAGGAAGATGCCGACTCCCAAGCCGGTGCGCATCTTGGATCCATCAAAGTGCGTCCGCCAATGGGTGGAGTCGGGGGCCAGCGGAAGGTACTGGGTCTCGGCCCAGTCGACAAGGAAGTCGGCCAATGCCTGGGACTTGATGGCGGTGCGAGGCTGGTATAAGATTGTGTAAGGAGCCAGCGCAATGGCCCATTTTGCCACCTGGCCGGATGCATCCCGGCTGCCTATGATCTCGGCGAGCGGGGCAGTACATACGAACATGATGGGGTGCTCTTGGAAGTAGGGCTTGAGTTTCTTGGCGGGGAAGTACACACCATAGCACATCTTCTGGTAGTGCGGGTAGTTCTGCTTTGAAGTGGACAGTACTTCGCTCAAATAATACACCGGCCTTTGGACTAGCAGAGCTCGGCCTTCTTCTGGGCACTGAACCATGATAACGGTGCTGACCACCCGGCTAGTGGCGGCAATGTAAAGGAGCATGGGCTCTTTCTCAGTCGGTGCTGCCAAGACGGGCGGCGTGGTCAGCATCTTCTTTAGCTCGTGGAAAGCTTGATCTGCTTGGTCATTCCACTCAAAGTGAGTGGACTTCTTCATGAGCCGGTAGAGGGGGAGAGCTTTCTCTCTGAGCCGGCTAATGAAGCGGTTCAAGGATGCCAGTCATCCGATGAACTTTTGGACGTCTCATAGCTTGGTAGGAATCTTCATTCTCTCTATGGCCTTGATCTTCACTGGGTTGCATTCGATGCCGCGTTCGGAGACCAGGAAGCCTAGAAGCTGGCCGGCTGGTACAGCGAACACGCATTTCTCGGGGTTGAGCTTGATCTGAAACCGGCGCAAATTTTCAAATGTCTCCTTGAGGTCTTCCAGCAAGGTGCCACACTTCTCCGTCTTCACCACGACATCGTCTACATAGATGTGGGCATTTCTGCCGAGTTGCTTGAGGAGGCATTTCTGCATGCAACGCTGAAAAGTGGCACCGGCATTTCTCAAGCCGAATGTCATAGTCAGGTAGCAGAAAGCTCCGAACGGTGTGATGAAGGCGGTCTTCAGGCGGTCAGCCGGATCCAACTTTATATAGTGGTAGCCTGAGTAGGCATCCAAAAAACTCAACAGCTCGCATCCGGCTGTGGAGTCTATCACTTGATCGATTCGAGGTAAGGCAAATGGATCTTTGGGGCAGGCTCTGTTGAGGCTGGTGTAATCTATACACATACGCCACTTGTTATTCTTCTTCAACACAAGGACCGGGTTGGCAAGCCACTCTGGAAAAAACACCTCCATAATGAAGCCGGCTGCCAAAAGCCGGGCTATCTCTTCTCCTACAATCCTTCTCTTTTCCTCCGATAGTCGGCGGAGGGGTTGCTTGACTGGTTTTGCATCTTTTCGGACGTGTAATTTTTTGCTCGGTGAAATCGTTCGGAACACCCGGCATGTCCTTGGGGGACCATGCGAAGATATCCCGATTCTCACGGAGGAAATCGACGAGCTCGCCTTCCTATTTGCTGTCCAAGTTGGCTCCAATGGCGGCAAACCTCTCCGGGTGCTCTGGGTCCAGAGGTATCTTTTTTATTTCTTTGGCCGGCTGGAAAGAACCTTGAGCATCAGACTCCTTGGGGTCAGGGGACAGAGCTGGCTGCTTGCCGGCCATGGCCATGAATCGATCCAGCATCTTTCTCTCTTCAGTGATCACGAGGGACTCGGCCAGCCGGCTGCTAGCTGCCGCACACTCAGAAGACTTCTTGTAGTCTCCGGCTATGGTGATGATGCCCTTGGAACTCGGCATCTTCATCTTGAGGTAGGCGTAGTGGGGTACAACCATGAACTTGGCCAGAGCAGGTCGGCCAAGCAATGCGTGGTAAGGGCTCTCCAGATCCACTACTTCAAACCATATTGCTTCTCGACGGAAATGATCCTTGCCCCCAAAGAGGACATCCATCTTGATCTTGCCGGTCGGTGAGCAGGACAGGCCGGGTACAATGCCATGGAACACAGTCCGACTTGGCATGAGCTGCTTCGTCTTGATGTTCAGCTTCTCCATGGTATCATGGTATAGTATGTTGATGCTGCTCCCGCCGTCTATCAGCACGCGGGAGAAGCGGGCAGCTCGCCTTTCTGTCGCGAGGGTGGCATCCAAAACCAATGCGTAGGAGCCAGGAGATGGCATCTCCTCTGGGTGATCGGCCTGGCTCCAGCTGATAGGCCTCTCTAACCAGTGCATGAACTCGGGGTTGTTGGAGGCGACCGCGTTAACTTCTTGCTGTTGTCGGCGCCGGCTGCACTGGTCTTCAGTCTGGCTTGTAAAGACGACGTAGGTGGCATGCTCATCAGGGAACTCGTCTTGAATAGCTCCGACCGCTGGCCGAGCGGCCGGCTGCTGAGGAGCCGTAGGCGGCTGGCCAGCAGGCGGAGGCGGCACCAGCCCTTCACCCTTGGAGATTCGCGTGAGCCAATGGCATTTCTGAGTCATGTGGTTGGACAGCTTCGCGTCGCTGTGGAACTTGCAGGGGGCATCAAGGGTTTGCTCATAGGAGAAAGCTGGCTGCCAAGCCGGCCTGCCGCCCTTCTGCTTCTTGGGCGCGGGCCGCCCTTCAGGCTGTTCGTCTTCGACTGTGGCCACCTGCCGACTGGTGGAAGGCGGCATAGGGGCCTTGCGCTTGTGGTCGCTCTGGTATGTGCGTCGGCTGGATTCTCCAGCCGGCATCTTGGGAGCCGGAGCTAGTACCTTTCCGGAGGCGTCTACTCGGAGCTCAGTTTTCATTGAAGAGTCGGCCATAGCGTACTTGTCTGCTATGATCAGCAGCTCGTCGAGGGTAGTCGGCTCGTCGCAGAGGAGTCACTGCTTGAGGAGGGTGCCCTCTCAGCACCCGGCGGTGAAGTATTCTATGGCTTGAACCTCGTGCCCCCCTCGCAGGAATTGCGGAGCTCGGCCCAACGCGTGAGGTAGTCGCGTGTTGATTCATTGGGCCCTTGAACACATAGGGAGAGCTGGCGAGGCTTGGGGGCCACGTATATGTGCTGGTGAAGTTGCGGATAAAGACTTCCCTGAAGTCTAGCCAGCTGTTGACGCTGTAGGGCTTGAGGCTATTGAGCCAGGTGCGAGCCGTGCCTTGGAGCATGAGGGGGACGTACTTCATGGCAACACGTCTATTGCCTCTTGCTATGCAAACTGCGGTGGAGTAATCGATCAACCAATCTTCTGGCTTCACAGACTCGTTGTACTTGGGCGTGTCTCTTGGGAGAGAGAACCCTTTGGGGAAGGGCTCGTCGCGGATGCGGGGACCGAAGCAGGGCGGACCCACATCATCTTATTATTCTAGCACCAGGGATCGCGCTAGGCGGTCGATCCGGTGGCGGGCGTCATTCTCGCCGACTCCTCGGTGGCACAGTCGGCCGCTGAGAGTCGGATGCATGACAGGCGGTGGGGTGGGATATCGCTCCCCACGAGGCGGAGGAGGAGGCGGGTTGCCTCGTCATTCCACAGCTCGTGGGTGGCCTTCTGCGTCGTGCTCAATGGTGATTCGAGTCTGACTATGGCTAGCGGCCTGCTTTTTTCTTCTCTTGCATGGGCGCCGCCGACAGTCGACATCCGGGATGTCGCGCTGTGCTCTTGGCATGGGGGAGGACTTCCAGCGCGGGCATTGGCTTCATGCCGCTCTGCGGCTGCGTCGATCAACTGCTGGATGCGTCTGGTCATGTAAGGGAGCTCGTTAGCCCCCAATCCATTCAGCTCGTCTACGGCTGCCTGGGCAGCGCGTAGGTTCACGAGGGGCGTGGCGTAGACTGGGCGGTCTGCTCCCAGCATGTTGGCGATGGCCGCGCCGCGCTTCTTGACGACGCCGGCTCGTCTCGGCCCTTCAGGAGGCGGCATACCAAAGGCGGCAGGGTCAACTTCGCGCTGGTGAGCCTCAGTGAGGCGTCTCATGGAGGCTATCCTCTGGCCCTCCGCAAGGTGGGCGAGGCGGCGTGCCTCCAGCGTCTTGGCGTCGGCATCGGCCGGGATGGGGGCAGGCAAGTCGTGTAGCGCCGCTTGCAAGGCGTCGCGGGTGTTCTCGCCAGAGGTGGCGCCGTGGCTGATGACTAGCACCTCAGTGACGGTGTTGCCGCCGCTGTCGGCTCAAGGAAGAGGATCGTCAAAGATTATCACGTTGGTGGGGGAAGCGTCAAGCGATGGCGTGTCGAAGTCGACAAGCATCGGGTCGATGGAGCCAACCGACTCCAAATCCGTAGTAGGCTCACTGGAGACGTGGAGTTGGTCGAGGAGGCCGACGAGGCGGCTCTCGGGGCAACCTGTGCCCGCGTCGGATGCGGGCTCGTCGGAGATGCGGGCCTCGCCAAGAAGATCGGCAGGCAGCTCGCTGCGCAGGCATCGTCAACGCCTTGCAGCGCGTCGGGGCAAGCGTCATCGGGCGTGCCGGACTGGCTACGCTCGCTGGGAAGGAAAAGGGTTCTCGTCTAGAGCAGCTCTCCGGACGACGGTGCACCTGGCCCCATGGTGGGCGCCAAATGTCGAGTGGTAGGTGCGACATATGCCAACATGTGTCTTATCATTGTGGGAGCTAGTAAGACATCGCCGGTGCCTGGAAACGGGATAAGGCGAAGACATGCACGCCGGTGGATCTTACCCAGGTTTGGGGCTCTCCGTGGAGATAACACCCATAGTCCTGCTTTGCGGGGTCTCCGCATGATCACTAGATCAACAAGTGGCTACAAGAGGCTCCTTGAGCTGTTCGGTGTGGAGAGGAAGAAGGGTAAGGCTATCTCTCTTCTCTCCTTAGTGTAGTGTCTAAAACTATCTGAGATCAACCCTTTGCATGGGTGCCTTGGGGGGTTTATATAGGCCTTCCCCCCAGGGGTACAATGGTAATCCAGCTGGGCATGGGCCCTAGCCGTCAGTGTCTACGGTCGCTGGCTTTTCCGCCAACCGCGGGGGCCCGCCGACTGGTGGGTCCCGCCGGCTGCCGGCCTCTTGGCCGACAGGCTGGCCCCACCACTTGGGGGTCTTGTTGGAGGCTGGTTACTGTTGCCTCACCCTTGATGACGAGGGCTTCATCGAGGTAAGCGTGGCTACAGTGCCGCCGCATAGCGGGCTCTCACTGTAGCCTTACCTCGTCTTGTCTCCTTAATGGCGCGCGTGCTTCAAGGAGGGGAGCAAGCCGGCTATTGGGAGCCGACCGCATCTCAGGCCGACTGGGGGAAGTAGGACCGCCTTCGGGCGTCTCTCTGACTGAAGGGGCCCGCCGCCTGCGGGCCGTACTGACAGCCTGCAGTGGGTGGCGTCATGGTTAGCATGGCAACAGTGCCACACCGGACGGGTGATGGCTGCCCCGTACGACGCACTGTGGCCATGCGTGCTCCGGGTTTCGGGGGTGTCAGGCTTCACTGTTGCCACGCCCCGTCCCGTCATCGTTATGGGGGTGCAGACTTTGAGGGTACGATCTCGGCCGCCTGCCGGGGGCCGACTTCTTGGAGTCGGTCTCCTCATGGCCGGCTTCTTTGGAGTCAGCCTTATTGTAGCCTCCTCCATGAGAGTTTTAGGGCTGGGCCGCCTTTCGATAGTCGGCCTGCAAGGCAGCCAACCGGGGGAAGGCGGCCCCATGCCTTGGGTGCTTGAAGGCTTGATCAGCCTGTTATTTTTTTGAAGGGCCAAAGGGAGCCGACTAGGCTACCCGTGGTCATTTACTCCGACACTGCAGTTGTTGTGGCTGTTCATGTCGGGCATGCGCATTCGATGCAGGGAAATGTTGAGTGGGGACTATAGCTCCCTTCTGGTGTATGCTTCCCTTGTTGGAGCAGCTGCGGTGAGTCTAAAGACGGTGTGGCTAAAGTGCAGATAACACATAATTTTAAGAATGACACATCTCTTTGATCTGAAGAAATACACTAAGAGATCAACAACAAGGTACGAGAGTGGTCACATGTTTGTTGACTGAAGACTAAATTGGGGTCACAAGATTTTATTTTATTTTGGTACTATCCGATCTACACCAGATGGCTTGATGGCCGTCTTGTGCCTCCGGGCTGATATTGTTTGGAATCTTCCCCGAAGAGCCAGCAACCAACAGCAGAGCAGCCTACCTCCGCCGTCCGTGGCCCTAGCCAAAACCCCGCTCCCCACCCCACCGCACTGCCGTGGTTGCGCCGCCCCTGGGCCAATCCACAAAGACTCCCCGTCATCCAGATCCGGCGGCGGCAGTACCTTCAACCCACGCAACTCTAAGATAGCCATCTAAGTGCTGCTTCGACGGTGAACTTGCGGCCTCGCACCCTTACGTTAGACACCAGCCAACCGGCAGCCTAGGAGCTCCGCCGCCTCAAGGGGTGCTTCTTCCCATTGGGAATCGATTAGCCCAGAATAAAAATTCAGACAACTAACGCCTAAATAAAGTGATTTGAGATGAGGGTGCAGCCTATCTGGCGGCATGGTGAAGTAGGCAGGTCCAGCTACCGAGTCGGTGAGGCCGGCGCGGTTGCGGTGGCGACCGGCGGCAGGGAAACAACGATGTCGTGATGTTCGACGGTTACGGGGAAGTAGCGCCAGGACTCTGGACAGATCTGAAGTTGGAGCCGCTCCGGCGTCGTGAACAACGGCGGGGGTGAGTCGGCTCCGGTACGGTTTACACGGCCGTCATCGAGGCAGCTCCAGCAGCATGGAATAAGAGGCACATGGCCAAGTGCACGACGGCAAATGGACAGCGTCTCCGGCATTAGGGAGGAGGGCAACTGTGAAATTGGTGCGGTGGGGGGCGCCATGGAGGAGGGGTTGAGGTTTCGCGACTCAGGAGAAGGGAGCTTCCGGGGAGAAGGTGATTTGGCGCCCACGAGGTATGAATGGGGGGGGGGATTGGGAGGGGAGCGGAACCATGTCTTACAGACGCATTTGTCTGAAATGTGAGGGGGAGTTACAGTTCTACCCCTGCCTTTAGGCTTCTCAGCTTGGGTCCGTGTACTGAGGGTCGGGGATAGTAGAGTAACTTTGCTTCTCCCCAAATAGTGGGCGGGAGCAATTTCGGGCGAGGAGGGCGTGTTTTGAAATATAGTGGGCGTGAGCGATTTTGGGCGAGGAGAGCCTGTTTTGAAATAGTGGGCACGAGCTATTTCGGGCGAGGAGAGCGTGTTTTGCCGACCATGGTTTATGAATTATTCGGCACATGTCATTTTGGCCGAGGAGAAGGCGCGCTTGGATGAAGTTACGAACCTACCCTCGATGTTCAACGGGCCAATTGATGCGTGTCCCACATAGGATGGTAATATCGTGTCTCCCATTATTTGCTCGGGCGAATTCCACCGAGCAGAGGATGTTTAACGGTTCGTTCAAATTTTGGGAGAACGAGCATCCACGTCTACCTTACCAAGTTGATTTGAATCAAATTTTTAAATATTAGCTTGCCACTTGTCAGGACCCCGACTCAATACCACATCGATCTAGCATGTAACACCTCATATCACTTTGCGGCCTCATGGACGGTATTCCCACGGGTGTTGCCTTACCTTTGCCCAGGACCGTTTGCGCCTTTTGGCACACGTATACGATAGTGTCACTAGCATCCATATGATAAGGAGCCCGGGCTGACATGGCTAGTTGTAAACCCAAAGTGGCACAAACTTACAGGGACAGGCATCCATGACCCAGCATCGAACGTGTCGGTCATCAGCGAGTGAATCCAGGCTGTAGCACTGGGCTAGCAGGACTCCGGTGAACCGGGCTGTAGCGGGCTAACAAGACTCTGGTAGACATCGCGTGACATTTCCTCGAAGGGACAGACACAAGAACAAAGAAGGACACATGCCGGCCAGCCTAAGTGTTCCGGAGCAGTAGCAAGCTACCAAGGCTCAGTGGAAACACTAGGAGACATTTCCCGGTAAGAGAGGCTACCAAGGATAAACAACTAGATAGTCAGATCCCACACATACCAAGCATTTCAATAACATACACACAATGTGCTCGATATGTGCAAATACAACATGGCATCACAACATGACTCTACAACTCAAGTATTTTATTCAATAGGCTCCGAGGAGCAAGATATTACAATCATGGGTCTCATGACCCAACATTCAGAGCAACAATTCAAGCACAAGCGGAAGCTTAACATGTCTGAGTACAGACATCTACAAATGGAAAAGGCTGAGAAGCCTGACTATCTACCAGATCCTGCCGAGGGCAAAAGATCGTAGCTGAGGTAACAAGCTAAACGTCGAAGTCCACGCGGTACTACTAGCGAGACTGAAGTCTCTCTGCAAAAACATAAAATAGGCAAACATGAGTACAAATGTACCCAGCAAGACTTACATCAGAACTAACTACATATGCATCATTATCAACAAAGGGATGGTGGGGGTTTAACTGCAGCAAGCCAGCTTTGACTCGGTGGCTATCCTGAACTACGACTGCAAGTAACTCTTTTGAGGTGGCGCACGAGTCCACATATTCACCATATCAATGCACCACTATGGATCCGCTCCGTCACCCTACGAGAACGCCATCCATAGCACTCACGCTTATCTTGCGTATTTTAGGGTATCCACTTTCACTTGTCTATGAACTGATATAAGCAACCCAGAAGTCCTTTACCGCGGACACGGCTATTCGAATAGATGATGTTTACCCTGCAGGGGTGTACTTCTTCATGCATGTTTCCACCACTTAGCGTCTGCACACGACATGTGCTCGGCAGACTTCAAGCGAAAGCCGACGTGGGTGTAGACCACGACCTACCTAAACACTCAAGTCTCTAGTCCAGGTTTATCGCCTATTCGGGTTCCATCCATGACGAGATCCGGCCGGGGTTTCGCTCACAGCCCCAAACAATGTGAACAGGGTTCCGAGACACCTAACGGGTGCCCGGTATACCCGGCCACGTACCTACCGCATCACAGCCCACCCCTACGGTCAGCGCTGTCCACGGCCTCCAGTAAGCTACAAACACCAGAAACTACTTGCAACTCCTGGATAGAGGACTTGGGTGAATAAGAAGTTGAGCGGGGTCATATTTCAGGGCCCAATGTATGGTAGTAGCTGAATCATGGATCACAAACACAGAACTCAGTTCCTAAGGACGACTTCAATGAGACAACCCACCATGTACTCCTACATGGCCTCTCACCGCTACCTTTACCAAATCGTGTTCACCACTTAGCTCACACACAGTAGGACATGTTCACACACCTCTGATTCATCCCCGATGAATCAGACCTGACTCAACTCTAAGCAATAGCAGGCATGACAAACAAACATGAATGAGTAGGCACAACATGGCTCAAACAACTCCTACTCATACTAGTGGGTTTCATCTATTTACTATGGCAATGACAGGTCATGCAGAGGATAAACGGGTTCAGCTACCGCAACAAGTAACAGATGAATCGTTGTTGTCCTAATGCAGTAAAAGAGAGCAGGAGCGAGAGAGTGGGATTGTATCGGAATGAACAAGGGGGTTTTGCTTGCCTGGCACTTCTGAAGATAGTATATTCTTCATTGGTGTCAACAATCACATCGTCGGTACACGTCTTACTGGGAGGGGACAAACACCGACAAACAAAGAAGAAGCACAATCAATGCAATGCACAATATGATGCATGATCATGACATGGCAATATGCTGTGTTTTGAGCTAATGCAACTAGCAGCAGGTTAAATGAAGTTGGTTTGAATCCAAGATTCAAATTCAAACTCCATATATGACATTTCAAATCCCATTAATTCAAATTGTTGTATACAGCAGCTTTAAGTTGTTCTAACATGCATGAAAATGGTACAGATGGATAGATTGGATTTTTCCGATCATTTTTCATATATAATTTATTTTATTCTGAGCTACAGTTGATTTTATATGAATTTTAGAAGTTTTTGCTATTTTCTGGAATTTCCTGAATTATTTTAAATCCAGAAAATGACTTACTGCGTCAGCCTGACGTTAGTGTGACGTCAGCGGTCAACGGGGCACGGTCCGGTCAAACCTGACAGTGGGTCCCGCATGTCAGTGTAATTAACTTAACTAAATAAATAAATATTAGATTAACTCCTAATCTAGGTTTGACCAGGGGCGGGGCCCACATGGTCAAATGGGTCAAACCCACCGGCGACATGACGCCGGCGAGGCCCGAGACGGCGGCGCGGTCCGGAAACGCAGCACGGGCCACGGTTCGGGGCGCGGATGGCACCGTTGGAACCCTGGGCCTCGTCCGCGTCGGCTGGTGCTAGAGGGGTCGCCGGAGACGACCTAAATCGACGGCGGTGTCCGCTTCCGTGGCGGCCGGAGTTCGGGCGCTGACCGATTCAACGCTATGGTGCACTACGGGAGGAACTGGTGGGTGCTGCGTGCTCCTGGGGAAGTACTGACCACGGGGACACGCTCAGGAACGAGCTGCGGTGGCTGTGGCCACGGCTACGCCATGGCCGGTGGCGAGAAGCTCTCGGGTGCGGTGGAAACGGCGGCTACGGAGGGAAATAGAGCACGGGGAGAGAGGGGTTCAGCGTAGTGGCTCACTGCGGTTGTAGGGGGCATCGAAGTGGGCTCGGGGAAGCACGGACGGCGTCATGGCGTTGCCGGTTATCACGGCGAACCGAGGTTGAAGAAGACGGCGTGGCCGGCGTTCGAGGGCATCCGACGGGGCGTGGCTCGGTGAGGAGGTCGAGGACGAAGTTGCGGAGCTTCTGGGCGCGTTGGTGCGGCGTGGGGTGGCCGGTGGCCGTGCTGGTGCTCGTCGGCGCACTGCAGCGGCTCTCTGGGTTGCTCGGGGCTGCGAGAGAGCGAGAGCTAGAGGAGGGGGGGGGGAGAGCAGAGAGTGAGGGGAGGGGCAGGGGGTGGCGTGGAGCTGCGGGAGACGCCCAGGGAGAGGAGGAGGCAGCCAGGCAGGGTGGTGGCGTGGCGAGCTCGGCGGCGTCGCGGTGTCCCTCCTCTGCCTACTGGCACGAGGAGGAAGGCGACAGGGAGGAGGCGGTGGTGGGCTGGGCCGGCCAGCTGTAGTGCTGGGCCGGTTGGTGGCGTCAGGTAAGTGCCCCAGGTAGGCTCTCTCTCTCTCTCTCTCTCTCTCTCTGGTTTTTCTATTTATTAATGTTTTCTATTTTCTGCAATTGGTTTTGATTTGATTTAAAACATCAAATCATTTTTAAAAACTTTCTGTAAATTGTATGTGAGCTCAGGAACTAGTCCAAGGTCATACGCAACTTACAAAAATATTTGAACTTTATTTCTTATATAATAGAAATAAATTCAACTCAAATATGTCATTGGTTTAAGTCAAAGGCCCAAAATAAATATTTCTGTGATTCCAAAAAGATTGGTTTGAATTTTACCTCATGCCAATATTTTTGCAGAATAACATGAACATTTTCTTGGACTCATTTGATGAGATTTAAATGTTGGTTATTTTTAGAGGACTTCTGAGGCTTTTGAAAATTCCTCAATTCAAATTTCATTTGAATTAAAACATGATGCTCACACGAAGGTCTAGCCTAGTGCATAATAGGACTAGGGATGTGACAGCTCACCCCCACTAAACAAGAATCTCGTCCCGAGATTCAAGACATGAGGTAAGAAGACAAAGGGGACACAAAGCTAGCACAATCTTCACGATCCAGGTTGCACTTCATAAGAACCTTGATTCAATCACCATCTTTGTCTTGTCTTCTTGCTCTGAGAACTCCAACTAACATGACAATGAGAGGGAAAAGAAAACTCTAGAGAGATCGATCTTACCGGAGGTCGAACAACTCATGATCAACTCACGGAGTGGGACATTGAAACATCTGTCGAGCTGAGACACAAAGCATTCGCCCAGAGGGATGGAGTGAAACACATGACAAAGGTTCACTAGGTAGACAACAATTCCACACTTAAGAAGGTGGTAAGCGATTGTCAACGTAGCGAGGAGTTGAGTTGGCATGACACCATAATGATGCACCTTAGGGAAGGTGACTCGTAGAATCATCCCCTTAAGTGGCAAAAAGAATTACCTTTGATTTAGAAATCATTGAGATTCTTTATACCATCCTAAGGCAATTCTCGAGCGATCATTTGCAGGGGGTCGGTAGAATGACATGCTCGGGCCAGAATGGATGATGTGGATTACCTTGTTGAAGACAACACAAGGGATGATTTTTCTTATCATCGGAAATGGATGGGACCCAAGATAGGATGGCACAATGACGGTGCAAGCTGGGAACAAAACACAAATGCTGGGAATGATTCTAGTAACTGGGGAGAAACCCAACAGCAGAGAGTGATTCCACTATTGGAATGGTTATAGCATAACCAGGGAAACTGAGAACAATCCCGGTTAGTAACTATGATAGCACCTAATGCTTGTGCATGCTCTCAAGAACTTGAGCATTTCCATATTCATCAAGGTTTTACCAATATCCGTGTCAAGGATCCTGGCAACACAACTTACTACCATGATGAATGGTGATGGATGATGCAGACGCAAAAGGAGATCACACCTTCTTAGATTTCACCTTGGCAGAGCCAAGGAAACAAAATCTGGATGATCGACCGAGAGACATCTAGCACTCCGCTTCTAATGTTCTCCTTGATGTGCTAGCGTAACCCATTCATAGATATGGTTTGATATCTAGAACATCAAGTAAAAGGTCGGACTTCGGGAACACCAAAAATCATAAGGCACAACTAGGGGGTAAATCCTACGAAGCCCTTATGGGGTGTGGCCAACTTCTTCAAGCAAGATACTACAATAATAGGTCTTTCGGCTGGGTGTGCTGGCCACGGCATCCACGTTACCGAGTATCGAGGGACCAATATTATAGTTCTTGGGAAATGTTCCAACCATCATATCTGCCTGAGATTCAGATCTGGCTGGTGTCAGGATAGTCCAGACCCATCAAGTCTAGAAAGAAAATGAAGGTTTGCAACACAAATCGACGAGACAGCGTTGCGAGAATCTCGGGGAATGAACTACGGTAGCAAACTCCAAAACATGAGCCGTTTCTGCTACATACATGTGAACACGCTGTCCCAGACAAGCATGAGCACATGGTAGTCTTATAATAAAACACTACCGAGTTCAGAGGGGGAACCATCATCGAGGATATCGAAGTCCTTGCAAAGGGTATACCCTTAAGAAGGAGCTTCTTCTCCTTGAACAAATCAGTCAGTGGCTTGGTGTGCTACGGAATACATATGGCATGAAGGTTGCAAGTCTCCAGACCACAGAATACTTTGCACGTATGCATGACTGACTTGGGATGATTCCAGAGGAAGCAACATTGACTTTCTCGAATCCACGGCGGCAACTTGCTCCAAATGCACATGAATTAGAGGAAGTCACTCCCTTCATCCAAACATATGCTTCATGAGCTAACATGAACACATGCTTTCAAAAGTTTCCAACACTAGCTTAATGTTCAACAAAACTATGGAGAGGACAAGGATGTTGTCGATGGGCTCAATAACAATTCATCCAGATTCCCATGGAGATGGAATTCCATAACTATGTGAACAAGGTTCTAGTATTGGTCAGACCCAAAAGATTTAATGGTGTATGCTCGAGGAAAATTCACGAGTAAGACAACATTACGAACATCATTGGATCTGATTTGATTTTAGGATAGCCCATACTCAAATCAAAGTTTTAGCAAGACGATAGCTCCAACAACTGGTCGCGAGGATCAATCGATGAAGATACCATCCTTCTTCAACACACATACAAAAACAACCCTTTGGGATGAGCTAAGTCGGACAAGCCTTTATCTTCCAACTCTCCAAGTTGTTGTTTGGCTTAACCAACTATCTTAGGGGTATCCAACACGAATTCCTGGAGAAAGGGTGGTTTACAGGAATAAACCATCTTGATCACGAACTCAACATAGCGATCAGGTGACAACCTCGTAATGCTTCCGAGAAGATATTCGGAAAATCACGAACCACCGACATGTTACTAAGCTCGAGAACAATCTTGCTTTTTAGGGCAAGATGATATGATCAAAAGAGCGAGGGATTGACAAAATCCAAACTCATTGATCGAAGAGTGCTCCCTGGAAGATGGACTAGGTAGCACGATCAATCTTAGGATGATGATTCAATAATCAACACGCTAAGAATGAGGTTATTGTCCATTTAACTACCAAGCAACAGAGTTGCTAGGAGTATAGATTTCACACATCACGATTCACTTGTCGGTGTTCCGGTTACTATAACACGGAACCGAGGAATGACTAGTGATGGCAGGAAGTATTACCGCGTCAAGAATTCATAAGAGATGGTTCAATCCTCATGATATTCCTGATGTAAAGTGGGTAATACTTCAGGTAGAATAGATCAAAAGCTGGGTTGGCATTTTGATCTGCGAGGTACAACTACTTTGACCCAATCCTGGATGTGGATGAGATACTGGAGTTTGTTTCTCCTAGTCATTCCGAATAGAATGGCTTGACGGACCACAGAAGTAAAAGGCATCAATGAACATGAATGCACGACTACTCCTGACTATCAATCGATAGACGAAGGTCAGGATACAACTAAAGGGGGACAACTCAAGGAACATATAACTTTCTGAGTTGTGGATGCATAGATTAGTATGTCGAAACAAGTTCAACAAGTTTCTTCCAGATAACCCATGCAGAAAAGTAGAACTGGCAGAGTCGCAGTATAGAATGGAGAACTCATCGAGGGCACTCCTGTTGTGATCTTTTGATCCAACAAACTTCTGCCATAAAGTGGTTCATAGTATTTGGAAGAAGGAAATACCACGAACTTTGAGGACTATTGCAAAGGTTACTAATTTCCTAAAGGAACGAGCAAACACTATCAACATGAAGTAAGTAGGGTGGATCTTCGGTCAAGAACCTAGGAATAGAATTCCTACTAACTAAGTAGCATCACGGGATGCTTTCGATAATGACGGCCAGAATCATCACACTGGAAACACAGATCATGGCTAGACCACTAGATGATCCCCTAAAACACCTAGGGTCATAATATTAACTCCAACATATGTGTCGAGGCAATAGATTACCTCAACTCAGCAATTAGTGTGATTAACCTGGCCCAAAGGAACATAAAAACCAGAGGGAAAGGATTTGCAAGTGCATCAGATTGTTTAGAAACCTGGGATGACTCGGACAGCATAACGACTGTAAATGCTCAAAAAGTTTGGAGACATACTACAGAAATGGTGGCATAGCCACTCAGAAGCACAATATCAAGGTTTCGAGATCAATACTTAACATACACAGAAGTAGTAGGGACTGAACTGAGGCTTAAAACCAACAATCTTATAAGTCTACGGATTAGTAACACGCGATCCTGATAGAAGAAGAGAAGGCCTAGTTCTTAATCCCCGTAGAAGAGAAGAGGATGACTCAGATCAGAAGGCCATGAGGTATAAGGAGTAAAAGAGCCTTACGTTCCATCCCACAATCAATTCCCTTACATAACTAAAGCATTTCTAGACACAACTTCGACCAATTTGGCTTGGTAATCCTACAGGCAGTCAGGGTCTGATACCAAAGCTGTCAGGACCCCGACTCAATACCACATCGATCTAGCATGTGACACCTCATATCACTTTTTGGCCTCACGCACGGTATTCCCACGGGTGTCGCCTTACCTTTGCCCAGGACCGTTTGCGCCTTTTGGCACACGTATATGATAGTGTCGCTAGCATCCATATGATAAGGAGCCCGGGCTGACATGGCTAGTCGTAAACCCAAAGTGGCACAAACTTACAGGGACAGGCATCCATGACCCAGCATCGAACGTGTCGGTCATCAGCGAGTGAATCAAGGCTGTAGCACTGGACTAGCAGGACTCCGGTGAACCGGGCTGTAGCGGGCTAACAGGACTCCGATAGACATCGCGTGACATTTCCTCGAAGGGACAGACACAGGAACGAAGAAGGACACATGCCGGCCAGCTTAAGTGTTCCGGAGCAGTAGCAAGCTACCAACGCTCAGTGGCAACACTAGGAGACATTTCCCGGTAAGAGAGGCTACCAAGGATAAACAACTAGATAGTCAGATCCCACACATACCAAGCATTTCAATAACATACACACAATATGCTCGATATGTGCAAATACAACATGGCATCACAACATGACTCTACAACTCAAGTATTTTATTCAATAGGCTCCGAGGAGCAAGATATTACAATCATGGGTCTCATGACCCAACATTCAGAGCAACAATTCAAGCACAAGCGGAAGCTTAACATGTCTGAGTACAGACATCTACAAATGGAAAAGGCTGAGAAGCTTGACTATCTACCAGATCCTGCCGAGGGCACAAGATCGTAGCTGAGGTAACAAGCTAAACGTCGAAGTCCACGCGGTACTACTAGCGAGACTGAAGTCTCTCTGCAAAAACATAAAATAGGCAAACGTGAGTACAAATGTACCCAACAAGACTTACATCAGAACTAACTACATATGCATCATTATCAACAAAGGGATGGTGGGGGTTTAACTGCAGCAAGCCAGCTTTGACTCGGTGGCTATCCTGAACTACGACTGCAAGTAACTCTTTTGAGGTGACGCACACGAGTCCACATATTCACCATATCAATACACCACTATGGATCCACTCCGTCACCCTACGAGAACGCCATCCATAGCACTCATGCTTATCTTGCGATTTTAGGGTATCCACTTTCACTTGTCTATGAACTGATATAAGCAACCCAGAAGTCCTTTACCGCGGACACGGCTATTCGAATAGATGATGTTTACCCTGCAGGGGTGTACTTCTTCATACATGTTTCCACCACTTAGCGTCTGCACACGACATGTGCTCGGTAGACTTCAAGCGAAAGCCGACATGGGTGTAGACCACGACCTACCTAAACACTCAAGTCTCTAGTCCAGGTTTATCGCCTATTCGGGTTCCATCCATGAGGAGATCCGGCCGGGGTTTTGCTCACAGCCCCAAACGATGTGAACAGGGTTCCGAGACACCTAACGGGTGCCCGGTATACCCGGCCACGTACCTACCGCATCACAGCCCACCCCTACGGTCAGCGCTGTCCACGGCCTCCAGTAAGCTACAAACACCAGAAACTACTTGCAACTCCTGGACAGAGGACTTGGGTGAATAAGAAGTCGAGCGGGGTCATATTTCAGGGCCCAATGTATGGTAGTAGCTGAATCATGGATCACAAACACAGAACTCAGTTCCTAAGGACGGCTTCAATGAAACAACCCACCATGTACTCCTACATGGCCTCTCACCGCTACCTTTACCAAATCGTGTTCACCACTTAGCTCACACACAGTAGGACATGTTCACACACCTCTGATTCATCCCCGATGAATCAGACCTGACTCAACTCTAAGCAATAGCAGGCATGACAAACAAACATGAATGAGTAGGCACAACATGGCTCAAACAACTCCTACTCATACTAGTGGGTTTCATCTATTTACTGTGGCAATGACAGGTCATGCAGAGGATAAACGGGTTCAGCTACCGCAACAAGTAACAGATGAATCGTTGTTGTCCTAATGCAGTAAAAGAGAGCAGGAGCGAGAGAGTGGGATTGTATCGGAATGAACAAGGGGGTTTTGCTTGCCTGGCACTTCTGAAGATAGTATATTTCTTCATTGGTGTCAACGATCACATCGTCGGTACACGTCTTACTGGGAGGGGACAAACACCGACAAACAAAGAAGAAGCACAATCAATGCAATGCACAATATGATGCATGATCATGACATGGCAATATGCTGTGTTTTGAGCTAATGCAACTAGCAGCAGGTTAAATGAAGTTGGTTTGAATCCAAGATTCAAATTCAAACTCCATATATGACATTTCAAATCCCATTAATTCAAATTGTTGTATACAGCAGCTTTAAGTTGTTCTAACATGCATGAAAATGGTACAGATGGATAGATTGGATTTTTCCGATCATTTTTCATATATAATTTACTTTATTCTGAGCTACGGTTGATTTTATATGAATTTTAGAAGTTTTTGCTATTTTCTGGAATTTCCTGAATTATTTTAAATCCAGAAAATGACTTACTGCATCAGCCTGACGTCAGTGTGACGTCAGCGGTCAACGGGGCACGGTCCGGTCAAACCTGACAGTGGGTCCCGCATGTCAGTGTAATTAACTTAACTAAATAAATAAATATTAGATTAACTCCTAATCTAGGTTTGACCAGGGGCGGGGCCCACATGGTCAAATGGGTCAAACCCATTGGCGACATGACGCCGGCGAGGCCGGAGACGGCGGCGCGGTCCGGAAACGCAGCACGGGCCACGGTTCGGGGCGCGGATGGCACCGTTGGAACCCTGGGCCTCGTCGACGTCGGCTGGTGCTAGAGGGGTCGCCGGAGATGACCTAAATCGACGGCGGTGTCCGCTTCCGCGGCGGCCGGAGTTCGGGCGCCGACCGGTTCGACGCTATGGTGCACTACGGGAGGAACTGGTGGGTGCTGCGTGCTCCTGGGGAAGTACTGAACACGGGGACACGCTTAGGAACGAGCTGCGGTGGCTGTGGCCACGGCTACGCCATGGCCGGCGGCGAGAAGCTCTCGGGTGCGGTGGAAACGGCGGCTACAGAGGGATATAGAGCACGGGGAGAGAGGGGTTCGGCGTAGTGGCTCACTACGGTTGTAGGGGGCGTCGAAGTGGGCTCGGGGAAGCACGGACGGCGTCATGGCGTTGCTGGTGATCTCGGCGAACCGAGGTTGAAGAAGACGGCGTGGCCGGTGTTCGAGGGCATCCGACGGGGCGTGGCTCGGAGAGGAGGTCGAGGACGAAGTGGCGGAGCTTCTGGGCGCGTCAGTGCGGCGTGGAGTGGCCGGTGGCCGTGCTGGTGCTCGTCGGCGCACTGCAGCGGCTCTCTGGGTTGCTCGGGGCTGTGAGAGAGCAAGAGCCAGAGGAGGGGGGGGGAGAGCAGAGAGTGAGGGGAGGGGCTGGGGGTAGCGTGGAGCTGCGGGAGACGCCCAGGGAGAGGAGGAGGCAGCCAGGCAGGGTGGTAGCGTGGCGAGCTCGGCGGCGTCGCGGTGTCCCTCCTCTGCCTACTGGCACGAGGAGGAAGGCGACAGGGAGGAGGCGGTGGTGGGCTGGGCCGGCCAGCTGCAGTGCTGGGCCGGTTGGTGGCGTCAGGTAAGTGCCCCAGGTAGGCTCTCTCTCTCTCTCTCTGGTTTTTCTATTTATTAATGTTTTCTATTTTCTGCAATTGGTTTTGATTTGATTTAAAACATCAAATCATTTTTTAAAAACTTTTTGTAAATTGTATGTGAGCTCAGGAACTAGTCCAAGGTCACACGCAACTTACAAAAATATTTGAACTTTATTTCTTATATAATAGAAATAAATTCAACTCAAATATGTCATTGGTTTAAGTCAAAGGCCCAAAATAAATATTTCTGTGATTCCAAAAATAATGGTTTGAATTTTACCTCATGCCAATATTTTTGCAGAATAACATGAACATTTTCTTGGACTCATTTGATGAGATTTAAATGTTGGTTATTTTTAGAGGACTTCCGAGGCTTTTGAAAATTCCTCAATTCAAATTTCATTTTAATTAAAACATGATGCTCACACGAAGGTCTAGCCTAGTGCATAACAGGACCAGGGATGTGACACCACTTCTTTTTTAGATGGAGAGATGATGCTCGGGTGTAATGTGTTTTTACATGGTCGTTGCTAGCAATTTACTATACGACAAATAGTTGACCCACTCAAAAATGGGAAGCAAACCCAAAATGAAATATCTCGATTCAATGAAATAGCTCGTTCTCTAGGTCAAAATAGTGAACTAAATCCAAAATTGAACACCTCAATCGAGTAGCATGTTGTACAGTATTATAGTACTCCATGAACATGTTGAAAGTCAAATTAATGAACTTGTTTGATATATGCATATATCCATTCATGTGTGGATTTCAGACATGTTCTCCAATTTAAATATTTGAATGCAAGTTTATATCGAAACATGGTTTATATCAATCTTTGATGCATAAAACGCGACCTCTCCCTCTCCCGGACTCCTGCTCTCTCTCTCTCTCTCTCTCTCTCTCTCTCTCTCCAACAATCTTCAATTCTGTCGCACGCATCCGACACACAAACCTTGTTGGTCCCTCTCCCTATCTCTCCATCTCTCTCTCTCTCTCTCTCTTTGTGTGTGTGTGTGTGTGGGGGTCTTTCTAGTTCGCATGCATATATACTCCATCTATAGGTCTCTCTCGCACACTCTATATGATACTCTAGTCCAAGCTAGATATCTTGGGTGCACACATCGTACACACACAAATTCCTTGGCTCGTTGCCCGTAACTCTCTCACGCACCACTCTATCGTCTCGGAGCTCTTCCCCCCTCTCTCAAACTCTCCATCTACCTGGGTCACACATACACATGCATATCTTACTCGCACTTGATAGGCCCATCTAAAACTCTATCTCTCTCCCTCGTTCTCTCTCCATCTCACACGCACACACACACACACAATCTCATGCCTAGCTAGCCAAGTAAGATGGTCTCTCACTCAATTGTAGGCACACGCAATCCCCCCTATATGTATATGACTAGCTAATCTTAGTCTCCATCACAAACATGTGCATGGTCTATCTCGATTTCTCTCGGGGCATCTTTCTATCGCGCACGCACCCCCCTCGATCTCCCACCCATATAGTCCCCTCACGATCTCAAGGGGATCTCTCTATCACAAACACACCCTCTCTCCCTCCCCATGCGTCCATGTTCTCCATGTGTCCCTCTCGACCTTTGTTCCTTATGGCCAGACCTCTATTGGACATGTGCTATAGGGGTGTCTCTCTCCGTTGCAAACAATAACACACTAGCTATCTTCGTGTATCTCCTCGCCTCGCTTTTCTATCTCGGAGATGCATGCGTGATATGTTCGCATAAGAAAGAAAAAACACACACTCTCTTTAATTTATCGTTTGTTGTCACTTTCTCTTTCACACACATGCTCTTTTTGCACACTTACTCATTCTCCTTCACACGCACTTGATCTCTCTCGACTTAGGCACTCTCCTCGGTCCATAGCATATATATTTATTGAAAAGTCAAACATCACAAAGTTTGACTATGTACATGGAGAAAAACAATTACATCTAGAACGACAAACATATACCATTAGATTCACCATGAGATGTAGTTTCGTATGATGTATCTTTGGTATTGTAGATATAAATAACATTTGCGTAAACCTGTTCAAAGTTTCCAAAGTTTGACTTCTAAAAAGTTTACGTGCATTGCATTATCAAGCGGATGGAATATCTCTTTCCCCCTCTCAACTATCTGACGCAACACTCAGCCTTATCGGGTCTCCTCAATCTCTCTCAAACTTTATATCTCCCTGGTTCACACATGCACATGTCTCGCTCGCGCTATACATATAAGCCATCCAACACTCTCCGCCCTTGTTCTCTCTCTATGTGACATGCACCCCCCTAAGTATCATAATCCCTCACTCCATCATAGGCGCAAGCACCCCCCTAAGTATGATTATCTCTCACTAGCCATCAGGAACACATGTATTATCTCCTTCCATCCATATGTCTATCTCGATATCTCTTGGGGTATCTTCTATCGCGCACACACCTTGTCAGTCGATCTCCCACCCATGTAAGCCCATCACGATCTCCAGGGGATCTCTCTATGAAAAGCATACACTCTCTCCTCCCCATGTATGCATTTTCTCCGTATGTCTCTCTCGACCTCTCTCCCTTGTTTGTCAGAGCCCTCTTGGCCACGTGCTAGGGGTCTTGCTCTCTTGGTTGCAAACAACCACACAATATCTCCTCACCTTGCTTCCGTTGTTGAAGATGCATGTGTGATATATGTTTGCATAAGACACAGACGCTTTTTCTCTACTTTTATCGTGTGTTGTCCATGTCTCTTTCACACATGCACACACACTTTTTTCACCCACTCTTTCTATTTCTCTCTCTCTCTAGTTAGGGACTCTCTCACGTCCATTAGCATATGGATATTTTGAAAAGTCAAACCTTAGAAAAGTTTGACCAGGTATATGTGGAGAAAAACATTTACATCTCGAACAATCATTAGATTCATCACAACATGTACATAATTCATACTACTCCCTCCGTTTCATAATGTAGTGCATATAGATTTCTTATAAAGTCAAACTTTATAAACTTTGACCAAGTTAACAGAGAAAACTATTTATATCTACAATACCAAATGTATATAATATAAAAGTATATCTTGTGATGTATCTAAGCATATGTATTTGGTATTCTAGATGTATATGTTTTTCTCTATAAACTTGATCAAACTTTATAAAGTTCAACTTTTAGAAAAATCTATATGCGCTACATTGTGAAATGGAGGGAGTATCATTTATCTTTGGTATTGTAGATATAAGTAATTTCTTTATAAACTTGGTCAAAGTTTCAAAAGTTTGACTTTAAAAAAATGTTGGAACTACATCATCGAACGGTGGGAGTAGCTCTTTCTCTCTTTCTCTGTTATCTCTCATGGGCCTCCCCTCTCACTCGAACTCTCTATACCGACAAATTATATGCTCACCGTGTCAGCGTATAGCTCCGTATATTGTTTACTTGACCGGTCAACCAGTCCACATGCTGCCTTGTCAGCTCGTGTTCTGTATCTTCGTGTGCTGGCCCATGTGGCAGTCGGTGAAAATAAGTAAACTAGGGGCCCATCTGACATGCGGTGAAGTAAAGAAATTTGAAACCACTCGGGGTAGCACCCCGCATGCTAGTAAATTGAGGGTGCACTGAGGACACACTTCTTCCGCGTGAAGGACGCACTCGTGCACAATTCATCACTGCGCAACGGCATGCACAGAAGGATGCACTCGCGCACACCCAGCACACAACATACACCAACACACGTGTACACAGTGTCGCCGCCGGTTGAGATGGATGGCGAGGCAGCCAACAAGCGGAGGTGACTCGAGCCAAAACCACATCCGGCGAGCCTGGACTTCATCAGCAGCCTCCCCGATGACATGCTGCTCATCATCATCGGCCTCCTTCCCACCAAATCTGTCATGCGGACCGCCCTGCTCTCCCGGCGGTGGCGCCCCCTCTGGCGCCGCGTCCGCCTCAACCTCACCATCGATAACTGCCTCTGCGACGGGGATTGCAAACGCATGGCCGCAGTCTCCAAGATCCTTTCATCGCACCCTGGGCCAGCCAGACGCCTTGACATCCGCATGTTCAGTACCAACTGCAAGGTCCAACCCAAGTTCGACGAGTGGTTCTTATCCCCCGCCCTAGATCAGCTCGAGGAGCTCAGCTTTGAAGCTGGATGTTGTCGCTCTCTGTCGCCGTCAACGCTCCGCCTCACGCCAACGCTGCGCCGCACTAGCTTCAGCTCCTGCTATCTTCCCCAGATTAATGCCGCACCTGCCCTTCTTCTCCCTCAAATCAGGCAGCTCTACCTCTTCGATGTTCGCATAAGAAACAAAAAAACACCCTCTCTCTAATTTATCGTTTGCTGTCACTTTCTCTTTCACACACATACTCTTTCTGCACACTTACTCATTCTCCTTCACACGCACTTGATGTCTCTCGACTTAGGCACTCTCCTCGGTCCATAGCATATAGATTTATTGAAAAGTCAAACATCACAAAGTTTGACCATGTACGTGGAGAAAAACAATTACATCTAGAACGGCAAACATATACATTAGATTCACCATGAGATGTAGTTTCGTATGATGTATCTTTGGTATTGTAGATATAAATAACATTTGCGTAAACCTGTTCAAAGTTTCAAAAGTTTGACTTCTAAAATATTTACATGCATTGCATCGAGCGGATGGAATATCTCTTTCCCCCTCTCATCTATCTGACGCACCACTCAGCCTTATCGGGGCTCCTCAATCTCTGTCAAACTTTATATCTCCCTGGTTCACACATACACATGTCTCTCTCGCTCTATACATATAGACCCATCCATCACTCTCCGCCCTTGTTCTCTCTCTATGTGACATGCACCCCCTAAGTACCATAAGCCCTCACTCTATCATAGGCGCAAGCACTCCCCCCCTAAGTATGATTATCTCCCACTAGCCATTAGGAACACACGTATTGTCTCCTTCCATCCATACATCTATCTCGATATCTCTCGGAGTATCTTCTATCATGCACACACCTTGTCACTCGATCTCCCACCCATGTAAGCCCATCACGATCTCCAGGGGATCTCTCTATGACAAACATACACTCTCTCCTCCCCGTGTCTGCATTTTCTCCGTACGTCTCTCTCAACCTATCTCCCTTGTTTGTCAGACCCCTCTTGGCCACATGCTAGGGGTCTTGCTCTCTCGGTTGCAAACAACCACACACTATCTCATCACCTTGCTTCCATTGTCGAAGATGAATGTGTGATATGTTTGCATAAGACACACACGCTTTTTCTCTACTTTTATCGTGTGTTGTCCATGTCTCTTTCACACACACACACACACTTTTTTTCACTCACTCTTTCTATTTCACTCACTCTCTCTCTCTAGTTAGGGACTCTCTCATGTCCATAAGCATATGGATGTTTTGAAAAGTCAAACTTCAGAAAAGTTTGAGCAGGTATATGTGGAGAAAAACATTTACATCTGGAACGATCATTAGATTCATCACAACATGTACTTACTTCATACTATCATTTATCTTTGGTATTGTAGATATAACTTATAAGTAATTTCTTTATAAACATGGTCAAAGTTTCAAAAGTTTGACTTCAAAAAATTGTTGGAACTACATTATCGAATGGAGGGAGTAGCTCTTTCTCTCTTTCTCTGCTATCTCTCACGGGTCTCCCCTCTCACTCGAACTCTCTATACCGACGGATTATACGCTCATTGTGTCAGCGTATAGCTCCATATATTGTTTAGTTGACTGGTCAACCAGTCCACATGCTGCCTTGTCAGCTCGTGTTCTGTATCTTCGTGTGCTGGCCCATGTGGCAGTGGGTGAAAATAAGTAAACTAGAGGCCCATCTGACATGCGGTGAAGTAAACAAAGTTGAAACCACTCGGGGTAGCACCCCGCACGTTAGTAAATTGAGGGTGCATTGAGGACACACTTCTTCCGCGTGATGGACGCACTCACACACAATTCACCACTGCGCGGTGGCATGCACAGAAGGACGCACTCGCGCACACCCAGCACACAACACACACCAGCACACGTGTATACCGGCGTCACCGCCGGTTGAGATGGACGGCGTGGCAGCCAACAAGCGGAGGCTGCTTGAGCCAAAACTGCATCCGACGAGCCTGGACTTCATCAACAACCTCCCCGACGACATGCTTCTCGTCATAATCGGCCTCCTCCCCACCAAATCTGCCGTGCGGACCGCCCTGCTCTCCCGGCGGTGGCGTCCCCTCTGGCGCCACGTCCCCCTCAACCTCACCGTCGACAGCTACCTCTGCGACGAGGATTGCAAACGCATGGCCATAGTCTCCAAGATCGTTTCATCGCACCTTGGGCCAGCCAGACGCCTTGACATCCGCATGTTCAGTACCAACTGTAAGGTCCAACCCAAGTTTGACGAGTGGTTCTTATCCCCCGCCCTAGATTATCTCAAGGAGATCAACCTTGAAGCTGGACGTTGTCGCTCTCTGCCGCTGTCCGCGCTCCGCCTCACGCCAATGCTGCACCGCGCTAGCTTCATCTCATGCTATCTTCCCCAGATTAATGTCGCGCCCGCCCTTCTTCTCCCTCAACTCAAGTAGCTCGACCTCTTCGATGTTGTCATCTCGAAGAAGGCTATGGAGCACCTGCTCCGCAGCTGTACTGCGCTTGAGTACCTTCGTCTTGAGCAGATCCACGGGTTCATTAGCCTCCACATCGCCTCGAGAATCTCCCATGGATTTATGTGTCTTGATGGCCCCGCAACAAGACATCAATTGGGAATAAATCACTCCAGCTGTTCCATGTTATGGTCATTGAGAATGCACCTTTCCTTGAGAGATTGCTTGTATCGGATCTAGAAGGTCCAACAAAAATCAGGGTCATTGACGCGCCGATATTGACAGCATTGGTGTACTCGTTTGCCAAATTCTCCGAACTCTTTATTGGATCCGTAATCGTTCAGGTACATCACTCATCTTTTTCTCCGTCTTCTTGAAATTCACATTTTTAAATTTCTTCTTGATGTATTTACGACCGTCTTCCAAAAAATGATTCCCACAAGCTTGACCCACTCTATGCGCACAGTGAAGATCTTGGCAATAAAATCTATTGGCCCCAATCTGGATCAAGTTGTTGGATTCCTTACATGCTTTCCGTGCACGGAGAAGCTATTCATCGAGGTGAAACTTCTTTCCTATTAGTAAACGGTAATCACAACATAGCTCAATTTTTTCGTAATTTTCCCAAATTACGATGACAAGTGTAGTGTTCAAAACTGCATCTACGCACTGCATCGAAAGAAATGTTTTTAGTATTTTTTTCTCATGTGATCACTTGCATTGTTTTTTTGTTGTACTACTATAGTACCCTAGGCTAGTCATAGTGGAAAGTAACTTAGACTACTCCAGTAACTCTATGGTTACCCTAAGAGCAAGTACTACCTCCGTCCTGGTTTACTCTTCCTATTTTGTAGTATCAAAATTTGACCATAGATTTAACTGACAAAATGTTAATGCATGTCACTAAGAACTATATCATTGGACTCGTATTTGAACATAATTTCAAATGGTGTAATATTTAGTGACATGCATTGGCATTTTCTTAGGTAAATCTATGGTCAAAATTTTATACTAAATACGAGGTAGTACAAAAGTGGGCTATAACGGCCCTCCACTATGTAGGCCAAAACATGTGCCAAATTCACTTGTAATGCATTTGGCATCGATGCCCCTGCATTGCTCGCTTGGTGCCCCAATCTGGATCACCTACTTTGCTCCGGTGCCAAATTAACTCATGCAATGAAAAAACACTTGCATGGGAGAGAGAGAGAGAGAGAGGACCGAGGCAATAAAAAACACTTGTTTGGGAGAGTGAGAGGCTGGTGTAGTTGGTTTGATTGATTTGTTTATACATGTGGGTCTGTGTGCACAGTGGTGCCAACTCTCTCACATCGCGAGAGTGGTGCCAAAATCTTTTGATTTGACATTGATGTGTATTATGTGGCATACTTTTGCGTAATATGGCATCGGCCACATAGTGGAAGGCAACAAATGTCCAAGCTCTTCATGTGCTCCTAGGTAAATGAGAGGAAACAGAAAGAGAGAGAGAGAGAGAGAGAGAGAGTGAGTGAAAAAATATCACTAGCCAGTCAACCCTATCGTATGAGCGAATGATACTGGTACCTCTTGATGACACGACAATCTTATACAGCCAGCTGCTCTAATATGTTCTCTTCTTTTGCAGATAAAAAAGATCCGAAAGTGAAAGATGTGCTGCACTATAACAATCTCATCGAATGCCTTGATCTCCATCTTACAAAAATTGATTTGATCGACTACCGAGGCAGCACATCTGAGATTAAATTGGCCAGGTTCTTTCTTCTGGAGGCAAGTGTGCTCAAGGTAATGAGGTTTGGCATTCTCTGGCGCAACAATGAATGGCGTGCTGATCACCGCAAGCGTCTAAGCCTAAATGACAAAGTCTCCGCAGAAGCTGAATTTGTTTTTGAAACATCAAGTGGCCAGAGACTCGAAAACTTATTTGCCCATTAGTGACTTGTTAGGGCGGTGGATTTTAGTTTGTACGATAATGCTGCATCCACCTAAAGTAACGAAAGTTCTTACGTAAACTTCCTAGTAATTCCCTCCTCGTAGGTGCAGCATTACTCCTAACATTTGTAATATCAGTTTGAAACTTGTAATATTGCCGTGTCCTATTCCTGCATTTTCAAAATCCTGCGAATCAAACAGGTCCTGAGATGGTGATGATGTTGTGCCTCCCATCTTTCACCAACAGCCGTCGGATCTAGATCCGACGCATACAAACCAAACTTCTCCATTTTTGCAAAAAGATGCACGCACTTGTTCCCTATTTACAAACAACTCCTTGTCTCTCACAATCATCCTTATCTCCTCCCCACCACATCTAGAAGGCCATAGAATAATCTGGCTCGATGGCCGCTACCGGTGCCGTCCACCCCCAATCTTGGTGTTTCGTGCAATGCACGGGCATCTACGCATGGGAAATTATATCGAACACGGCTAGTTGTAAGCAGGCTAGCTCTATAGCCATGATGATAGTGACTGCAGACGGTGAGGCTGACTATGGTATGCCGAACACGGCGCCTATACTAAGGTGTCATCTTCGGCGCAGGGTCTTGTCACTTCACTATGAGGAGCAACACGTAATAATTTGACCAACGGGTAGTACAAGTGCTAGTACATTGGTAGTACTACTACTAGTACTACTAGCACCACCATCTAGATTTTGGAGTACTACCACGTCCATCTGGATTTTAGTATTTGACTAGCAATACCTAGTAATGCATGTCACAAAAAATGTACTACTCCCTCTGTAAATAAATACATAGTGTATTGTTTTATTCCTATCAGCGAGAGAACTTAATGTCTTTTTGCTAATTAATAGGATTACATGCAATGAACTAAACACTGCATGTCATGTTTGGTAGTCTCAAGTCATTGAAAGCATGCATGGCCCACATCTCTCATTGGTTGATATGTCACGAAATAAGAAACGAGGAGGGAGTTAATGTACCGTGCCTAAGTGTTTTGGTATTATTTGGTTTTCGTAAGGTGACTTACACAACATTTTTGTTTACATGCATTAACATTTTATTAGTTAAATCAAAGGTCAAAACTTGGCGCAAAATGCAAAGGGGACCAATAAACCAGTAAATATCAAACTTCTCTCATTTGGCTCCAACTAAAGGTCCGGTGAGATGACTATACTGCACCAGCACGGAGGGGGATGCAACTTCATTGACTCACTGCACCTGGCTTTGGGTGAATGACACGTGGGCCCAACGGGTGGCTGGCACACCAGTCATACAGCTAAAGGCAGGGTGCAATAGAGGGCCGAGGAGTAGATGTCCAACACGCACGTGAATTCAACGCAGTCTGCACTTCTCATATAAAGGATCCTCGCCAATCCAATCTAGTACGAAATCCTACGCACCTACGCATGCTAACCAAGGGCAAGAGTGATCACTCGAATCGCAAGATCAGTTGACTAGAAGATAAGCTAGACCCATGGAGGCGATGATCGCGAGCATCAGCCGGCTGTGCCAGATGGTCCACGACGCCGGCCTGCGGCCCGGCACTGAGGAACGTCTCCAGGTAGTGCTTGAGGCCACCAGGGCGAGGGGCCACTTGGATGACAACTTCATCTCCTTGTTCGACGAGGTCCTCGTCGGTTTCCTCGACAAGTTCACCGTCGTCAAGAAGCTCGCGGACAACCTTGACGTATGCCTCCAGCCGATGCGCCCATGCTCTACGATGCCCTCCACCCTCAACGGCCACTATGGTGACAACCTCTTCGACGCACTGGTGGCCCTGCGAATGCCCGCCATCGCACCGGAGAATGTCCACCTCGAGGTCGCGCTCGCCACGCAGCGCCTAGCGCAGCAAGACACCATCGACATAATCACCCACGTCTATGCGCAAATCATCCACAAGGACTACTACATGCAAGAGGAGGACGACAGGACGCTGGCCTTCTTGGACCACAGGGAAACCTTGCACAACATTGTTCAGAAGCACGTTGAGCTCGCTGCCAACACCGCTGCTCCTCACATGTCGGTTGGTGACCTGGCGCACTAGGGCGTGAGGATGTCGTTGATGGATCCGTATGTATTTTTATCTTTTCGTCAAATCCATGTAGTAGTATATGGTACTACCAGTAATTATCTTACCTTCCGCATCAACTTCATAATTTTTGTACGTACTCCATGCATGAACCGCGGCAGAACCAAAATTCTCATTACTCTAGGGAAGATCGTTATTTCTATCTATTGGTCGTGCCATGGAGCAGAACCAAAATTTACAAGTTACAAGTTCAAAAGGAAAAGCCTGCCGTGTTCAGGTCGCACCCCCACATGGTTGGTCCGGCACGCCGCTCAAGGGGGAATGCGTGCGGTGTTGCATTTTCACTTACAAGTGGGACCATAGTTGAGCAAACCGACTATCGACAAACCCCCACCCCGCCCACCGCGTGATGGTTGAGAAAATAGGAGGGACAAGAGATGGCTCTAGCACGGACTCCAAGTAAATTGGTGTTGGATGGGACTCGTGTGGGTGGCGTGTGCCGTACTACTAGACGTGAATGCTAGTTATGGCCCATGCCACCCCACTATATCGAGCCTATATCGAGGTGTTGGTTACGTAGAATAAATTTCCTGGAGTCCGTGCTCAACCCTCCTCTATCTCTCTTCTCAGCCAGCCAGCGGACGCATGGAGCCCATCGTCTGTTTGCTCATATGTGGTCCCACATGTCAGTGAAAATGTAAGAGGACCCACTGAACCTACACATCTTTCACCTCGACGTGCTGGTGATGAAAAACAAATCCAATAAAGATCTTCGGTGGCCGCTTTCGGAGTTACTCAAGAGTAGTAAGATTCTATTTACAGTTTAACCCAAGATGCACATCACGTGGCTTCAACTACCACTCTAGTTTCTTGCATGACACGACCTGGATGCTGGATTCCCACGTGTCAGCGGAAGGAGGAAGAACCCGACCAAATCTTGGGTTGTGCTCTCGGATTAGACTAGTTGTGCTAACTTAAAATTTTATTGTGTAGAATGGATGCAAGTTTTGGTATTGGGAAGAAGAGTATGACCACCGCATCCGAGAAATGGCCCAGATACGACCCCATTGCCCTACCTAAATGGACAGAATCCGGGAAAAATGGAGGTCTGTTTGGGGTCGTGCGTTGGAGTTGGCCTTACAAGTGGGACCGCAGTTGAGGAAACAGACTATCAGCAAACCCCCACCTCGCCGCCGCGCGATGGCTGAGTTAGAGAAATGACGAGGTTGAAGAGATTGCTGTAGCACGGACTACAAGAAATATGGTGTCAGATCGAAGTCATGCTGGTGGCGTGTGCCGTACTCCTGGACGTGAATGCTTTTTCTGGCCCATGCCACCCTACTACTACTCCTACTACTTATAGTAGTAGTAGTATCGAGGATTCGACGTGCTGGTTACGTACAACGAACACATTAACATATGGCCCACCTCACACTGTGGCCAAATTTCCTGGAGTCTGTGCTAGGTTAAAAAGTGTTACTCCTATTTGTGAGGGTGGGTGGCTGGTCTCAAGTTTAAACATGTTGTATTACGTATATGTAAACATAGAGATAGTGCAGCAGTTCTTAAAATTTGAACCCAAACATCAGAATGCAATTTCTATTGGACTCATCCGAGGACCTAGGATGATGGGATTCACAGCTATAGTAAAAACACCCCCAACGCGCGAAGCATGTGAAGCTAGTACAAATAGTGTACTACTATTGTTGATTGGCCTCATCCGATAACCTGTTGCAATGCACGTACAATTATGTACTATATGCTCCTTCTCGATTGTCAGGAATCTATGTTCTTCCACTCTTTCATTTAAGACATGAGCTTTGTTCATCCTTTTGCCGACACGCGGGACATCTATATGCCTCCATTTTAAAAAGCATACTATATGCCTCCATGACACACGGGACATCTAGCATCAAGGTGGCGTGTCATGCAAGAAAATGAAGATATGCAGTGCGTAAGTGAGTCATGCACTTCGATGGCACCTAGTACTACACAATATTTTTTCTCCTCGATGGCACGTGAATAGTGCATGTACTCAATGACAGAGCACGGGATGGTAGCCATGGACATGGTCGACCCTTTTTGAAGAGATTACTAATAAATAACTTTGATGTGTCCCATCAACTCGCAGAACGACGAGAATCTTGCTTACCTTCTCCCTCGCCAACGCGTGCGTGGTGGCTCGCAGCACGAGGAGAAACTTTTGCTTACAAGCGGTGGACGTGCAGCAGTTCATTTGGTGTCAGATTGCCAGAAGTACTACTGTAGTACCATCATTATTGTTCGACTTCCGGAAGAGGAGAAGAGCCAAGCGCAAGGTCACCTACTAACCTAGTACAGTACTACTATAGCCAAAACTAGTCCACCTTTTTAGATCATGGTTAATTAATATAGGCGGCTCTTGCAGTGGCGCATCATTTAGAGCCAGTACTCTCTTCATAGGAACAAAGGTAGTGAAAGAAAACTTGGAGTGTATGCTAGATTGCCAATTAAAACATGATTACATATAAAAAAATTCCTATAGCATTCTATCCTATCAATCAAACGACCAATGTAGGAAAATTATGAGGAGGGTCTCTCCAACAGTGTTCCTCGTCTCGCACCTAGCATCACGGTGGTCGAACTTGGAGTCATTCATCTGGTACACGTGGCTCAGATCTGGACAAAAGGTGACGCGACCTCTCACTTCGTCCGCCATTTGAAGCGGCGCCGGTGGAGGAGTAGCATACTCCAATATTAGGTTGGCTCTATGTGATGTGGCAACTTCATATACTAACCGGATGCTGGCTATGCTACTATGGTACTCACACTCCAAGAAGTGACTCAAAAACCATTTATAAATTGAGCCTATGACATGCATTTGCAAATGTACCATTCGTTACATACAACAAGTCATCAACACACAACGACAACGAGGATACATGTTGGATTATAGATTATTTCCAACAAAACATTCTAGTAAATACTGAAGTTTTCATCACACAACAAATAACAAGCAATGAAATGAACTTCAACTCAACCAATCCTCGGCGTTGGAAACACCTGCTTTGAACCATAGGTGCTCTGTGAAGGGCCATCTATTGTCAATATCGAGAGCAACGCATGACTGATCATCCAGGCTGAAGCGACATATATCAGGAGCAGGGTAGGGAACCACCGCAATGTCCGAGGTATAGATATAGTTGCTTCTCATAAATGGTAGTAACATTGTGTCAACAGCAGCTGGATCGCCTTTAACCATCATTGGGTAGTTTGGTCCAAGGAAGAGCGAGTTTTCTCCAAGACTATCAATACTGAACCAGGGAGAAGGTGTTGGCGCTAGCACACTAGTATCCATCCCAAATACCCTGCAACGGGTGTTGGAATAGTTCCGGAGAGGGCGACCATGGGAGACAACACATGCTCCCTCAGTAGTAACAATCTCAGTGCACTGTATACAGACAAGAAGAGGTGATCCACCGGAATTAGTTGCCAGGCGCCACTGAGTATATAAGTCCTGGTCGTCCTCATGCTCGTGATCATCAAAATCGTCGTATCCCCCTTGGTTATAAATGTTTTCAAGTAAAGGTGGTGGAATGTTCACAGTACCTTAGAAACACAAGAAGAAGGTTAATTAGTAAAGGGAAACTTGCTAACTCGCAGGCATGTGGATGAAACAAGTATAATTACGGTGGAAGACAAACATACCGAAACTACGAGGATCCATGCAAAAACAGTGCCACGAGTGGTGGAAGTAAACACAAGATCCTTGTATTCAATTGCATCATAGTACTCATGATCCGTGTACAGAAGCTAATTTTTGAGCAATATCCATGGACGAACCGTGGAATCAGTAAAGATGGCAACAAGCTTGTCAAAGATAGCTACAACTTCATAGTTCTTGGAATTCCAAGAGCGGTTGGGAACTCGACAAATTGCTATCTTCCGTAGACGACAACCACCATGATCGTATTCGAACATACGTAGATCATCTGTGTGCTCAACCTCAGGGCACTCTGAGATTTTTGGAAGTGGAATCCGCTGACGAGTGTACACATTAACAAGTTCCCACTCACAATTATACCCAATATAAACAACCTAATCTCCATTTGCGCCAGCCCAGGCCTTACCCTTAAGAGATGGCATCTTGACATCACTGTAGGATCGAAAGTATGTCTAGAGGGGGGGGGGGTGATTAGACTACTTGACCAAATAAAAATCTAGCCTTTCCCCAATTTTAGTTGTTGGCAGATTTTAGCAACTTAGCACAAGTCAAGCAATCAACCTACACATGCAATTCTAAGAGTATAGCAGCGGAATGTAAACCAATTGCATATGAAGGTAAAGGGGAGGATTTTGAGGAGGCAAACACAATTGGAGACACAGATGTTTTTGTTGTGGTTCCGATAGGTGGTGCTATCGTACATCCATGTTGATGTAGACTTCAACCCACGAAGGGTAACGGCTGCGAGAGTCCACAGAGGGATCCACCCACGAAGGGTCCACGAAGAAGCAACCTTGTCTATCCCACCATGGACATCGCCCACGAAGGACTTAACTCACTAGGGTAGATCTTCATGAAGTAGGCGATCTCCTTGCCCTTACAAACTCCTTGGTTCAACTCCACAATCTTGACGGATGCTCCCAAGTGACACCTAGCCAATATAGGAGACACCACTCTCCAAGAAGTAACAAATGGTGTGTTGATGATGAACTCCTTGCTCTTGTGCTTCAAATGATAGTCTCCCCAACAGTCAACTCTCTCTCACATGATTTGGATTTGGTGGAAAGAAGATTTGAGTGGAAAGCAACTTGGGGAAGGCTAGAGATCAAGATTTATGTGGTAGGAATGGTATATCTTGATCTCATCACAAGTGTAGGTGGTTCTCTCTTAGAAAATGTATGTTGGAAGTGTAGGCATGTTATGATGGCTCTCTCCATGAATGAAGAGTGGGTGGAGGGATATATATAGCCTCCACACAAAATCTAACTGTTACACACAACTTACCCAACTCGGTGGGACCGAATCGTGAAACTCGGTCAGACCAATTTAGTTCATAATGTGACCGTTAGGATTTTCGGTGGGACCGACATGTCAACTCGGTGGGACCGATATGGTTAGGGTTAGGGCATAACGTAATCTCGGTGAGACCGATTACACAAACTCGGTGGGACCGATTTTGGTAATAAGCTAATCAGAGAGTTGGTCAGGCAAACTCGGTGGGACTGATTCGCTCATCTCGGTTGGACCAAAACGTTACGAAAGGGAAACAGAGAGTTTGCATTGCAATATTGGTGGGACCGATCGCTCATATCGGTTTGACTGAAACATTACGAAGGGAAACAGAGAGATTACAATCCAGACTCGGTGAGACTGAGATCCCTATCGGTGAGACCGATTTGATTAGGGTTTGTGGCAGTGGCTGTCAAGTGAACTCAGTGGCGCCGGATAGAAAGTTTTAGTAGGGCCGAGTTTGACTTTTGGTTTGGGACATATGTGGATGTGAGAAAGTAGTTGAGGGTTTTGGAGCATATCACTAAGCACTTCAAGCAAGAAACTCATTAAGCAACACCTCATCCCCTCTTGATAATATTGGCTTTTCCTATGGACTCAATGTGATCTTGGATCACTAAAATGGAAAATGTAGAGACTTGTGCTTTGAGCTTGAGCCAATCCTTTTGTCCTTAACATTTTGAGGGGTCCACGTTTCTCATCCATGCCATGCCAAACGTTGAGCTTTCCTAAAATATTTATCTTGAAATAGCATTAGCTCAATGAGCTATATGTTTTTAGGAATTACCAAAACCACCCAGGGAGAGTTGCACTTTCAATCTCCCCATTTTTGGTAATTTATGACAACATATAGATCAAAGCTTCGACAAATGATAATAAGATTGAAAAGCATCATCGCTTTGCGAAGTATGTGATAAGCAAGAGCTCCCCCTAAATTTATGCACTATTTAAAATTTGCTTTGGACTGCAAATGCACAAGGTGTTAGGATCATGGGTCACTCTTCCATGTCACATACATCTTGGTGGAGCGCTCAAAATGACAATGATTGAACACATGCACTCATCACCAAGCAAAGTGAATGATCATATAAGGATATGAAGAATATATGATTCAAGCACACATTTAAAGTAGCATATGATCAAACACATGATCATCCAAGTAAACAAGTAGCTCACAAAAGGACATAAAGTATAAAGCACACAAACAAGAAGTTCAACCAAAAATAAGAGAAACAAAAAGCAACACTCTCTCTCGAAGCCTATGATCTATACATTTTCTCCCCCGCAACAAGTTACCAAAAAGTTCAAAGAATGCATAGTGCTAAACAACTCTCAGGCTTGGTCTTCATGAGGTGGTGTAGAGATGACTCCAAGGACGAAAGCATCGACTGATGTAGCTGGAGCTGGTGGAGTGGCTGCTGGAACTGGCACTGGAGCTGGAGCATCTGGTGCAGATGCTGTAGCTCTAGAATCTTTGACTGGCACTACATCAGATCTCTGACCTCTGGGCACTCTAGCAAAAGGTTTTGTAGTAGACTTGCCCTTCTTCTCCTCCACTTCCTCCTGAAGTTGCTCAACTGCAGACTGGATCTCAGTGACCTTGACATCAAGATCATAGAATTTTTGCTCTATGATTCTCTCCAAGCTCTCATGGTTTTGAGTCAGGGTGGCCAAGCCCTTCTCAATTCTCAAGGTGGAGGCAATTAGATAGCCAAGCTGATCTTGCTTGCTCTTCAGGAACACTTGAGATGCCTCTTCAGCAGTTGGCATCTTTGCAGCTTTCTCTGCCTTTGCCTTCTCTCTCTTCTCATGTGCTTGTGCTGATGAAGGTTCATTTTCATTCATAACAACTATGTTGTCTTCAAATTCAGGGTAGATGGGCATGTGCTCCTTGTCCAATAGATATTTGCCTTTGCCCATCTTGGAGTTAATGAGCTCCTGAATTTGTGGGGCATACCCACAAGATCTCTTCTGATCAGCAGCAGTCCTCTTGATTGTTTCCACCATCAGACTCATCACCTGAAACTTTTGTGGCACATCAAACAAATGGAGCAAGTTGTTAGCATGTCCTCTGATCATCTTGTGATCACCTGACTTGGGTAGCAGAGTGTGCCTTAGGATCCAATTGATAGTAGGCAATCCTAAGAACAAGTAGTGGACAGATCCGAACTTGTGAGTTTCCAAAGCATCATCTGGGATCTCTTTGTACATGTGTGCCGTAGTGTTATGGTCTTACTTCTTTTCAGCATAAACATCCAAGTCATCTTCAGTCTCTTCTGGAGCATTGATCAATTGTGCCCATTCTTCCATAGAGGATTGGGACCTAGTACCTTGTGACATCCAAATGATCTTCCCATCTGGGTAGAAGTGGGGAGTTGAATAGAACTGCATGATCAGCTCATCATTCCACATGGTAAGTTTCTGAGCAACAAATGAATCAACACCACATGCTTTGAAGCTGCCATATACTCCTAGATAGTGATCTTCATTTTCCTTGATGTACTCCCAGTTAATCCATCTCATGTCACAGACAATAGGCTTCTTGTCAAGCAGAATTGTTTCATAGAAGTCTTGCTGTTCCTTAGTGTGAAACCTATAGTCAACAGCAGTTCTTCTCCTGACAGCATATGGATCAGACTGTCTCCACTGTCTCAGTCCTGCATCCTTCCTGATTTTCACGTTCTCTGTGACAGGTTGTGCATCATTGTGATCAGGGATCTTGGGCTTGAGGTACCTGAAAACAAGTGAATCATCATCTTCTTCTTCAGCTTCAGGCACTGGGCCTTGTTCTTCTCCTCAACTGGTATACTTCTGTTGTTCCTCTTGGGTGCAATCTTTTGAGATTGAGCTTTGGGAGCAGACTTGGGCTTTGATGGAGCAGCCCCTGACTTGATAGCATCTCCCATGAGCTTTTGAGCTTTAGGTGTTGGAGCAGCATCCTCTTCCTCTTCAACATCATCTCTCCTCATTGAGGGAGTCCCAATAACTCTGGCAATGGTCTTCTTGAACCTCTCTTTCCTCTTCTTGCCTTCACCTCCTTCTTTGGGTTCAAGAGTGAACTCCATTGTTTCACCTATGGCAACCTTCCTGGGTTTGGATGTAGGCACTCTCCTGGGAGGTGCCTTCTTGTTCATGCCTGGTTTAGTTGCAGCAGCTGTGCCATACTCCTTTTTCAGCACTTTCTTCTTTGAAGTGGCCTCATCCTCAGCATCAACATAATCTTCATCTTCAGAATCTGAGGTTTTCTTCTTCCTTGTCCTAGTAGCTTCCTTGGGCAAGTTACTAGGTGTGCTCCTGCTGCCCTCATCGTAGCTGCTTGAGGGACTAGTGCCCTCACTCATATGAGCTTGTTCCTCTGACTTGTTTTGGCTATCACTTTGATCAGACATTTTCAGGCAAACTCACTGACAGCAGACCCTATGAATAGATATAGATGAGGTAGAGTAGATGAGCATCACAAAGTGCAGAGTTTTTGCAAAACAGATGACTTAAAAACTTACTTTTAGTTCTCCACAGAAAGCATTTCGGAGCTACCGATTTGTAAACTTGGTGATACCGAAGCAGGTTTTGGAACCTAAACTAGTGAACTTGATTAGACGGAGTCACAGTTTGGTGGCACCGAGACTGCTAGGGTTTCATAGAGAATCGAAATCAGTCACAACCATTTGCAATTTTCGGTCAGACCGAAAACACATGTGCAATGGCCTAAGCCAAATTGGTGAGACCGATTTCTACAACTCTGTCGGTCCGAGATGAGTTCGGCGGAGACCTAACCCTAAATTTTCAAATCAAATCTAATCTACGGGACATTTTAGCTGGACGGGATGATTTCACATGTGGCAAGAAACATGGCAAAGCAATGTGCTAAGAGTCGGAGTGAAAGAATAGTACAAAGATCAAGTTCATACCCTAGTTTCGGCGGTGAACTTGCTACAGCAGCAACGGCAGGGCAGAATGCCATTGACAGCGGCAGAGACCAGCGGCGGGAGGTCACTGGCGGCTAGAGGATGATCCGAAGACCCGAGGAGGCAGAGCAGGTCACGCGCGGGTGAAAGGATTTCGATTTTTTTTTCCAAAAATTGACCCGTCGGTATATATAACCTGACCTATCAGTGTGACCGAATGGAACAACTTGGTGGCACCAAGATGTAAAACTACGAGCAGTTACTGCAACTCGGTGTGACCAAAAGGTTCTAATCGGTTGCATCGAGATTCAAAACCTAGATCAACTTAGTGATCTCGGTATGACCGAAATGGATTTCTCGGTCAGACCGAAATGCACAAAGAGGTTTTGGAAGTTTAAGTCTATGACGAATTAGGGACTCGGAGTGCTCCTCACACAGAGTGGTTCGAATTTGACTTGATCAAACTTTGTGATGTAGCATGAATAGATTTTGAGACAAGAAAGCATAGATAGCTAGAGAAGGTTCTTAGGCATTCTTGTCCATCCATTTAGCAAAAGAGAAAAAGCCAAACAATCAAAGCAACAAATGGATGTCCTTGAATGAGTCAAATATGCAACCAACATGCTCACACAATACAATGGCAAATGAAATATGTGGCAAAGCATGCACAACCAAATTCTAGCATCTATCAAGCAATTGGCAATGACTAGGTCATCTATATATGAGTATATTGACTTAGGAGTCAAATGAGAACATTTGATCATAGGTCATACTCATCGTTTAAGCACAAGTGGGGTTACCACTTTTACATAAAGCATTGTTGTGTTCACACCATTAGAGTTGCTTTAGCTCAATTCTTTAGAGCAAAGCTCCCCCTAGATGTGAGATCCCCCCAAAGAGGGATGAACTAACCTTGGGTTTTGTCGATGATGACTTCATTTAGGTGTTGAAGATGTGGATGCTCAATGTTGACGTAGATCATTCGGAGCAATCCATTGGAGTTAGTTGCACTTTCAATACCTACACGGGTTAGTCCCACAAGGAACAAACAAGGATATCCATAGACATAGAGTGATGCACACACACAAGATGATGTCCATGAAAGCATTAGGTTATCTTGTCCCTTGTCTTACCAACAAGAGGGTTTGTGACTCCTTGAACTAGTGCAAGATGTGGAAGTTGTTTGCACTTGTCCTCGCCAAAATGATAAGAGTGAAGTATGTTGGCGGAGTCACCCTCAAGAACTTGCTAGTTCTTCTTCTTAGGGATCCACATCATCTTGATGTGAATCCTTGGAGTTGTAGTCCTACTTGATGAAGTAGAACTTGATGTAGTCTTGGGAACCCACTTGACCAAGGCCTTAGGAGCTTCTTCAATTGCATCAATCTCCTCTTGAAGCTTGTCCTTGCCTTTTTGCTTGTGGTCTTGTGGTCGAAGATCATCTTGAGCTTGTGTTCCTTTGAAGGAAGTAGGATCGTACTTCTATTGTTGAGGAATAAACTTCGTCTTGGGGTATTGATCTTCTTCCCACTCAACTCCATTGGCATTGAACTTTTGTTCAAAACCAACACCTTGATTCTTCTGGTGCCTTCCTTGCTTGCGTACTATCTCCTCGAATTGCTTACTTCCGGCAAGGCTCTTGTAAACACCTCTCTCTATAATTCCCTTCAATAAGCTATTTTCTTGCTCAAGTGTAACTTGGCTAAGAGAATAATTAGTGGAATCAAGAGAACTACTAGAAGCAACAACATTGGATTTAGCATGATTATTGTTACTACTAGAAGAAGAATCTTTCTTGTTCTTGTTACTAGACTTGACTTGTGGCATGTAAGTAGATAAGAGTAAACGCTTGGCAATTTAAGAAGAACTTTTCTTGAGAAGATCATCATTGATTGCCTTTAAAAACTCATGCTCTTGCTCAAGGTTGAGCTTTTCAAAGCGTAACTTCTCATGAGTCTTTAAAAGTTCTCAATGATCTTACAAGATAGTTTCATGAGCTAACTTAAGAGTGTTTAGTTCTTTAGTTAGATGCTCAATCTTCTCCTTATCATTGTTATTTGTTTTATCTTGATTAGCATGATTAATTGACGTTTCATCATAGTATTCATCACTAGAGTTGTCAACAAGTAAATCATCATCACCTAACAAGTCATCTTCATCACTATTGAAATCAACATACTCAGGGTGTGATACCTTTGGGCCTTTAGCCATGAAGCATCTTCCAATTCCTTCATTTGGTGAGTCAAATATGTCGTAGGAGTTGATTGACACGAGTGCTAGACCGGCAACACCTTCATCTTGAGTATATTCGGAGTTGGAGTGATACCTTCTCTCAGAGTGATTGTCGGAGTCGGAGCCGGATACCCATTCACCAACATGAGCTTGGGGTCTTTGTTTTGTGTAGCTCTTTGATGACTTGTCCTTCCTTTTCGAATTGTTGCTTCTCCGGGATGTTCTTCGTTCATAATGATCATCTCTACTCCTCCTTTCTCTTGATGGTGATTCTTCTCTTCTACTTCTTCTTTTGTAGGGAGCCGTACACTCACTGGAATAGTGTACGGGTCTTCCACAATTGTAGCAATTACGCTCACGACTAGAAGAACTTTTGTCATTGTAAGACCTTGACTTGGAACTTCTTTCCTTGCTTCTACTCTTGTAGAACTTGTTGAAGTTCTTCACCATTAGGCTCAGTTCTTTATTGAAGGTTTGTTTCTCACTCGATGATGTGGGAGCTTCACATGAGGCTTTGTAAGCACCACTTGACTTGTTGTGGAGCTCTTCCTTATCCTTGACTGACATCTCTTGAGCAACAATTCTTCCAATGACTTCTGTTGGCTTGAGATCTTTGTAATTGGGCATCATTTGGATCAATGTGCACACGGTATCATATATTCCTTCCAAGTCTCTTAGGATCTTCTTGATGATGAATTTATCGGTCATCTCTTCACTTCCTAAGCCGGCAATCTCATTTGTGATGAGAGCAAGCCTAGAGTACATTTCAGCGACGCCTTCACCATCCTTCATCTTGAACTTGTCAAGTTGACTTTGAAGCACATCCAATTTGGATTCCTTGACGGAGTCGGTACCTTCGTGCAAATCAATCAAAGTATCCCAAATTTCCTTTGCATTCTCAAGACGGCTGATTTTATTGAATTCTTTGGGGCACAATCCAAGCTTGATCGTTGTATTGTAGCATCTTCAACTCTTCTATGGTAGCTTCACGGTTCGGTTCTCTCCCATCAAAGAATTCACCTTGCAAGCCAATACACACAATAGCCCAAATGATAGGTTTATGTCCAAGAATATGCATTTTCATCTTATGCTTCCAACTAGCAAAATTAGTACCATCAAAGTAAGGACCTCTATAGTAGTAATTTCCCTCGCTAGACACCATACTCTCCTAGGTTGTGTAACCAAGGCTATGACCACCAAAAGCTTTGGAAATCTAAGCAAATGGAGACCAAATCTCTGATACCACTTGTAGGATCGAAAGTATGTCTGGACGGGGGGGGGGGGTGATTAGACTACTTCACCAAATAAAAATCTAGCCTTTTCCCAATTTTAGTTCTTGGCAGATATTAGCAACTTAGCACAAGTCAAGCAATCAACCTACACATGCAATTCTAAGAGTATAGCAGTGGAATGTAAAAAAAATCATATGAAGGTAAAGGGGAGGAGTTTGAGGAGGCAAACGCAATTGGAGACACGGATGTTTTTGTCGTGGTTCTGATAGGTGGTGCTATCGTACATCCACGTTGATGGAGACTTCAACCCACGAAAGGTAACGGCTGCATGAGTCCACGGAGGGCTCCACCCATGAAGGGTCCACGAAGAAGCAACCTTGTCTATCCCACCATGGCCATCGCCCACGAAGGACTTGCCTCACTAGGGTAGATCTTCATGAAGTAGGCGATCTCCTTGCCCTTACAAACTCCTTGGTTCAACTCCACAATCTTGACGGATGCTCCCAAGTGACACCTAGCCAATATAGGAGACACCACTCTCCAAGAAGTAACAAATGGTGTGTTGATGATGAACTCCTTGCTCTTGTGCTTCAAATGATAGTCTCCCCAACAGTCAACTCTCTCTCACATGATTTGGATTTGGTGGAAAGAAGATTTGAGTGGAAAGCAACTTGGGGAAGGCTAGAGATCAAGATTTATGTGGTAGGAATGGTATATCTTGATCTCATCACAAGTGTAGGTGGTTCTCTCTTAGAAAATGTATGTTGGAAGTGTAGGCATGTTATGATGGCTCTCTCCATGAATGAAGAGTGGGTGGAGGGATATATATAGCCTCCACACAAAATCTAACCGTTACACACAACTTACCAAACTCGGTGGGACTGAATCGTGAAACTCGGTCAGACCGATTTAGTTCATAATGTGACTGTCGGTGTTCTGGGAACGGGGGTCCCCAGACTTTCCTGCCAGCGGCCTACGGCGTGGCTCGAGGGGCGGCCCAACACGGCCCATCATCATTAGCATGAGCTCAAGACCCTCGCGAGGGGCCAAGCCTCACGGGGTGGACGACAAGGAACCTCCTCAGGCACGGCCTCGTCAGGCTGGTTCGCGAGGAGGCGGAGAGATCAAGGTGGGGTACCTCGCGAGGTACCCATGATGCAAGCCATGACGACCAAGGGCGCCAGGCGGGCGCCAGCCCGCGCAGTGTCCTTCTTTCCTCTTTGGTGCAAAGGGAGCAAGTGCAGGCGAGAGCATCAAGCAAAGGCATCCATTTCGGTGCAACAAGACCAAGACCAACAGAACGGCAGGATGGAGGTCGTCGTGGAGCCCAAGCCGGCGTCACCACCAGAGCCTTTGGCAGGCGAGGACCAACTTTAGTCAGGATAAGTGTACTAGATGTTCCCCTTCAAAATGGCCAATTGTTGGCGCCCTTCCCGCTCAATATTTGGGAAGTGGCCCAGGGCATTTGCCTATAAATAGGACTAGCCACTCCCAGGGTAGAGGCATCGATCGAGAGAGCGACTGAACTCCCCCTAGAAGTTCATCGCACCAGCCAGGAACAGACCCTCGCGAGGCTGTTCTTCCTTGTATTGTTCATCATCAGCCCAAGAGGTAATCCACCACACCACACACTGGAGTGGGGTATTACATCACAATGGTGGCCTGAACCAGTATAAAGCCTTTGTCTCTTGTGTTGTTCCTTTGATTGCTTAGATCATAGCGAGGCGGTGAGGTGCAGGTAGGTAGAGTGCGAAATCTCCACGCGCATCCCAGTGTTTGAATCTAGAGGGTCTGCCGGAACCCGAAATCCAACATTTGGCGCGCCAGGTAGGGGTGCGCCGGAGCTTCTCCTTCCGCCGACCCGCTCTCCACTGACACCACGACTCGCCCAGCGATGAGCGGCGCACCATCCGCTCCGGTCGTTAGCGCTAGCACGGGGGCCAGGGGGCTCCGAGCTTTGGCCCCAGCCTTGCGACAGGTGTGGTGGTCGGACAAGTTACCGGCGGCCTCCGTGGCCCCTTGGGAAGAGCTACGCAACCTCTTTCTCGCCAGGCACGCTGCACCAGCACCCTCGGTCGTCGCGGCCCTCCTGGGCGGCTCGCAGGAGCCACCTTCGGGCCGTCATGTCAAGCCATTCGTCCGCCAGGTCGGTGCCGCCTCCATGCGGCAGGGGGCTCCCTCAGGTCGGTCGGCGCCCAAGGCCGATCTGGCCTTCAGCTCGAAGGACCACCCCTCCAACTCGGCCTGCTCGGGCGCACTCCCGATGCTATGCACTCCCACCATCTGCCAGGTGGCCGTCACCAGGACTCTCATCGACGGCGGCTCGGGCCTCAGCGTGCTCTCGATTGAAGCTTTCAGCCTCCTCCACATACCACCGGAGCGGCTTCGGCCCAGCCGACCCTTCTTGGGCGTCGGGGACGGGTCCTCCAGCTCCCTGGGGCAGATCCGCCTCCCGGTAACCTTCGGCACCTACGACAACTTCCGCACGGAGCTAATCGTCTTCGACATCGCCCCCATCAGCTTCCCATACAATGCCATCCTCGGCTACCCGGCGCTAGCCCGATTCGTGGCTGTGACTCACCCGGCGTACAACCTCATGAAAATGCCCGGGAGCAGCGGTGTCCTCACCGTGTGCGGAGAGACCGGGGATGCATTGCAAGTGCTCAAGCTCGCCTTCAAGGCAGCGACGTCGGTGCAGCCTGCCGACTCGGACGCCTCTGAGCCCAAGGGGGCTGCGCCGGCCAAGAAGAAGCAGTTGTTCACCCAAGACAAGGCAGAAACCAAGCAGATGCTGGTTGACGAGGACGGATCCACTGACGCCACCTTCACCATCGGCACCGACCTCGAGCCCGAGCAGGAGGAGGCCCTGGTCAAGTTCCTGCGCGAGAACAAGAAGGTATTCGCATGGGAGCCCGATCAGCTGGCGGGGATCCCTAGAGGCGTAATCGAGCACCACCTCAATGTGTGCCCCAATGTCCGACCCGTGAAGCAGAAAGCAAGGCGGCAGTCCACGGAAAAGCAGGCTTTCATCATCCAAGAGACCCGCAAGTTGGAAGCTACAGGGGTCATTCGCGAGGCCTAATACCCGGATTGGTTGGCCAACCCAGTCATTGTGCCGAAGAAAGGGGGGAAGGAACGTATGTGTGTCGACTTCACCAATCTCAACAAAGCTTGCCCGCAAGATCCGTTCCCGCTCCCCCGCATCGATCAGATCGTTGACTCCACCACCGAGTGCGACCTGTTGTGTTTCTTGGATGCCTTCTCCGGGTATCACCAGATCAAGATGGCTGTAGAAGATGTGGAAAAAACGGCCTTTCTGACCCCGTGTGGGGTGTACTGCTACACATGCATGCTGTTCGGATTGCGCAATGCAGGGGCGACCTTCCAGCGGCTGATGCACATCGCCTTGGGCCCGCAGCTCGGGAAGAACGTTGAGGCTTACATCGATGATATTGTGGTGAAGTCTCGTGAGGCCAAGACCCTGATACAAGACCTGGAGGAAACCTTCGCGAGCCTCAACACCGTGAGCCTGCGGCTCAACCCAGATAAGTGTGTGTTTGGGGTCCCCTCAGGCAAGCTCTTGGGCTTCCTCATGTCCCACCGAGGCATCGAGGCTAACCCAGAGAAGGTCAAGGCGGTCGAGGACATGAGCCCGCCAAAGACCCTCAGAGAAATGCAGAAGCTCATTGGGCGCGTGACAGCACTGGGACGCTTCATCTCCAAGTTGGGGGAGCGAGCGCTACCTTTCTTCCAGCTGATGAACAAAAAGGGACCCTTTGAATGGACTGAAGAGGCATACAAGGCGTTCCAAGACCTCAAGAGGTACCTAACCAGCCCTCTGGTAATTGTGGCCCCGCGCCCTCAGGAACCCCTGGTGCTCTACCTTGCAGCCACTCCCTACTCCGCCAGCGCAACCCTGGTGGTGGTTAGGGAGGAGCGTCGGAACAAAGCCACATCATCTGCCCGGGTCGAGGCGAAGAATGAACAAGGAAGACCCGCAGAGACCACCGCCACAGCCGAGAAGGATCAGCCGCCGGTGGGGAACACACTCGAGACGGCGGAAACCCCTCCCCCTAGCGACCAGCCGCTGGGGGCTCCCCTGTCTCAGGAGGCGCCACGGTCTCCGGAGGGCGCCATCGACACCAGCACTCCCAACCTCGTTGAACATCCTGTGTACTTCGTCAGCACAGTGTTGTGGGACGCAAGGGCACAGTACCCCATGCCTCAGAAACTTCTCCTCGTGCTATTGGTGGCCTCGCGCAAGCTGCGGCATTATTTTCAAGGCCACCCCATCAAGGTTGTCTCAGTGTACCCTTTGGAAAGGGTGCTCAGGAGCCGTAACTCAGCTGGAAGAGTCGCTGAGTGGAACATTGAACTGCAAGCATTTTAGCTCGAATTCTGCACAACCAGAGTCATCAAGGGGGCCGCCTTAGCAGATTTCGTGGCAGAGTGGAAGGAGGCGCCGGGCCTCAAGGCTGATGAGGATCGATCCCTCTCCCCGGGAAGCGAGGCGCCGGACGGTTGGGTCATGTACTTTGACGGGGTGTTCTCCAGGCATGGCGCGGGGGCCGGTGCGGTGCTTATATCTCCTACCCAAGACAAGATCTACTACGCCGTGCAGCTCTGCTTCCAGCATGGAGAAAAGGTCTCCAACAACATAGCAGAATATGAAGGCCTGATAGCAGGCCTGAAGGCCACGGCCGCCCTCGGAGTAAAGCGTCTTACCATCAAGGGTGATTCACAACTCCTCGTCAACTTCTCCAACAATGTATACGAACCGAGGGATGAGCACATGGAAGCCTACCTTGCGGAGGTCCGCAGGATGGAGAAGCAGTTCTGGGGACTGGAGTTACAGCACGTGCCCCGTGGGACCAATCAGAAGGCTGACGACATCGCCAAGCGAGCATCCATGCGACTACCTCAGGAGCCTGGCGTCTTCGAAGAGCGGCTCTTCAAGCCCTCGGCCACGCCATCACTGTCAAGCGCGGTGCAGCCTCGGGAGGAGCACCCCCAGCCGCCAGCCTCGGGAGCCCCGGTCTATGGCCCGGCCTCAGGGGCGCGTCTGCTCTTAACAATGGAGCCTCAGGAGGGGTGCTGGATCACGGAGCTCCGGAGCTATCTGACGCAAGGGATCTTGCCAGAGAAGGAGGAGGAAGCGGAGTGTGTGGCACGGCAGGCCACAACATACTGCATCAGAGATGGAGAGCTCTACCGAAGGCGACCGAATGATGTGTCCCTTTGCTGCATCTCCAGGGAGCAGGGGAAGGATCTGCTGGCGGATATACACGATGGAGAATGTGGGCATCATTCATCGTCGCGGACCCTCGTTGGCAAGGCGTTCCGTAGTGGATTCTATTGGCCCACTGTGCTCAATGATGCCGTCGAACTGGTGAAGGCTTGCGAGGCCTGCCAGTTCCACGCCAAGCAGATCCATCAGTCGGCTGGAGGTCTGCAAACTATACCCCTCTCATGGCCATTCGCAGTCTGGGGGTTGGATATCCTGGGCCCATTTCCTCGGGCACCAGGGGGCTACCGCTACCTCTACGTCGCCGTGGACAAGTTCACTAAGTGGGCTGAAGTGGAAGCCGTCCGCACCGTCCCCGCGGGTTCTGCGGTCAAGTTCATCAAGGGCATCGTGAGCCGGTTCGGGGTGCCGAACCGCATCATCACCGACAACGGTTCACAATTCACCAGTAACCTCTTCAAAACATACTGTGCTAACCTTGGAACGCAGATATGCTACGCTTCAGTGGCGCACTCCCGGAGCAACGGTCAGGCTGAGCGGGCCAACGCGAAGGTCCTAAGAGGCCTCAAGACTAGGAAATTCAAGAAGAAGTTGGAGGCGTGCGGCCGAGGTTGGTACGACGAGCTTTAGGCCGTGTTGTGGTCCATCCGCACGACCGCGACCAAGCCGACTGGCGAGATCCCATTCTTCCTGGTCTACGGAGCTGAAGCGGTCCTCCCTCATGAGGTCAGACGTCGCTCCGCACGGGTCCTGGCGTTCAACGAGGCGCAGCAGGACGCCATGCGGGGGATGGACCTCGTGCTGGGGGAGGAGCGTCGACGGGAAGCCGCGCTCCGAGCGGCAAGATACCAGCAAGTGCTGCGGCGATACCACTGCCGCAACATCCGCCCTAGGACTCTCGAGGTAGGGGACCTCGTGCTCAGGCGGGTTCTCTCCAGGGAGGGACTACATAAGCTCTCTCCCATGTGGGAGGGCCGTTCAAGGTTGTTCATGTTTCCAGGCCCGGCTCCACGCGCTTGGAGACTCAGGAGGGGGTACCCGTCCAGAACGCGTGGAACATTCAGCACCTCCGGATGTTTTACCCATAAAAAGGCCCAGAGCCTGTGAAGAAGGCGAACGCCTGTGAAGATGTTGCGTTTTGGAAAAGGCCCAGAGCCTGTGAAGAAGGCGAACGCCTGTGAAGATGTTGCATTTTGGAAAAGGCCCAAAGCCTGTGAAGAAGGCGAATGCCTGTGAAGATGTTGCGTTTTGGAAAAGGCCTAGAGCCTGTGAAGAAGGTGAATGCCTATGAAGATGTTGTGTTTTGGAAAAGGCCCAGATCCTGTGAAGAAGGCGAACGCCTGTGAAGATGTTGCATTTTGGAAAAGGTCCAGAGCCTATGAAGAAGGCGAACGCCTGTGAAGATGTTGCGTTTTGGAAAAGGCCCAGAGTCTGTGAAGAAGGCGAACGCCTGTGATGATGTTGCATTTTGGAAAAGGCCCAGAGCCTGTGAAGAAGGCAGATGCCTGTGAGGTTTATCTTTCCGAGAAAGGCCCGGAGCCTGTGAAGAAGGCCAATGCCTGTGAATCTCGCCGCCTGTGACACTCTCACGTAATAATGAGTTGGGGCTGTACACGCCCCGGAGTCTCAGGAGCGCAGGCCTCAGGGCCTGGGGCTCCCTGCCATGCCCAGTGGCAGCACTTAGCTCCGTGCTGGTGAGAAGACGTCAAAGACTAGATTAGGTGCCGGACGCGGCTTTTCTCATTTGCTTTCTGCAGTTGGCTTGTTCATACCCATTCGAGGTTTTGCTGAAGTTGTTGTCTTCTTTGGTTTGTGACTCTTTGCCTTTTTCGCTCTCCTGCCCCGATTTCTCTCGCGCAAGTCTCGCGAGGGGGCACCGCGGACACCTTCGTGAGTGTTTTCTGCCCTTGTCGTTCGAGGCTTCCCAACCCAGGTCCACTACTGGAGCACCCCTCCAGTCCATGCCCCACGGGCACCGCGACACGAACATAGGACCTGGGTCGATCGCCTCCACCGCTGAGGCCGAGAACTACCACTCCAGACTAACCCTCACAGGACATGGAGCGTTTGATGAAGCCTCGGCCTCGGGAAGCAAGGGTCACAACAAGCCCTCCCCCCGAGCTAAGTAATTTCTGCGTGCAGGCGCGCGGCACAAAGGCACAATACCAGAATAGCGGAAGCAGTACGATAATTAAACAGCAAAAGTCCAAGCACACCCTTGCGGTGCCCTACACTACTGTCTTTTTGCACAGGGAAAGAGAAAAAGAACAAAACAGGCGCGACTCGCCCGACACCAACTCACAGGGGAGACTCGAACTGCCTCCGGAGCTCAGGAGGACTCCATCTCGCGCTTCACCGAAGCGTTATGGCGGGCGGACCCGCTACCTCCCTCCAGGTGGGCGCGGCGACGCGGAGGTTGATCGCGGCTACCACTGGAGGAGCCGCTGCCCGAAGAAGAGTCGTCGAAGCTCGATGAACCTCGACCACCACCGACCACACACGCGCTGTCGTCTTCATCGTCGCTGGGGCTGGACCCACGGCCACGGTCGTCGTTCTCAGGGCAACACCCAGCGCGGCGACCGTCTTCCCCTAACGCCCTCACGTAGAGGGTGGTATCACCGTCGAACTTGAAGTGCAGGGTGCACCTCCGGATCAGACCACGCGCGCGGGCAAACGTTTGCTAGCCGCAGGTCAGGGCCAAGCTCCCGGTTGCGGAGACCTCCAGCGAAGCCCAGGACGCTCGACCGCAGCAACTGTCCTCCTGGAGCCAGAGGCCGCCCGGGGCGCCAGCCGGAAGCTCACCTAGGAGGAAGCGAGGAAGTTGGAGCCAGGTGCTAGCCGGCTCCGCTGCCCACACAACGAACTCCGGCAGTACCTCTGCCGAGTGGGAGCGCGGCCTAGGGGGTCACGCGGCCGTGGCGTGTCCCCTAGCGGCGATCGGCCGCCCTCCACCATGCGGAAGATCGCCTCCACGACCGCGGGGAGCCACCATGGGAGTTGCAGGGTGTTTGCGGGGACGGCCTCGACTGCGCTTGGGTGGAGGAGAGTCAAGCTCCACCTCGCGGGCCTTTCCTTTCTCCGTGGCCGAGAACATTTTTGGCGGAGCCATGAAGAAAAAGTAAAAGCAAGAAGGGATGGATTGGAAGGGCAGGCGTCGCCCCGTACTTATAGCTGGAGGAGGCCAACCGCTGGCCTCCATGACCACAAGAAATCATGACCCGCTTTGCATGCAGGGACCTGACAGTTTGCACAGTTGCCGAGGCATCATGGGGGAGCGGGGCCGCCCACGTCCTATCGGCGTTCTGGGAACGGGGGTCCCCAGACTTTCCTGCCTGCGGCCTGCGGCGTGCCTCAGGGGGCGGCCCAGCATGGCCCATCTTCATCAACACGAGCTCAAGACCCTCACGAGGGGCCAAGCCTCGCAGGGCAGACGACAGGAGGCTTCCTCAGGCACGGCCTCGTTAGGCTGGCTCGCGAGGAGGTGGAGAGATCAAGGCTGGGTACCTCGCGAGGTGCCCATGACGCAAGCCATGACGACCAAGGGCTCCAGGCGGGCACCAGCCCGCACAGTGTCCTTCTTTCCTCTTTGATGCAAAGGGAGCAAGCCCAGGCGAGAGCATCAAGCAAAGGCATCCATTTCGGTGCAACAAGACCAAGACCAGCAGAACGGCAGGATGGAAGTCATTGTGGAGCCCAAGCCGGTGTCACCACCAGAGCCTTTGACAGGTGAGGACCAACTTTAGTCAGGATAAGTGTACTAGATGTTCCCCTTCAAAATGGTCAATTGTTGGCGCCCTCCCCGCTCAATATTTGGGAAGAGGCCCTGTGCCTTTGCCTATAAATAGGACTAGCCACCACAAGGTCGAGGCAGTTGGATCCTCACCTAGAAACCAGTAGAGAGAGCGGCTGAACTCCCCCTAGCAGTTCATCGCTCCAGCCAAGAACAGACCCTCGCGAGGCTGTTCTTCCTTGTACTGTTCATCATCAGCCCAAGAGGCAATCCATCACACCACACACTGGAGTAGGGTATTACACCACAATGGTGGCCTGAACCAGTATAAACTCTGTGTCTCTTGTGTTGTTCCTTTGATTGCTTAGTTCATAGCGAGGCAGTGAGGTGCAGGTAGGCAGAGGGCTAAATCTCCGCGCGCACCCCAGTGTTCGAATCTAGAGGGTCTGCCGGAACCCGAAATCCGACATTTGGCGCGCCAGGTAGGGGTGCGCCGGAATCCATCTTCTGCCGCTTCGCATCCTGCCGCATCGTCATCATCATGTCCGGCGACCAGGCAGGTAACCCTGATCCTTGGGCGGCCTGGCCCGCCCACGCAGAACCGCTCGCCCCGGGCAACCCCATGCCCCAGGCAGCTCGCGGTCTGCAGGGCGCTACGGGCCGCGAGCGGCGCGGACAGGCGGCGAACGCTCTCTCGACGCGGCAGGCGTGGTCGGCGGCGAGGGCCTCCCACCATGCTGCGGCCACGGCGCCGTCCACCCGGCGGGAGCAGGCGAACTCGAGGGCCGCGCTCACCGTGGCCCGAGAGCTGCTGCAGTGCAGGCTGCTGGAAGGCGGTCACGACGTGCTGCTAGAGCGGGTGGCAGTGCTCCTGGGCTTCGCCGCCTCGGGGGCTCCCCCCTTCTGCACCCAACTCCCACCTCAGGTCCAGGGTGGCCTGCACGAGGGCTCCGTGCACGCCCGTGCGGCCCCAAGCGGACTCCAAGGCCACCCCAACGCAGGCCAGGCCGTCAGCCCCGGGCCAGCGGTGGCGCTGCCTCCGCCCCTGGTCATGGAAGAAGGACTCGCCACAACCCGCGGCCCCAATGGGCCGCCGCGCTACCACCCCCAGGTGGGCGCCTCAAGCAGCGCTGAGTGGCACGCGGGGCGCTACGGCGCGGCCTTCGGGATGGCGGCCCCAGAAGAGTACGTTCCACATATGATGGACCAAGGGCGTGCGCATGAGGATGAACAAGGCTCGCTCCTCGGCCCAAGCTGGGGGGACGAGGCGCCAGAAGCTGAACTCTTCCAGGAGCCCCGAGAAGGCCCCGTCGGCTACGCTGGGAACAACGAGTATCAGGTACCGCTAATTCCTAAGGAGCAGGCATACGCCAACCATGGGTCGCAGGAGGTGCAGGTTACAACAACGGGCGGCTGCCCCGCTCCCTCAGCTTCCTACCCCTCGGGAGGAGGGCGCCGGGGGCTGCAGGAGAGGGGCCAAGATCCGACATCATCACCGCGGCGTTCGGAGCAAGGCTTCCTCAGGAGGTAGGCCCTCTGCTGGGGAGGTGCCCCAAAGCCTGCCCCTGGCAGAGGACCCGTGGTCGTTGGGGGAACCGCTGGCGACCGCTCTACCCCATTGGCGGCGTCCTAGTTTCCGGTCATCGTCGGTGGCACTAGATTGTGGTGCAAGGCGGGGCCCTCGTCTGGCGATATGAAGCAAGGCCGGTACCTGTGAAGAAGGCCCAGTGCCTATGAAGCTCGCCGCCCCGTGACACTCTCACGTAATAATGATTGGGGTTGTACACGCCCCGGAGTCTCAGGGGTGCCGGCCTCAGGCCCTGGGGCTCCCTCCCACACCCAGTGGCAGCACTTAGCTCCGCGCTGGTGAGAAGATGTCTAAGACTAGACTAGGTGTCGGACGCGGCCTTTTTCTGCCTTCGTTGCTTTTTCCCCTTGGTTGTCGTTTCCCCTGTTGAATTTAAGTTGGATTTGAGCTCAAAGATTTGCATGTGTTCGGGGAAGGGGTGTTTAGTCTCGTCCGAGCAATCTCTCGCGTTCTGGTTACCACTTTGCTTTAGCTGCCTCCGCTCTTGAGCCCCTCACGAGCCGGGCCAGGCCTAGCTTGCATGCAGCCCAGACTGCCGTCGCCGCGCCCTCTCAGGAGGTTTTCATTACAGGTTTTACAGACTCGTTCGGGAGACGCTCGAAGCACCACCGCCCTCCGCAGGCTAACTCAAGGCCCACACGGGTCGAAGGTAAACAAGCCAGCCGCTTGGCACAGGCGTACGAGTGACATCACATCTACTTATACGCTGAACATGAGTTTTTATATGAGGTGCTCCCCCTCCCAAAATGCTCTTACAACCTTCAGGGCAAGGCCCGAACTCTATCTGCGCAGGGTAAGGAAGCGGGAACAACACGCGGTCAATCGGATAAATCCCCCAATGCATCCTCAGGGGCGCCTCCTGAATCATCGCTGGCATCGCTGGCCTCGCCATCGCCCTCCGCGTCGCCGGCAGCGGCGCCAGGGCCGTTCACCACATCACCTTCATCGACAGCCACGACCGCGTTGTCGTTATCAGAAGCGAAGGCCCTGACAAGGGCATCCACGTTGTCTTCCACCCAGCGCGCCAGGTCGCCTCGGACGGCCTGGGGCACTGGAGCGATGGCGGCATCAAAGTCGAAGTGGGGGTCCATGTTCTGAAGGTGGCTGAAGACACGTGAGAAGGCGCGTAGAGCAGGGCGCGTCTCCTCTCCTCCACCAGCCTGTTGGCACCGACCGACCGCACCTCCAGCTGCGTCACCACGTTGGTGAAAAACTGAAGATTGCCAGCATAGTTGACTGCGTGGGGCTGGACAACGGCCGCCTTGCAGATGTTACCCAAGGCCGCGTTGGCTCTCTCCCGGAGCCTGGCAAGCATGGGGCCATGCTCGTGCTCCAAAATCCACCGCTGGCGTATCTCGTCTTCGTTCTGACGCGTGATGGCCTCGGCCTCATCTACCCGCTGGCGGAGAAGAATCACCTCGGCGCGGGAGGTGGTCAGCTCCTCCTGCGCCGCGTCGAGGGCGGCCCAGGAAGCGTCGGCTCGCCGTGTCGCTTCCTCTAGCTTGGCCCTCGGGGCGGCGGTTCTGCCTTCGGCCTCGACCCGGATCAACCCCAGCCTCTCCTCGAGCTCGCGCTCAAGGTTCAAGCGAGCCACCGTCACCCCGTGTTCAACCTCTTCCAGGACTCGAGCCTCGCGCGCTGCAATGTCATCCTCCGCCTGTGTCACCAGGCGCTCCCTCGTCTCCAGATGTTCAAGCTCATGTGCGCGCTCGGCAGCCTCCAGCGTCAGTGCCTCTTCGCGCCTCAGGAGCTCTGCCAGGTCGACCGAAGCCACCTTCATCGACGCAAGGGCCGTCTCACGCAGCTCCACCTACTGCTCCAGGGAGTGGCACCGGGCCAGGAGTTCCCGCGCCCGCTCCTCCGACGCCTCGCGCCGTCGGTCAGCCTCTCGGGCCTCCTCAACGGCCCGGGAACGGGCCTCTCGAGAGGCCACCAGCAACGCCTCGGCCACCTCATTATCAAGGTCACAGTGGTGGCGTGCAAGGGCAGCGGCCGCCTCCAGCTTGCGCCTCTCTTCAGCCAGGCGCAGGCCCCCAGCCTCAAGGCGCGTGTCTTCATCAGCAAGCTCTTCACCGAGCCGACTCACCTCATCAGCCGCCCTCTGGAGAAACCCTTGGCGAAGGACGCGACGCCTTCGGGCGCGCTCGAGCACGTCTTCGGCGTCGTCTTCCGCCCCAAGTAAGCGTCGGGGGCCACGGATCAGCACTCCTCCTCTGGACAGGGGGCTAGGGGCTGGCGCCCTCGTGATGGCCGGGCATGCCTCACCAGAAGCCCGGCTAGGATCCGGCCCCTCCCCAAGTGAAGAGCGCAGGGCCGACCTCAGCCAATCGCCATCCATGATCAGACGCGAGGCCCACGGCAGGCTGGCTATGTCCTGAGAAGGCTTGCGAAGGAGGGCCGCGGGGCGCGCAGGGCCGCGATGCACCACAGGATGGCTCACCTGTCCGGCCGGCCTCACCACGAGGGCTCTGCTGGATCTCGGAGTGCTCGAAGGTGGTGGAGAGGGCGGAGCCTGGGGGGATGGCTCCTTAGCCATCACCGCGAGCTCGGCAGGAAGGGCCCTGCAGAGCAAGGATCAGCTAAAGCAGCGGGAGGATCAGGAGCTAGGAAAGGGGAAGACTTACTCATCAATGGCGAAATACTTCTGGCGCTTCAGCAGGCGATAAGGGTAATCGTCACCCAAGGCCTCCCTTTTCTTCCGGAGAGCCTCGAAGTCCACGCAGAAGCGACCCAGGAGTTGAGCGTAGGGGTCGGCCTGCGGCGAAGAAGAAGCGTCGAGATGCCCAGCGTCTGGTGCGTCATCCTGATGCATGCTGCTGGTCGCCTCACCAAGAAGGATACCTGGGGCCCCGGGGGCCTCAACCACGGGCGACATGGGCAGTGGCTCAACGCCTCCAGCCGCAGTAGTACGGGCCTCAGGAGCTGCCCCCTCAGGAGTGCCGCCTGGCGTCGTCACTCCAGCGGGGGCCCCCTCAGCCTCCGGCGGCCCATGCCTCCCTGCGCTGCCACTCGAGGAAGGACCGCCGTGGGCGACTGGGCAGGCAGTCACCATCACTGGGTTCTCGCGAGGACCCCTGAGGCCAGTGTGTTGCAGCCCCCATTCATCGAAACCGGGCATCTGCTTCACAAAGTCGCCCCTGTTCGAACAAAGGTACATCAGAGCCCCCCCCCCCCCCCCCCGTGCCGGATGCTGCCAGGGGAAGGATCCCCATTAAAGACCAAGAGCACCTTCCTCATTGCTTCAGGCGTCAGGTCCTCCTCCTAGAGCCTCATGCGATCTTCACGCCCGCCGAAGGACCACATCCGGCAGGAGTGGCGCTGGAGAGGAGCAATGCAGCATAGCAGGAACTCCTTCACCACCTTAGGAACCGTCACACCGAGCTCCCTCAAGAGCGCGAAGCGACACCAGACGAAGATGAGCCGGGGGCTCGTGAGCGTCTCCTGGCCCCAGCCTGAATTGGGGACATCGGGCGACTTTGGCTCCGAAAGCAGGGGGCTGGGCACCCCTACATCCACGTACAGCCCCGCTCGCGGAACCCAGGCGCGGACGGAGGAAGGCTGAAATCAATCCCTGAAGCCGCTATTTCTGGTGCGGCAATGAAGCTCACGCACCCGGAGCATTGGGTAGGATCGACAAGGCACAGAGAGAAGAAGTGGCGCAGCAAGGCAACCGAGGGAGGGATGCCCATCATCGCCTCACAGACAAAGGCGAAGACGGCGAGCAGAGTAATGGATTCAGGACCCAAATGCATCATATGGATCTGGTAATGGGAAAGCACAGTGTTGAAGAAATCAGAGAAGGGGGGAACCAATCCCGCCCACAGGGCATTGGCAAAGTACCGGACCTCGGTGACCACCCTGTCAATGGAGGAGTGGGATGCAGGCCAGACTGTCGTCCTCCCGCACTCGTTGAAGATGGTAGCCAGAGCAGAGCTGACCTTGCCCAAGCCTTCTCGGTTAAGTATGATCGACGGCGGGAGCCGCCGCCGACGGCGAGCGAGGCGGAGGCACCGGTTTCTTATCTTTTCCCTTCTTTGTTGGAGCCATGGAGACGGGAAGAGGGAGGATTCGAGATTGGATTTGAAGCAGAGACTGGAGCACGAGAGGGGGAAGAGCAGGGGACGGCCGAGCGGCGAGAAGAGGAAAGACTGTGTGCAGCCACGGGTCCGCCTAGCTGGGCGCAAAATAAGGAGGCGTGGGGAAGCAGGGCCACCCACGTCCAATCAACCACCACGCAGCGCCCGAGGCCGCAGGCTGTTAGGGCCCGCGGTGCTTCGCACTTACCCCTTCGCATCTCTGCTCAGCCAAGTCCGGGCGCGCCTTGGGCCCGGGGGCTACTGTCGGCGTTCTAGGAACGGGGGTCCCCAGACTTGCCTGCCTGCGACCTGCGGCGTGGCTCAGGGGGCGGCCCAGCATGGCCCATCTTCATCAACACGAGCTCAAGACCCTCGCGAGGGGCCAAGCCTCGCAGGGCGGATGACAGGAGGCTTCCTCAGGCACGGCCTTGTCAGGCTGGCTTGCGAGGAGGCGGAGAGATCAAGGCGGGGTACCTCGCGAGGTGCCCATGACGTAAGCCATGACGACCAAGGGCGCCAGGCGGGCGCCAGCCCGCACAGTGTCCTTCTTTCCTCTTTGGTGCAAAGGGAGCAAGCACAGGCGAGAGCATCAAGCAAAGGCATCCATTTCGGTGCAACAAGACCAAGACCAGCAGAACGGCAGGATGGAAGTCATTGTGGAGCCCAAGCCGGCGTCACCACCAGAGCCTTTGACAGGCGAGGACCAACTTTAGTCAGGATAAGTGTACTAGATGTTCCCCTTCAAAATGGCTAATTGTTGGCGCCCTTCCCGCTCAATATTTGGGAAGAGGCCCTGGGCCTTTGCCTATAAATAGGACTAGCCATCACAAGGTAGAGGCAATTGGATCATCACCTAGAAACTAGTAGAGAGAGCGGCTGAACTCCCCCTAGCAGTTCATCGCTCCAGCCAAGAAAAGACCCTCGCGAGGCTGTTCTTCCTTGTACTGTTCATCATCAGCCCAAGAGGCAATCCATCACACCACACACTGGAGTAGGGTATTACACCAGAATGGTGGCCTGAACTAGTATAAACTATGTGTCTCTTGTGTTGTTCCTTTGATTGCTTAGTTCATAGCGAGGCAGTGAGGTGCAGGTAGGCAGAGGGCTAAATCTCCGCGCACACCCCAGTGTTCGAATCTAGAGGGTCTACCGGAACCCGAAATTCGACACGTCCAATCAACCTCTACGCGGAGCCCGAGGCCACAAGTTGTTAGGGCCCGCGGCGCTTTGCACTTGCCCCTTCGCTTCTCTGCTCAGCCAAGTCCGGGCGCGCCTTGGGCCCGGGGGCTACTGTCGGCGTTCTAGGAACGGGGGTCCCCAGACTTGCCTGCCTGCGGCCTGCGGCGTGGCTCGAGGGGCGGCCCAGCATGGCCCATCTTCATCAGCATGAGCTTAAGACCCTCGCGAGGGGCCAAGCCTCGCGGGGTGGACGACAAGGAACCTCCTCAGGCACGACCTCGTCAGGCTGGCTCACGAGGAGGCGGAGAGATCAAGGCGGGGTACCTCGCGAGATGCCCATGACATAAGCCATGACGACCAAGGGCACCAGGCGGGCGCCAGCCCGCGCATTGTCCTTCTTTCCTCTTTGGTGCAAAGGGAGCAAGTGCAGGCGAGAGCATCAAGCAAAGGCATCCATTTCGGTGCAACAAGACCAAGACCAGCATAACAGTGGGATGGAGGTCGTCGTGGAGCCCAAGCCGGCGTCACCACCAGAGCCTTTGGCAGGCGAGGACCAACTTTAGTCAGGATAAGTGTACTAGATGTTCCCCTTCAAAATGGCCAATTGTTGGCGCCCTTCCCGCTCAATATTTGGGAAGAGGCCCAGGGCCTTTGCCTATAAATAGGACTAGCCACTCCCAGGGTAGAGGCATCGATCGAGAGAGCGACTGAACTCCCCCTAGAAGTTCATCGCACCAGCCAGGAACAGACCATCGCGAGGCTGTTCTTCCTTGTATTGTTCATCATCAGCCCAAGAGGCAATCCACCACACCACACACTGGAGTAGGGTATTACACCACAATGGTGGCCTGAACCAGTATAAACCCTATGTCTCTTGTGTTGTTCCTTTGATTGCTTAGATCATAGCAAGGCGGTGAGGTGCAGGTAGGCAGAGGGCGAAATCTCCGCGCTCACCCTAGTGTTCGAATCTAGAGGGTCTGCCGGAACCCGAAATCTGATAGTGACCGTTAGGATTTTCAGTGGGACCGATATGGTTCGGGTTAGGGCATAACATAATCTCGGTGAGACCGATTACACAAAATCGGTGGGACCGATTTTGGTAATAAGCTAACCAGAGAGTTGGTCATGCAAACTCGGTGGGACCGAGTCGCTCATCTCGGTTGGACCAAAATGTTATGAAAGGGAAACAGAGAGTTTGCATTGCAATCTCGGTGGGACCAATCACTCATCTCGATTTGACCGAAACGTTACGAAGGGAAACATAGAGATTACAATTCCATCTCGGTGAGACCGAGATCCCTATCGGTGAGACTGATTTGATTAGGGTTTGTGGCAGTGGCTATGTCAAGTGAACTCGGTGGCGCCAGATAGAAAGTTTTGGAAGGGCCGAGTTTGACTTTTGGTTTGGGACATATGTGGATGTGAGAAAGTAGTTGAGGGTTTTGGAGCATATCATTAAGCACTTCAAGCAAAAAACTCATTAAGCAACAACTCATCCCCTCTTGATAGTATTGGCTTTTCCTATGGACTCAATGTGATCTTGGATCAGTAAAATGGAGAATGGAGTCTTGTGCTTTGAGCTTGAGCCAATCCTTTTGTCCATAGCATTTTGAGGGGTCCACGTTTCTCATCCATGCCATGCCAAACATTGAGCTTTCCTGAAATATTTATCTTAGAATAGGATTTGCTCAATGAGCTATATGTTGTTAGGAATTACCAAAACCACCCGGGTTAGTTGCACTTTCAATCTCCCCCTTTTTGGTAATTGATGACAACATATAGATCAAAGCTTCGAGAAATGATAGTAAGATTGAAAAACATCGGCGCTTTGAGAAGTATGTGATAAGCAAGAGCTCCCCCTAAATTTGTGCATTATTTAAAATTTGCTTTGGACTGCAAATGCACAAGGTGTTAGGATCATGGGTCACTCTTCCATGTCACATACATCTTGGTGGAGCACTCAAAATGATAATGATTGAACACATGCACTCATCACCAAGAAAAGTGAATGATCATATAAGGATATGAAGAATATATCATTCAAGCACACATTAAAGTAGAATATGATCAAACACATGATCATCCAAGTAAACAAGTATCTCACAAAAGGACATAAAGTATCAAGCAAACAAACAAGAAGTTCAACCAAAAACAAGAGAGACAAAAAGCAACACTCTCTCTCGAAGCCTATGATCTATACATTTTCTCCCCCTTTGGCAACAAGTTACCATAAAGTTCAAAGAATGCATAGTGCTAAACGACTCTCAGGCTTGGTCTTCATGAGGTGGTGTAGAGATGACTCCATGGACGAAAGCATCGGTTGATGTAGCTGGAGCTGGTGGAGTGGCTGCTGGAACTGGCACTGGAGCTGTAGCAGCTGGTGCAAATGCTGTTGCTCTAGAATCTGTGACCGGCACTACAACAGATCTCTGACCTCTGGGCACTCTAGCAAAAGCTTCTGAAGTAGACTTGCCCTTCTTCTCCTCCACTTCCTCCTGAAGTTTCTCAACTGTGGACTGGATCCCAGTGACTTTGACATCAAGATCATAGAATTTTTGCTCTATGATTCTCTCCAAGATCTCCTGGTTTTGAGTCAGGGTGGCCAAGGCCTTCTCAATTCTCAAGGTGGAGGCAATCAGATAGCCAAGCTGATCTTGCTTGCTCTTCAGGAACACTTGAGATGCCTCTTCAGTAGTTGGCATCTTTGCAGCTTTCTCTGCCCTTGCCTTCTCTCTCTTCGCATGTGCTTGTGATGATGATGGTTCATGTACATTCATAACAACTGTGTTGTCTTTGAATTCAGGGTAGATGGGCAGGTGCTCCTTGTCCAATAGATATTTGCCTTTGCCCATCTTGGAGTTAATGAGCTCCTGAATTTGTGGGGCATACCAACAAGATCTCTTCTGATCAGCAGCAATCCTCTTGATTGTTTCCACAATCAGACTCATCACCTTAAACTTTTGAGGCACATCAAAAAAATGGAGCAAGTTGATAGCCTGTCCTCTGATCATCTTGTGATCACCTGACTTGGGTAGCAGAGTGTGCCTTAGGATCCAATTGATATAAGGCAATCCTAACAACAAGTAGTTGACAGATCCAAACTTGTGAGTTTCCAAAGTATCATCTGAGATCTCTTTGTACATGTGTGCCATAGTGTTATGGTCTTTCTTCTTTTTAGCATAAACATCCAAGTCATCTTCAATCTCTTCTGGAGCATTGATCAATTTTGCCCATTCTTCCACAGAGGATTGGTACCTAGTACCTTGCGACATCCAAATGAACTTCCCATCTGGGTAGAAGTGGGCAGTTGAATAGAACTACATGATCAGCTCATCATTCCACTTGGTAAGTTTCTGAGCAACAAATGAATCAACACCACATGCTTTGAATCTGTCATATACTCCTGGATAGTGATCTTCATTTTCCTTGATGAACTCCCACTTAACCCATCTCATGTCATAGACAATAGGCTTCTTGTCAAGCAGAATTGTTTCATAGAAGTCTTGTTGTTCCTTAGTGTCAAACCTGTAGTCAACAGCAGTTCTTCTCCTGACAGCATATGGATCAGACTGTCTCCACTGTCTCAGTCCTACATCCTTCCTGATTTTCATGTTCTCCGCGACAGGATGTGCATCATTGTGATCAGGGATCTTGGGCTTCAGGTTCCTCAAAACAAGTGAATCATCTTCTTCTTCTTCAGCTTCAGGCACTGGGGCCTTGTTCTTCTCCTCAGCTGGTATACTTCTGGTGTTCCTCTTGGGTGCAGTATTTTGAGCTGGAGCTTTGGGAGAAGACTTTGGCTTTGATGGAGCAACCCCTAACTTGATAGCATCTCCCATGAGCTTTAGAGCTTTAGGTGCTGGAGCAGCATCCCCTTCCTCTTCAACATCATCTGTCCACATTGAGGGAGTCCCAAAAACTCTGGCAATGGTCTTCTTGACCCTCTCTTTCCTCTTCTTGCCTTCACATTCTTCTTTGGGTTCAAGAGTGAACTCCATTGTTTCACCTGTGGCAACCTTCTTGGGTTTGGATGTAGGCACTCTCCTGGCAGGTGCCTTCTTGTTCGTGCCTAGTTTAGTTGCAGCAGTTGTGCCATACTCCTTTTTCAGCACTTTCTTCTTTGAAGTAGCCTCATCCTTAGCAGCAACATAATCCTCATATTCAGAATCTGTGGTTTTCTTCTTCCTTGTCCTAGTAGCTGCCTTGGGCAAGTTACTAGGTGTGCTCCTGCTGCCCTCATCATAGCTGCTTGAGGGACTAGTGCCCTCACTCATATGAGCTTGTTCCTCTAACTTGTTCTGGCTCTCACATTGATCAGACATTTTCAGGCAAACTCACTGACAACAGACCCTATGAATATATATAGATGAGGTAGAGTAGATGAGCATCACAAAGTGCAGAGTTTTTGCAAAATAGATGACTTAAAAACTTAGTTTTAGTTCTCCACAGAAAGCATTTCGGAGCTACCGATTTGTAAACTCAGTGATACCGAAGCAGCATTTGGAATCTAAACTAGTGAACTCGATTAGACTGAGTCACAGTTCGGTGGCACCGAAACTGCTAGGGTTTCATAGAGAATCAAACTCGGTCACTCCGATTTGCAATTTTCGGTCAGACCGAAAACGCATGTGCAATGGCCAAAGCCAAATCGGTGAGACCGATTTCTACAACTAGGTCGGTCCGAGATGAGTTCGGCGGAGACCTAACCCTAAATTTTCAAATCAAATATAATCTACGGGACGTTTTAGCTGGACATGATGATTTCACATGTGGCAAGAAACATCGCAAAGCAATGTGCTAAGAGTCGGAGTGAAATAATAGCACAAATATCAAGTTCATACCCTAGTTTCGGCGGTGAACTTGCTACAGTGGCAACGGCAGGGCAGAATGCTGTTGACGGCGGCGGAGACCAGCGGCGGAAGGTCACTGGCGGCGAGAGGACGATCCGGAGACCCGAGGAGGCAGAGCAGGTCACGCGCGGGCGAAAGGATTTCAAAAAAATTCCCAAAATTTGACCCGTCGGTATATATAAGCTGACCCTGTCGGTGTGACCGAATGGAACAACTTGGTGGCACAGAGATGCAATACTGCGAGCAGTTACTGCAACTCGGTGTGACCGAAAGGTTCTAATCGGTTGCACCGAGATTGAAAACCTAGATCAACTTAGTGATCTCGGTATGAACGAAATGGATTTCTCGCTCAGACTGAAATTCACAAAGAGGTTTTGGAAGTTTAAGTCTATGATGAATCAGGGACCCCGAGTGCTCCTCACACAGAGTGGTTCAAATCTGACTTTATCAAACTTTGTGATGTACATTGAATAGAGTTTGAGACAAGAAAGCATAGATAGCTACAGAAGGTTCTTAGGCATTCTTGTCCATCCATTTGGCAAAAGAGAAAAATCCAAACAATCAAAGCAACAAATGGATGTCCTCGAATGAGTCAAATATGCAACCAACATGCTCACACAATAAAATGGCAAATGAAATATGTGGCAAAGCATGCACAACCAAATTCTAGCATCTAACAAGCAATTGGCGATGACTAGGTCATCTATATATGAGTATATTGACTTAGGAGTCAAATGAGAACATTTGATCATAGGTCATACTCATTGTTTAAGCGCAAGTGGGGTTACCACTTTTACATAAAGCATTGTTGTGTTCACACCATTAGAGTTGCTTTAGCTCAATTCTTTAGAGCAAAGCTCCCCCTAGATGTGAGATCCCCCCAAAGAGGGATGAACTAACCTTGGGTTTTGTCGATGATGACTTCATTTAGGTGTTGAAGATGTGGATGCTCAATGTTGACATAGATCATTCGGAGCAATCCATTGGAGTGAGTTGCACTTTCAATACCTGCACGGGTTAGTCCCACAAGGAACAAACAAGGATATCCATAGACATAGAGTGATGCACACACACAAGATGATGTCCATGAAAGCATTAGGTTACCTTGTTCCTTGTCTTACTAACAAGAGGGTTTGTGACTCCTTGAACTAGTGCAAGATGTGGAAGTTGTTTGCACTTGTCCTCGCCAAAATGATACGAGTGAAGTATGTTGGCGGAGTCACCCTCAAGAACTCTCTAGTTCTTCTTCTTAGGGATCCGCATCATCTTGATGTGAATCCTTGGAGTTGTAGTCGTACTTGATGAAGTAGAACTTTATGTAGTCTTGGGAACCCACTTGACCAAGGCCTTAGGAGCTTCTTCAAATGCATCAATCTCCTCTTGAAGCTTGTCCTTGCCTTTTTGCTTGTGGTCCTGTGGTGGAAGATCATCTTGAGCTTGTGTTCCTTTGAAGGAAGTAGGATCATACTTCTCTTGTTGAGGAACAAACTTCGTCTTGGGGTATTGATCTTCTTCCCACTCAACTCCATTTGCATTGAACTTTGGTTCAAAACCAACACCTTGATTCTTCCGGTGCCTTCCTTGCTTGCGTACAATCTCCTCGAATTGCTTACTTCCGGCAAGGCTCTTGTAAACACCTTTCTCTATAATTCCCTTCAATAAGCTATTTTCTTGCTCAAGTGTAGCTTGGCTAAGAGAATCATTAGTGGAATCAAGAGAACTACTAGAGGCAACAACATTGGATTTAGCATGATTATTGTTACTACTCGAAGAAGAATCTTTCTTGCTCTTGTTACTAGACTTGACTTGTGGCATGTAAGTAGATAAGAGTAAACGCTTGGAAATGTAAGGAGAACTTTTCTTGTGAAGATCATCATTGATTGCCTTTAAAAACTCATGTTCTTGCTCAAGGTTGAGCTTTTCAAAGCGTAACTTCTCATGAGTCTTTAAAAGTTCTCGATGATCTTCCAAGAGAGTTTCATGAGCTAAGTTAGAAGTGTTTAGTTCTTTAGTTAGATGCTCAATCTTCTCCTTATCATTGTTATTTGTTTTATCTTGATTAGCATGATTAATTAACGTTTCACCATAGTATTCATCACTAGAGTTGTCAACAAGTAAATCATCATCACCTAACAAGTCATCTTCATCACTATTGAAATGAACATACTCGGGGTGTGATACCTTTGGGCCTTTAGCCAGGAAGCATCTTCCAATTCCTTCATTTGGTGAGTCAAATATGTCGTAGGAGTTGGTTGACACGAGTGCTAGACCGGCAAGACCTTCATATTGAGTATATTCGGAGTCAGAGTGATAGCTTCTCTCGGAGTGATTGTCGGAGTCGGAGCCGGATACCCGTTCACCAACATGAGCTTGATGTCTTCGTTTTGTGTAGCTCTTTGAGGACTTGTCCTTTTTCCGAATCCTTGCTTCTCCGGGATGTTCTTCATTCATAACAATCATCCCTACTCCTCCTTTCTCTTGATGGTGATTCTTCTCTTCTACTTCTTCTTTTTGGAGAATCTTCTCTTCTTTTGTAGGGAGTCGTACACTCATTGGAATAGTGTTCGGTTCTTCCACAATTGTAGCAATTACGCTCACGACTAGAAGATCTTTTGTCATTGTAAAACCTTGACTTGGAACTTCTTTCCTTGCTTCTACTCTTGTAGAACTTGTTGAAGTTCTTCACCATTAGGCTCAATTCTTCATTGAAGGTTTGTTTCTCACTTGATGATGTGGGAGCAAGCCTAGAGTACATTTCAGTGACACCTTCACCATCCTTCATCTTGAACTTGTCAAGTTGACTTTGAAGCACATCCAATTTGGATTCCTTGACGGAGTCGGTACCTTTGGGCATATCAATCGAAGTATCCCAAATTTCCTTTGCATTCTCAAGACGGCTGATTTTGTTGAATTCTTTGGGGCACAATCCGTTGAAGAGAATATCACAAGCTTGATTGTTGTATTGCAGCATCTTCAACTCTTCTGCGGTAGCTTCACGGTTCAGTTCTCTCCCATCAAAGAATTCACCTTGCAAGCCAATACACACAATAGCCCAAACAGCAGGGTTATGTCCAAGAATATGCATTTTCATCTTATGCTTCCAACTAGCAAAATTAATACCATCAAAGTAAGGACCTCTACGGTGGCAATTTCCCTCGCTAGACGCCATACTCTCCTAGGTTGTAAAACCAAGGCTATGACCACCAAAAGCTATGGAAATCAAAGCAAATGGAGACCAAAGCTCTCATACCACTTGTAGGATCAAAAGTATGTCTAGAGGGGGGGTGATTAGACTACTAGACCAAATAAAAATCTAGCCTTTTCCCAATTTTAGTTCTTGGCAGATTTTAGCAACTTAACACAAGTCAAGCAATCAACCTACACATGCAATTCAAGAGTATAGCAGCGGAATGTAAAACAATTGGAGACACAGATGTTTTTGTTGTGGTTCCGATAGGTGGTGCTATCGTACATCCACGTTGATGGAGACTTCAACCCACGAAGGGTAACGGCTGCGCGAGTCCATGGAGGGCTCCACCCACAAAGGGTCCACGAAGAAGCAACCTTGTCTATCCCACCATGGCCGTCACCCACGAAGGACTTTCCTCACTAGGGTAGATCTTCACGAAGTAGGGGATCTCCTTGCCCTTACAAACTCCTTGGTTCAACTCCACAATCTTGACGGAGGCTCCCAAGTGACACCTAGCCAATCTAGGAGACACCACTCTCCAAGAAGTAACAAATGGTGTATTGATGATGAACTCCTTGCTCTTGTGCTTCAAATGATAGTCTCCCCAACACTCAACTCTCTCTCACAGGATTTGGATTTGGCAGAAAGACGATTTGAGTGGAAAGCGACTTGGGGAAGGCTAGAGATCAAGATTTATGTGGTAGGAATGGTATATCTTGATCTCAACACAAGTGTAGGTGGTTCTCTGTCAGAAAATGTATGTTGGAAGTGTAGGCACGTTCTGATGGCTCTCTCCATGAATGAAGAGTGGGTGGAGGGGTATATATAGCCTCAACACAAAATCTAACCGTTACACACAACTTACCAAACTCGGTGGGACCGAATCATGAAACTCGGTCAGACCGATTTAGTTCATAATGTGACCGTTAGGATTTTCGATGGGACCGACATGTCAACTCGGTGGGACCGATATGGTTAGAGTTAGGGCATAACTAATCTCGGTGAGACCGATTACACAAACTCGGCGGGATTGATTTTGGTAATAAGCTAACCAGAGAGTTGATCATGCAAACTCTGTGGGACCGATTCGCTCATCTCGGTTGGACCAAAACGTTACGAAAGGGAAATAGAGAGTTTGCATTGCAATATCGGTGGGACCTATCGCTCATCTCGGTTTGACTGAAACATTACGAAGGGAAACAGAGAGATTACAATCCCATCTCGATGAGACCGAGATCCCTATCGGTGAGACCGATTTGATTAGGGTTTGTGGCAGTGGCTATGTCAAGTGAACTCGGTGGCGCCGGATAGAAAGTTTCGGTAGGGCCGAGTTTGACTTTTGGTTTGGGACATATGTGGATGTGAGAAAGTAGTTGAGGGTTTTGGAGCATATCACTAAGCACTTCAAGCAAGAAACTCATTAAGCAACACCTCATCCCCTCTTGATAGTATTGGCTTTTCCTATGGACTCAATGTGATCTTGGATCACTAAAATGGAAAATGTAGAGTCTTGTGCTTTGAGCTTGAGCCAATCCTTTTGTCCTTACCATTTTTAGGGGTCCACGTTTCTCATCCATGCCATGCCAAACATTGAGCTTTCCTGAAATATTTATCTTGAAATAGCATTAGCTCAATGAGTAATATGTTGTTAGGAATTACCAAAACCACCCAGGGATAGTTGCACTTTCAATCACACGTATCATTATCATCAGCATCAACTTGCACAAGGCGAGGCCTCCGTCGTCCACGCCCATGCGAACAGGCTTATAGCAAAGAAGATAGGGGATATCAAACCTCTCTTGGACCCTTGGGTTCCTTGTCATGATGTTATTAGTTGAGTCGAGAATGGTCTTGAACGAACCTGCCATGCTAGCCGAGGTGATGACGTCACACCGATCAATGAGTTCCTCCACCATGTCATCTTTCAGATCGGGGCAAGAATAACGGGGTCGTTTCTAGCCTGTTCCCTCCATGGATAAGACGATCAAACAATGGCAGAAGGAAGGGTGAAGGCAAATGGAGGAGGAAGGAAGAGCATGCGATAGCAGTTCCAAATCGAGAGGGAAAGGCGAAGAGTCGGTGGATGGCTGCCAGTTTGCCACGGTACATGAAGAGGCGCCCCGGCCTACACGTCCGTTTGGAAATACTAGTAGAAAAGGACCCGCCGTTGTCTCACTCACATGTTGGAACAGGACCACATGTCAATGAAACATGGTGTGTAATTTCTCATGCAAAATGCGATCTGGCCGCGTTGGCCCGAGGTGCCGCATTAGTTATCGACCTTTATTTTTTAATGGTGTGTTGTTCAGTTTTGAAGCACACTAACTGGTACTGTATATGCAGAGAAAATATAAAGTACTCTACCACTACTCCACCTCTTGTACTAGTAGTATAAAAAAGATATATAGGCTGGAGCTTCAATGCTTTCTTGCTAAGGGATGCCCACTTGCTTCTCACACTATCACCCTCTCTCCAGATCTAAAAAGACGGACTCTCTCTCCCTCCTCACCGGTGGTCATAGATCCACCGGGGAAGAAAATGACATGCAATGTTGAAGCACTCGTCATCGGCGAGCGAGGTCACGCACTGACGACAAGGCCATCCTCTCAGACCTACCAGCGCGGGACGGCCTCCATCCCCAAGCTCGCTGCCATAGTGTGTGTGGAGGACGACGACCACGAGCGAAGCCACTTCCCGCCGACCCTTAGGTATGCTACCTCTTTTCGAACCATACCTTGTTCTATTGCCCCATCTGCCACGTCGCTGCATGTGGAACTTTTTCCACTCCACCATCTTCCTAATTTGCTATCCTCTGCTCTGCTGATCACACAGATGAAAACCTTAATTTGCACTATTAAAGGAAACCCTGCTTCATGCAGACTAATCAATGTCTGGGTTGAATAAGGAAAGGAAGGGAGACTGTACTGTCCAAGAGAGTAGGCATCAAACCCGCATCTAGGTTGACAAGGGGAAAATCAGTAGCTAAGGAACGAGTCTCGTGTCACTTGGTTGAAGAAGGTCGAAAGGCATGACAACGCGATAGAGAATGACCAGGTCGATCGGTTTGTTGTCCTCACAGAGGAAAAAGGTGGCTAAAGAGAACAAAAATGGGACGTAATCCACATATGCTGCCTGGATATTTGTTGCTCTGGGCAACCATACCTCCCTCACCACTCTATGTGTTCATGTAGGTACATCGTACTGGTGCGCCCACTGTCCGAATGGGCCTCCCATGCTCTTATTGCCACTTTTTTGCTGCTAGTATAGCGCTAGCAGTCAAGTCAAGCAATGCTACTGCTAACGTGATGCCACATTTAACTAATGCTGCACTCAATCTAATGCCACCGATAAATTTAAGCAATGCCATTTAATGTCACTGGATTATTTCAGGGTTAGCTGTTGATTGTGGATGTATTAAAGAATTTTCAGCTAAGGCATTCTAATGTTGTTGCACAGCCAGTATACCAACGATGAAACTTGTTACTACCTTCAGATTTTTGCACTGTTAATGCTTATAGATTACATACCTCACTTTCATGAGATAAGTTAATTTTTTTGTACAGTGTCACCAAATGCCAAGGTGCTGATGTCATTTTATTTTGGTTAAACTGCACAAAAAATTATGAAGAGAAGAGCAAGTTTTTATACAGTGGGCACCTCCTCCTCCGGCTGTTCTCTTGATTCGTTCGATCAAGTTTTTTATGTTTGATCGATTATCAAGATTGGGATAGCAATTTTTAAGGTCCCCACGAGTTCGAAATGATATTTACCTTGGAGGTACATGGTTTGCAATTTTTTTATACTGTCATTAGTTAATAATGCTAGTTACCTTCAGACTTTTGTATTTGGTTTAATGCTCATGCACAGCTAGTATACTAATGCTGAAACTTGTTACCTTTACATTTTGTATTGTTAATTCTTATAGAAATCTTCCAGTGCTAGAGTTTATTGAAATCTGTTCAGTAAAACCATTGTACTGTACCACTGGATTAGTGTATATTTGTAGTATTCGAATGGTGTTGCATTAGCGTATAGATATAAATAAAATGTTGCAAGCTTTCCTAGATATGTGCTCAAGAAAACTAGTACCTGTTTTTCTAAATACTAGACGTTTGGGTACTTTAAATTGAATCGCGAAAATGTCTTATATTAAGGAACAGAGGGTGTAGAGTTCACTCAAATTATCCCGGTAAATCTAGTCACACCTTTGTTAAAATTAATGTTCATTATGTTATCGGAGGAGGTCTGTATGTTTGTCTCTAATGCCTGTCGACTACATACCTAACATCATGATGTAATGTTAAGTCATTTCCTTTTGTACAGTGTCACTGAATTGTCAAGGCGGTGATGGCATTTTATTTTAGTTTAACTACACAAAATATGCTTAAAAGAAGAGGAAAGGTCAAGACTCGATCATTCTTTCAGAAAGAACTATATATGCCTTTCTGACATCAGCCGTTGTTGCCTTATTTATTCCTTCAAACAGGTGGTTAGAAACAGTCTTGCTACCTTTTCCTATTAAGAAATTGGAACGCTTATATTTGTGAGTCTATGCTTCAACTAGTGGTATTTTTACAGTAATCACACTTTCAATATCTATGCAAACAGGGATGCTCGATTTTAGTGGAACTGCATAAAAAGTCCAACTGGTTCAACATTAGGAGCATGTTTTCTTCCAAACCTTTATATCCAATTGGTGGCACTATGAGCTATTCATGACGAAGGTACATGGTTTGCTACTATCTTGCTACTCTTTTTGTACTATCATTAGATAGTAATACTAGTGGTTTGCATGTGAATTTATTGACATGGTGGACCTACATTGGAGGTGCAGGACATGATTCAATGATTGGATGCTCAATTTTGGTTGTATTGATTTCACCTCTTCCATCACTGTGAACATGGGTATCCTTGGTCTGATAAAGAATCGGTGCTACATTTCTGCTCTGAACCAGCAAATCAATTCAGTATGAAATTGTCCAGGGCAAAACATGACTGTATCAAATTGTCCAGTGCAAAACATGATAGATGCTAAGCGAAAGAGACATGTTTAAACCGAAAATACAAGGTGGGGTATATGTTTACTAGTTGCTTGATATTTGTGCAGACAAAGATGTCTGCCCGTTGCTATTTGGCAAACAAACAAAGTGACCGCAATTTTGGTTGAACTGCACAAGAGAATAGTATAGTCACTGCATGCAGTGCCATTTGAAAATAGACACAGAAAGATTGGATAGTCACTTCATGGACTGCAAAAAAGTAGTAATGTACTATTTATTGGCCAACACTAGGCGCTTCATTGCTTAGGTCTGATTATACAATGGGCATCATTTTTCCTAAGTTAAAGTTTGTATTCGGAAATAGTCTCGCCATGTGGTCGAGAGAAGACCAAATCATATTGCAGTGGATGTTCCTCCATCATGTGTGGTTCATTCTCATGGTTCCAGCTTTTGGTGAAACCACTTACGTTTGCAAGAGGAATTGTAGACTTCACAAACAAATTTGTTTTTCAGTCTATACTGAATGTTGGCCAAGAGAAGCATCCATGTTGATCTTATGTATGAGAATCGTACTAGTTGGTTTTAGTTGTGATGCAAGATCTGAAGTGGCTGATCTTTGCTTTTGGAGCTACATATTTGTATATGATCTATGAATCATTGAGATGCATTAACAGTTCCTTATTTCTGTTCGATCAGTGTTTACAAGCTACTGGTCGATCACTAGCTAGCCTACTAATGCACTCCTGGCAGTTTTAGTTGCGACGCAAGATCTGAAGTGGCAGTTTTTTGAATAAAAATGCCTACCTCTGAAGAAACTGACAAGCTGCTCTGAAGAAAATGCCATGCAAATCTGAAGAAACTGCCAGCAAAACTGTCCGCAAATGCCTTATCTCCCAGCTAACGTTCATCAACTAATGTGATCGTACACATACACCATCCGACCTACTCTATCCTACACGTACACTATCCGACCTACTCGATCCTACACGGATAAATAGCGGATCATGCATGTACTACCTCCTTTTCGGTTTGCAGGGCTGAATTCAAGAAACCACCTACTCAATCCTACATGAATAAATAGTAGATCACACACGTACTAGTACCTCCTTTCCAGTTTGTAGGGCTTAATTCAAAAATCTCACCAACCAAGGTACTCCCTCCGTCCGGGTTTATTAGTCCCGTGGGCAAAGCAGCAAGACCAAGGCATGGCAATAATTAACTGCATGCAGAAGTTTAAGCCTAATTAATTCCAGCGATTTAAGTGGCTGCATGCGTGCCCTCGGCTGTGACTCGTTGCATGCTGCTCCGCGTACTGGCCATAATTAAGGCAGCTAACTGATGCGAAGAAAGATGCGCTTTAATTATTGCGGGCCTTTTAAATCCGTGGAATCATTATTGACAAGGAGGGAGATGATTGGAGTGCACTCGTTCGACCGTCATGCCGGCGTGTGTCCCAGCACGGACGGGACGGGACGACACAACCATAATTTCAGTTTCTCTAGTTTTCCACGGCAAGCTGGCGCGCTAAGCCACGCCTGCTTATGCATTGAATTCCAATGTCCATCACGCTACCTTCCGCCTATAAGTACTGTTTCTTGGCCTTCTCCGGTGGCATTGTGACCCAACTCGCCATATCCTCATAAGCCCCCACCGGCCCGATGTCACTCGCCACTTAACCTCGCTCTCTCCACGTCCGCCATGCCCCCGCCCGTCCGCGAGAGGTGAGGCCAGAGGCGGTCACTGCCGGAACCAGTGTTTGGTTTTCACCGGAAGGTAGACGGAGGGAGGAGGCATTCTACCGGTCTTTAGATGGCAATGTGGAGATCAAGGACTTGTTGGAGCGCGATCGCCTGACGGAGGAGTAGGAGTTGTTGGAGCACGACCGCCTGGTAGAGGAGCGGCGTATCACTGATTTGCACTGCTAGCAGGACATGAAGCAGCAGCGCACCGACACTTGAGACGCGAGCAGAGCGCCCGCAACTGGGCCGACTACATGGAGGCTGGCACCCGGCAAATAGCCCTGGAGGCTGTCGGGCATCCATGCGTTCATGACGCTGATTTTTACTACTAGCTCGTCAAGTGGGATTCCTGCTTAGAAACCGAAGCTTCGGTGGACCACGCCGGCATGGAAAGGGCCAACGCACGCGAGCAACATGCCCTATCGCACCTATGGCAAGTCTGAGGCGAGGCGGAGGACGCCGGTGCCGGCGTTTAGCATGTACCGCAGATGGCGGCCAGCATCGTCTAGTTAGCCAAGAGTAAGTTAGTACTTGTACGCTACTAGAGTATTAGTGGGAGTAGATAGTTAACTTGGCTATGATGGTTGTCAACGTGGAAGTTCAGTACTCTATATGTGGATCAGACTTGTTACTTTGCCTTGAATGTTGAACTTTCTGTTTGAACATATGGAATGGGCTATTATTTTTTTAAATGGGTTGTATTTGTCCTCCACGGGTTTAGAGGCTGACTTGTGGGCCTACCAAGTTGACGCTTACACAATCAGGAGATGATTGTACGTGGAGAGGATGACATCAGGGACCCACCAAGGTCATGGCAGTACACAAGCAAGTGCCTCCTTATTTCAAGCCAATAAAAAATGGCTCCTCCTAATGGATTTCCGACATCTGGGTCCCATTCCATTGTCAAAGTAGTCAATAAATGAGAGAATTGCATAATGAGCGGCTGACACTAGGGACCCAGCAGCTCGCCCAATTTTTTTTGTTTTGGGTTAATTTGATAAATGCCACTCCAAATCTGGTGTTTTCGAGAAATGCCACTACAATTTCCAAACTTTGAAAAATGCCATTTCATGCCATTTCCAGTGGCATTTTTCAAAGTCTGGAGTGGCGTTTTTCAAAGTTTGCAAATTGCAGTGGCGTTTTTCAAAGTTTGCAAAAATTGCAGTGGCATTTTTCAAAGTTTGCAAAAGTTGTAGTGGCATTTTTCAAAGTTTGGAAATTGTAGTGGCATTTTATGAATCGCCATAATAAGAGTGACATTTATCTAATTTGTTTTTGAGACGGAAGCAGGGTGTCAACTGGGCTGTGCGGGGCACTCTGGCGTGTCTAGATAGCCTTTTCTTTTATGTTTAGCACAGACCAGACCAGTAGTTTTTTTTTCTTTCTGAAAATGGCTAGCCCAGTTTTTTTGTGATTTGTCAAGTAAGTCGCTTTGTTAGGCCTGTTGGGCTGCAAATCTTTCAAGACGAGGAGAGCTTCATTCGGCTGGCCGAGAAAATGGCCTATTAGTAATGAGAAATGGGCTGTACATTTTTAAAACACATCAAACCGGCAATTAGTTTCAAATTTCTTTTTTTCATTGCGAGATGTTAAATTGCATTGATTTTTATGCGTGGACAATTTATTGGATTTTATATTGATATAGATTTATTTTTCAAATCAATTTGAATGTGACTCAAAATTTCAGGATTAAAAACAGTTCGGACCACACCGAAATATGCAAAATTTTGTATAATTTTTTAACCGTGGCCACAATATGGGATGTAATGCTATCAAAAAGAATATGGGCTCAAAAAACAGTAAGAATTAGCAAATGGGCTGTAAATTATTAGAAATAATGGCAGATGGCATGTATGCTATTTTCCACAGATTTGACGATTTCCTAAAAAAAGGTTAACACACAAGCAGTGACTGTTGGATGTCCATCCAACGGCCGTCGTGCTTCTTCAATCTCCGCTCTTCCTGCTGCAGCCGCTCAAACAAGCGTCGGCGGGACTGCTTGCTCCCTCCTCCCCGCGGTCGGTTGTGCTGCCGCGCAGCCCTCACCGCCCCACCGTACTCCCATCGCTGGCCTAGCCATCACTCTACTCACCCACACCCGTTGTTATTCTCCGGCGAAGGCAGACGAACCAGTAAACCCTCGTACAGCCGTACTCCCCTCCGCCTGGGAAACAACTGTCGAGTCTTACCTGGCTCCGTGTCGTTCCCTTCCTAGGCCTCGTCATCGTCCACCGCCCTGGTGCTCTCGGCGCGGCGTGGTCAACGTGGTCAATGACCGACATGCATCTGAAGTGGACTGTATGTGGAGAGGCACGCAAGGAAATGCCTCCTTATTACGCACAAAATAATGATTCCTCCACCTAACATCTGGGACCCAGCGACAGGGCCTCTGTATTTCGCGAAAAAAACATTACCGCCGTTGACAGCTCGGACCCACCAGTTATATCTTCGCACGCAAGGAAGTGCCTCCTTATTACGCACAAAAAAATGAATACTCCCCCTGCTAGTTGGGACCCAGTATAGTGGGCCTACTAAGTTGACGGTGACGGAGGGCTTTGTCAACTTAGTCAATATGCACGATTCTAGCTCTAGTGACCGTATGATGTCCATCCAACGGCCGTAGTGCTTCTTCAACCTCTGGTCTTCTTGCTCCAGCTGCCCAAAGCAGCGCCGGTCGTGCCGCCTGCTCCTGCCTCCCATGGCCGGCTATGCTGCCGCGGAGGCCTCACCGCCCCGATACTACTCCCACCGCTGGCCAGGCCATCCCTCCACTCACCCACAACCCCTGTTATTCTGCGGTGACGACAGCCTCACACCGCAGCCAAACCAGTGAACCCTCGTACTCCTCTCTGCATTGGCATCCACTGCCACGTCTTCCCCGGCTCCACGTCGTCCCCTTCCTAGGCATCGCCGTCGTCCACCACCATGGTGCTCTCAGCGCGGCGTGGTCAATGTGATCAATGACCGACTTCCATCAAAAGAGTATTGTACATGGAGAGGCTGACAGTTGGGTCCATGGCAGCCGCAAGGAAGTGCCTCCTTATTACACGGAAAATAATTATTCCTCCACCTGATAGCAAGGACCCACCGGATGGGCCACCGTATTTTGAGAAAAAAACGTTTCCCCCCTGACTGCTTGGACCCACTGGAGGGGCCACCGTATTTCGTGAAAAAAATGTTTCCCCTCTGACTACTGGGACCCACTGGACGGGCCACCATATTTCGCAAAAAAAAAACATTCCCCCTGCAGTCAGCTTGGACCCACCTCGGTAGGAGGCTGACTTGTGGGCCTACTAAGTTGACTGGGATGGAGGGCTTTGTCAACTTAGTCAATATGAACGATTCTAGCTCCAGTGACCGTACGATGTCCATCTAACGGTCGTAGTGCTTCTTCAACCTATGGTCTTCTTGCTCCAGCCGCCCAAAGCAGCGCCGGTCGTGTCACATGCCCTTACCTCCTGTGGCCAGTTGTGCTGCCGCAGAGGCCTCACCGCCCTCTACTATTCCCACCACTGGGCAGGCGCTGCGGCGACGGCAGCCTCACACCGCAGCCGAACTAGTGAACCCTCGTAATCCTATCCGTGCGGGCTTCCACTGCCGCGTCTTCCCCGGCTTCGCGTCGTCCCCTTCCTAGGCCTCACTATCGTCCACCGCCTTGGTGCTCTCGGCGCGGCGTGGCCAATGTGGTCAACGACCGACTTCCATCAAAAGAGTACTGTATGTGGAGAGGCTGACAGCTGGGTCCACGGCCGCAGCAAGGAAGTGCCTCCTTATTACGCGGAAAATAATGATTCCTCCACCTGACATTAAGGACCCACGAACGGGCAACCGTATTTTGCGAAAAAATGTTTCCCCCCTGACTGCTGGGACCCACCAGCTACATCTTCGCACGCAAGGAAGTGCGTCTGGGCAAAAAAAAATTCGCCCCCCTGACTTCTTGGACCCACCATCTACATCTTCACACGCAAGGAAGTGCCTGACAGTCGGGACCCACCTGGTCGAAGCATACATAGCGTTGTCATTCTGGTCGTGAACATGTACGTACATACTGGTCGATGTAGAGGCGCGCACGTGTCATAGTAGAGGCGCGCACGTAGCATGTACACGTATGTACAACGACCAGTGTGCAGGAAAGAAAATACGGCCACGTACGTACATACGGGCAGGGTCTCGAATGCCTACTCGTGCATACATACGACCAGGGCTCGTGTACATGGCTGGGTCGGAATGTAGAAACAACATCGTCGTCGTGTTCATGGGGAGCCAACCGGTTGGGAATGGAATGCGTCGTCGTGTTCATTGGGAGGGCTTGGACGGAACAGCCGATGGAAACGAGGCTTGGCGTACCGCAGAACGGAGGAAACGGCCTTGTGTTTGACCGGCCACATTCGAAATGGGATCCTATTCATCAGGAGGGGTCTGGCGTACCGCAAAACGGAGGAAACAGACTTGTGTTGGACCTCCTACGGTCAAAACAGGGTCCTGTTGATTGGGAGGGGTGTGGCGTACCACAAAACGGAGGAAACGACATTGTGTTGGAGCGCTACGGTCGAAACGGGGGTCCTGTTCATCGGGAGGGGTGTGGCGTACCGCAAAACGGGACTCCACGGGATACTATTCATCTCCACCGTCGACCTCCTCGAGCCTCCACGGGCTACTGTTCATCCACCGTCGATCTCCTCCAGCTTCCACCTGCGACTGTTCATCCACGGGCTCCTGTTCATTGATACGTCTCCAATGTATCTAAATTTTTTGATTGTTCCAAGCTATTATATTATTCGTTTTGGATGTTTATGGGCTTTACTTTATACTTTTATATCATTTTTGGGACTAACCTACTAACCGGAGGCCCAGCCCGATTGTTGTTTTTTTGCCTATTTCAGTGTTTCACACAAAAGGAATATCAAACGGAGTCCAAATAGGATGAAACCTTCGGGAGCGATCTTTTCTAAACAAATGCAAACCAGGAGACTTGGAGTGGACGTCAAGCAGCGAACGAGGCAACCACGAGGGTGGCTGGTGCGCCCCCTGCCTCGTGGGCCCCTCATGGCTCAACTGACCTACTTCTTCCTCCTATATATATCCACGTACCCCGAGAACATCCAGGAGCACCACGAAAACCTAATTCCACCGACGCAACCTTTTGTATCTGCGAGATCCCATCTTAGAGCCTTCCTCGGCGCTCCGCCGAAGGGGAAATCGACCATGGAGGGCCTCTACATCATCCCGAAGGCCTCTCCGATGAGTTGTGAGTAGTTTACCAGAAACCTTCGGGTCCATATTTATTAGCTAGATGGCTTCTCTCTCTTTGAATCTCAATACAAAGTTATCCTCGATCTTCTTGGAGATCTATTCAGTGTAACTCTTTTGCGGTGTGTTTGTCGAGATCCGATGAATTGTGGGTTTATGATCAAGTTTATCTACGAGAAATAATTGAATCTTCTCTGAATTCTTTTATGTGTGATTGGTTATCTTTGCAAGTCTCTTTGAATATAGAGCATAGCCAGACTATATGATTTTGTAGGGATAGCTTTCTTTAGCCATGTTATTTTGAGAAGACATGATTGCTTTGTTAGTATGCTTGAAGTATTATTGTTTTTATGTCAATATGAACTTTTATTTTGAATCTCTTGGATCTGAACATTCATGCCACAATAAAGAAAATTACATTGAGAAATATGCTAGGTAGCATTCCACATCAAAAATTCTGTTTATATCATTTACCTAATCGAGGACGAGCAGGAATTAAGCTTGGGGATGCTTGATACGTCTCCAACGTATCTATAATTTCTGATTGTTCCATGCTATTATATTACCTGTTTTGGATGTTTATGGGCTTTACTTTATACTTTTATATCATTTTTGGGACTAACCTACTAACTGGAGGCCCAGCCCAAATTGCTGTTTTTTTGCCTATTTCAATGTTTCGCAAAAAAGGAATATCAAATGGAGTCCAAACGGGACGAGACCTTCGGGAGCAATCTTTTCGGAACAAATGCAAACCAGGAGACTTGGAGTGGATGTCAAGCAGCGAACGAGGCGGCCACGAGGGTGGCCGGCGCGCCCTAAGGGGGTGGTCGCACCCCCCTGCCTCGTGGGCCCCTCATGGCTCAACTGACCTACTTCTTCCTCCTATATATATCCACGTACCCCGAGAACATCCAGGAGCACCACAAAAACCTTATTCCACCGCCGCAACCTTCTGTATCTGTGAGATCCCATCTTGGAGCCTTCATCGGTGCTTCGCCGGAGGGGAAATCGACCATGGAGGGCCTCTACATCATCCCGAAGGCCTCTCCAATGAGTTGTAAGTAGTTTACCATAGACCTTCGGGTCCATAGTTATTAGCTAGATGGCTTCTTCTCTCTCTTTGAATCTCAATACAAAGTTCTCCTCGATCTTCTTGGAGATCTATTCGATGTAACTCTTTTGCGGTGTGTTTGTCGAGATCCGATGAATTGTGGGTTTATGATAAAGTTTATCTATGAGAAATAATTGAATCTTCTCTGAATTCTTTTATGTGTGATTGGTTATCTTTGCAAGTCTCTTTGAATTATCATCTTGGTTTGGCCTACTAGATTGATCTTTCTTGCAATGGGATAAGTCCTTAGCTTTGGGTTCAATCTTGCGGTGTCCTTTCCCAGTGACAGCAGGGGCAGCAAGGCAGGTATTGTATTGCTGCCATCGAGGATAAAAAGATGGGGTTTATATCATATTGCATGAGTTTATCCCTCTACATCATGTCATCTTGCTTAATGCGTTACGCTGTTCTGATGAACTTAATACTCTAGATGCAGGCAGGAGTCGGTCGATGTATGGAGTAATAGTAGTAGATGCATTATCGTTTCGATCTACTTGTTGCAGACGTGATGCCTATATACATGATCATGCCTAGATAATCTCATAACTATGCACTTTTCTATCAATTGCTCGACAGTAATTTGTTCACCCACTGTAATACTTATGCTATCTTGAGAGAAGCCACTAGTGAAACCTATGGCCCCCGGGTCTATCTTTTATCATATAAGTTTCCCATCTACTTTTATTTGCATCTTTTACTTTCCAATCTATATCATAAAAATACCAAAACTATTTATCTTATCTTATTATCTCTATCAGATCTCACTTTTGCAAGTTACCGTGAAGGGATTGACAACCCCTTTATCGTGTTGGTTGCGAGGTTCTTGTTTCTTTGTGTAGGTACGAGGGACTTTTGAGGAGCCTCCTACTGGATTGATACCTTGGTTCTCAAAAACTGAGGTAAATACTTATGCTACTTTGCTGAATCACCCTCTCCTCTTCAAGGGAAAAACCAACGCATGCTCAAGAGGTAGCAAGAAGGATTTCTGGCGCCGTTGCCGGGGAGGTCTTCGCTCAAGTCAAGACATACCAAGTACCCATCACAAACTCATCTCCCTCGCATTACATTATTTTCCATTTGCCTCTCGTTTTCCTCTCCCCCACTTCACCCTTGCCATTTTATTCGCCCTCTCTTTCCCGTTCTCCTCTTGCTCTTTTGCTTGCCTTTTGTGTGCTTGTGTGTTGGATTGCTTGTCATGATGGCGCAAGATAATACCAAATTGTGTGAATTTTCCAATACCAATAATAATGATTTCCTTAGCACTCCAATTGCTCGTCTTAATGATGCTGAATCTTGTGAAATCAATGCTGCTTTGTTGAATCTTGTTATGAAAGATCAATTCTCTGGCCTTCCTAGTGAAGATGCCTCTACTCATCTAAACAACTTTTTTTATTTGTATGATATGCAAAAGAAGAAAGATACGGATAATGATATCGTTAAATTGAAGTTATTTCCATTTTCACTTAGAGATCGTGCTAAAACTTGGTTTTCGTCTTTGCCTAAAAACAGTATTGATTCATGGAATAAGTGCAAAGATGCTTTTATATCTAAGTATTTTCCTCCCGTTAAGATTATCTCTCTTAGAAACCATATTATGAATTTTAAACAACTTGATCACGAGCATGTTGCCCAATCTTGGGAAAGAACAAAATTAATGATTCGCAATTGTCCTACGCATGGTTTGAATTTATGGATGATCATACAAAATTTTTATGCCGGATTGAATTTTGCTTCTAGAAATCTTTTAGATTCGTCCATGGGAGGCACTTTTATGGAAATCACTTTAGGAGAAGCTACTAAACTCCTTGATAATATTATGGTTAATTATTCTCAATGGCACACCCAAAGATCTACTAGTAAAAAAGTGCATGCTATAGAAGAGACTAATGTTTTGAGTGGAAAGATGGATGAACTTATGAATTTTTTTGCTACCAAGAGTGCTCCTATTTATCCTAATGATATGCCATTGTCTACTTTGAGTGAGAATAATAATGAATCTATGGATGTGAATTTTTTTGGTAGGAATAATTTTGGTAACAACGCGTATAGAGGAAACTTTAATCCTAGGCCGTTTCCTAGTAAATCCTCTAATAATTATGGTAATTCCTACAACAACTCTTATGGAAATTTTAATAAGATGCCCTCTGATTTTGAGAATAGTGTTAAAGAATTTATGATCTCTCAAAAGAATTTCAATGCTTTGCTTGAAGAAAAATTGCTTAAAGTTGATGAATTGGCTAGGAACGTTGATAGACTCTCTCTTGATGTTGATTCTTTGAAACTTAGATTGATATCAATGAGTCTCTCAAAGCCATGAGAATTTCCATTGATGAGTGCAAAGAAAAAACCGCTAGGATGCGTGCTAAGAAAGATTGCTTTGTAAGAGCGTGTTCTTCTAGTTTCCATGACAATAATGATAAAGATCTAAAAGTTATTGATGTGTCCCCTATTAAATCTTTGTTTTGCAATACGAATCTTGATAATGATGGGACTGGAGATGAGTCAACTTTAGATAAAAGGCGTCCCAATGATTCAGAGTTTTTAGATCTTGATGCTAAATTTGATAAAAGTGGGATTGGAGAGGTTAAAACTTTACATAGCAATGAACCCAATATTATGGATTTCAAGGAATTTAATTATGATAATTGTTCTTTAATAGATTGTATTTCCTTGTTACAATCCGTGTTGATATCTCCACATGCTTATAGTCAAAATAAAGCTTTTACCAAACATATTGTTGATGCTTTGATGCAATCTTATGAGGAAAAACTTGAATTGGAAGTTTCTATACCTAGAAAACTTTATGATGAGTGGGAACCTACTATAAAAATTAAAATTAAAGATCATGAATGCTATGCTTTATGTGATTTGGGTGCTAGTGTTTCCATGATTCCGAAAACTTTATGTGATGTGCTAGGTTTCCATGACTTTGATGATTGCTATTTAAATTTGCACCTTGCGGATTCCAGCATTAAGAAACCTATGGGAAAGATCAATGATGTTCTTATTGTTGCAAATAGGAATTATGTGCCCGTAGATTTTATCGTTCTTGATATAGATTGCAATCTTTCATGTCCCATTATTCTTGGTAGACCTTTCCTTAGAACGATTGGAGCAATTATTGATATGAAGAAAGGGAATATTAGATTCCAATTTACATTAAGGAAAGGCATGGACCACTTTTCAAGAAAAAAAGTCAAATTACCTTATCAATCTATCATGCGAGCCACTTATGAATTGAATGCCAAAGATGGCAATACTTAGATCTATTCTTGCTTTTTATGCCTAGCTAGGGGCGTTAAACGATAGCGCTTGTTGGGAGGCAACCCAATTTTATTTTATTTCTTTACTTTTTGCTTCTGTTTAGTAATAAATAATTTATCTAGCCTCTGTTTAGATGTGGTTTTATGTTTTAATTAGTGTTTGTGCCAAGTAGAACCTATAGGATAACCTACGGTGATAGTTAATTTGATTCTGCTGAAAAACAGAAACTTTTGCGCTCACGAGAAAAAATCTAATAAATCACAGAAACGTGCTTTTGTGTTGATTCTTTTTTCTGTAGATCAATCGACAAATTTCATAGGACGTCCTATTCTGGTAGGATATTTAGAGTTCCAGAAGTATTCTAAAGCTACATATTTCTAAAGACTGTTCTGTTTTTGACAGATTCTGTTTTTCATGTGTTGTTTGCTTATTTTGATGCATCTATGGCTAGTATCGGGGGGTATGAACCATAGAGAAGTTGGAATACAATAGGTTTAACACCAATATAAATAAAGAATGAGTTCATTACAGTACCTTATGTGGTGGTTTTTCTTTCTTGCACTAACGGAACTTATGAGATTTCCTGTTCAGTTTTGTGTTGTGAAGTTTTCAAGTTTTGGGTAAAGATTTGATGGACTAGGGAATAAGGAGTGGAAAGAGCCTAAGATTGGGGATGCCCATGGCACCCCAAGATATTCAAGGACAACCAAAAGGCTAAGCTTGGGATGCCCAGAAGGCATCCCCTCTTTCGTCTTCGTTTATTGGTAACTTTACTTGGAGCTATATTTTTATTTGCCACATGATATGTGTTTTGCTTGGAGCTCTTGTATGATATGAGCCTTTGCTTTTTAGCTTACCACAATCATCCTTCATGTACACACATTTTGGGAGAGACACACTTCATTTGGAATTTATTAGAATACTCTATGTGCTTCACTTATATCTTTTGAGCTTGATAATTTTTGCTCTAGTGCTTCACTTATATCTTTTAGAGCACAACGGTTGTTTAATTTTGTAGAAATATTTGATCTCTCATGCTTCACTTATATTATTTTGAGAGTCTTATAGAACAGCATGGTATTTTCTATGGTTATAAAATTGGTCCTAGAATGATGGGCATCCAAGTTGGGTATAATAAAAACTATCATAGAAAGTGAATCGGATGCTATGATCAATTTGATGCTTGATAATTGTTTTGAGATATGAGGCTGGTGATATTAGAGTCATGCTAGTGGAGTAATTATGAATTTGAGGAATACTTGTGTTGAAGTTTCTGATTACCATAGCATGCATGTATGGTGAACCGCTTTGTGATGAAGTTGGAGCATAATTTATTTATTGATTGTCTTCCTTATGAGTGGCGGTCGGGGACGAGCGATGGTATTTTCCTATCAATCTATCCCCCTAGGAGCATGCGCATAGTACTTTGTTTCAATGACTTGTAGATTTTTGCAATAAGTATATGAGTTCTTTATGACTAATGTTGAGTCCATGGATTATACGCACTGCGACCCTTCCACCATTGCTAGCTTCTCTTGTGCCGCGCACCTTTTGCCAGTGCCATACACCCATCATATACCTTCCTCAAAATAGCCACCATACCTACCTATTATGGCATTTCCATAGCCATTCCGAGATATATTGCCATGTAACTTTCCACCGTTCCTTTTATTATGACATGCCTCATCATTGTCATATTGCTTTTGCATGATCATGTAGTTGACATCGTATTTGTGGCAAAGCCACCTTCATAATTCTTCCATACATGTCACTATTGATTCATTGCATATCCCGGTACACCGCCGGAGGCAGTCATATAGAGTCATATTTTGTTCTAAGTATCGAGTTGTAATCTTGAGTTGTAAGTAAATAAAAGTGTGATGATCTTCATTATTAGAGCATTGTCCCAAGTGAGGAATGGATGATGAAGACTATGATTCCCCCACAAGTCGAGATGAGACTTTGGACTTTATAAAAAAGGGAAGGACAAATAAAAAAATGAGAGAAAAAGAGAGAAGGGACAATGCTACTATCCTTTTACCACACTTGTGCTTCAAAGTAGCACCATGATCTTCATGATAGAGAGTCTCCTATGTTGTCACTTTCATATACTAGTGGGAATTTTTCATTAAAGAACTTGGCTTGTATATTCCATGATGGGCTTCCTCAAAACACCCTAGGTCTTCTTGAGCAAGCATGTTGAATGCACACCCACTTAGTTTCTTTTGTTGAGCTTTCATACATTTATAGCTCTAGTGCATCCGTTGCATGGCAATCCCTACTCACTCACATTGATATCTATTAATGGGCATCTCCATAGCCCGTTGATACGCCTAGTTGATGTGAGACTATCTTCTCCTTTTTTTGTCTTATCCACAACCACCATTCTATTCCACATATAGTGCTTTGTCCATGGCTCACGCTCATGTATTGCGTGAAAGTTGAAAGCCTTTGAGAATACTAAAGTATGAAACAATTACTTGGCTTGTCAACGGGGTTGTGCATCATTAAATACTTTGTGATATGAATATAGAGCATAGCCAGACTATATGATTTTGTAGGGATAGCTTTCTTTAGCCATGTTATTTTGAGAAGACATGATTGCTTTGTTAGTATGCTTGAAGTATTATTGTTTTTATGTCAATATGAACTTTTATTTTGAATCTCTTGGATCTGAACATTCATGCCACAATAAAGAAAATTACATTGAGAAATATGCTAGGTAGCATTCCACATCAAAAATTCTGTTTATATCATTTACCTAATCGAGGACGAGCAGGAATTAAGCTTGGGGATGCTTGATACGTCTCCAACGTATCTATAATTTCTGATTGTTCCATGCTATTATATTACCTGTTTTGGATGTTTATGGGCTTTACTTTATACTTTTATATCATTTTTGGGACTAACCTACTAACTGGAGGCCCAGCCCAAATTGCTGTTTTTTTGCCTATTTCAGTGTTTCGCAAAAAAGGAATATCAAATGGAGTCCAAACGGGACGAGACCTTCGGGAGCAATCTTTTCGGAACAAATGCAAACCAGGAGACTTGGAGTGGATGTCAAGCAGCGAACGAGGTGGCCACGAGGGTGGCCGGCGCGCCCTAAGGGGGTGGTCGCACCCCCTGCCTCGTGGGCCCCTCATGGCTCAACTGACCTACTTCTTCCTCCTATATATATCCACGTACCCCGAGAACATCCAGGAGCACCACAAAAACCTTATTCCACCGCCGCAACCTTCTGTATCTGTGAGATCCCATCTTGGAGCCTTCATCGGTGCTTCGCCGGAGGGGAAATCGACCATGGAGGGCCTCTACATCATCCCGAAGGCCTCTCCAATGAGTTGTGAGTAGTTTACCATAGACCTTCGGGTCCATAGTTATTAGCTAGATGGCTTCTTCTCTCTCTTTGAATCTCAATACAAAGTTCTCCTCGATCTTCTTGGAGATCTATTCGATGTAACTCTTTTGCGGTGTGTTTGTCGAGATCCGATGAATTGTGGGTTTATGATAAAGTTTATCTATGAGAAATAATTGAATCTTCTCTGAATTCTTTTATGTGTGATTGGTTATCTTTGCAAGTCTCTTTGAATTATCATCTTGGTTTGGCCTACTAGATTGATCTTTCTTGCAATGGGATAAGTCCTTAGCTTTGGGTTCAATCTTGCGATGTCCTTTCCCAGTGACAACAGGGGCAGCAAGGCAGGTATTGTATTGCTGCCATCGAGGATAAAAAGATGGGGTTTATATCATATTGCATGAGTTTATCCCTCTACATCATGTCATCTTGCTTAATGCGTTACGCTGTTCTGATGAACTTAATACTCTAGATGCAGGCAGGAGTCGGTCGATGTATGGAGTAATAGTAGTAGATGCATTATCGTTTCGATCTACTTGTTGCAGACGTGATGCCTATATACATGATCATGCCTAGATAATCTCATAACTATGCACTTTTCTATCAATTGCTCGACAGTAATTTGTTCACCCACTGTAATACTTATGCTATCTTGAGAGAAGCCACTAGTGAAACCTATGGCCCCCGGGTCTATCTTTTATCATATAAGTTTCCCATCTACTTTTATTTGCATCTTTTACTTTCCAATCTATATCATAAAAATACCAAAAATATTTATCTTATCTTATTATCTCTATCAGATTTCACTTTTGCAAGTTACCGTGAAGGGATTGACAACCCCTTTATCATGTTGGTTGCGAGGTTCTCATTTGTTTGTGTAGGTACGAGGGACTTTTGAGGAGCCTCCTACTGGATTGATACCTTGGTTCTCAAAAACTGAGGGAAATACTTATGCTACTTTGTTGCATCACCCTTTACTCCTCAAGGGAAAAACCAATGCATGCTCAAGAGGTAGCATTCATCCAGCCTCCACCGCGCGCTACTCCACCGGCTACTGTTCAACTAGCCCTCTCCATGGGCTCCTGTTCAACCACCCCTCCACGGGCTACTGTTCATACACCCCTCCACCGTCTACTGTTCATCCAGCCCTCCACGGGGTCATCCTGTTCATCTAGCCCTCCATGGGGTCCTGTTCATCCAGCCCCAACCGGCTCGATCGATCAGGGTCCTGTTCATCCAGAGGCAACACCACGGGGTCTTATTCATCCACCCCACCAGGAACTGTTCATCCAAACCCCCTTGCAACACTCACTGTTCATCCAGAGGCAGCATCGATCGACTTCAGTTAGTAGCAGTAGCGAAGGAATTACTTGATTGGGTTCAGTTAACAGCCATCGATCGATCGCTCGGGTTTAGTAGGAGAATGCCTCGCTCGGGTTCAGTTAGAGCCCAACGACTCGCACCAACGCGCGTGCGTGTACGAGAGAAATGCGCAAACCTCCGTGCATCGCCAGGCCCCGACCACCCACCGTAACCGGGAACACCCCGTTATTTTCCTCGCCCTCGCTTCTACCACGCTTGTTTCCATCATGGACGGCCCAAAGAATGTCATGCAACTGCGTCTTCGGCCCGCCCATGATGAAAAGCCCATTTTCTATCATGATTTTTTGTCATAGAAGTAGGAGCCCACCACATCTATGATGATACCGGGATTTGTCACAATTATCGTCAGAGAAGTGCCATAAGTATGAAAGAAAAAAAATTCGTTTGACCCAAAATGTCACGGATGTGTCTTTTTTTTGTAGTGATGACCTAAACGGCAGTGCCACAAATAAGCTGCACTATCATTACTAATTTTGCATCTTTTGGCATCAATATTATGAACATGTGTATCACCATGATCGAGATTCAAAAAAATAGACCACTCATCAAGGGTGCGTGACCATAAAAGATATTACTCGTATAAATAGAACAACCATTTTTCTCTGATTTAAATGAATAACCATTTCGCATTAAACAAGATCCAGATATAATGTTCATGCTCAGTGCTAGCACCAAATAATAATTATTCAGGTCTAAAACTAATCCCGAAGGTACATGTAGAGGCAGCGTGCCGACAGCGATCACATCGATCTTGGAACCATTTCCGACGCGCATCGTGTCCTCGTCCTTAGCCAATCTTTGTTTAATCCGTAGCCCCTATTTCGAGTTGCAAATATGAGCAGCAAAACCAGTATCAAATAACCAAGCGCTACTACGAGCATTAGTAAGGTACACGTCAATAACATGTATATCAAATATACCTTTCACTTTGCCATCCTTCTTATCCGCCAAATACTTGGGGCAGTTCCGCTTCCAGTGACCAGTCCCATTGCAGTAGAAGCACTCAGTTTCAGGCTTAGGTCCAGACTTAGGCTTCTTCCCGGGTGTAGCAACTTGCTTGCTATTCATCTTGAAGTTCCCCTTCTTCCCTTTGCCCTTTTTCTTGAAACTAGTGGTCTTATTAACCATCAACACTTGATGCTCCTTCTTGATTTCTACCTCCCTAGCTTTTAGCATTGCGAAGAGCTCAGGAATTGTCTTTTCCATCCTTGCATATTATAGTTCATCATGAAGCCTTTATAGATTGGTGGCTGTGATTGAAGAACTCTGTCAATGGAAGATTAACTCCCAGCTGAGTCAAGTGATTATGGTACAAAAACATTCTGAGTATGTGTTCACTGACAGAACTATTCTCCTCCATCTTGCAGCTATAGAACTTCTTGGAGATTTCATATCTCTCAACTCGGGCATTTGCTTGAAATATTAACTTCAACTCTTGGAACATCTCATATGCTCCATGATGTTCAAAACATCTTTGAAGTCCCGATTCTAAGCCGTAAAGCATGGCATACTGAACTATCAAGTAGTCATCAGATCGAGCTTGCCAAACGTTCATAACATCAGCATCTGCTCCTGCAGCAGGCCTTGCACCTAGCAGTGCTTCAAGGACATAATTCTTTTGTGCAGCAATGAGGATAATCCTCAAGTTACGGAGCCAGTCCATGTAGTTGCTACCATCATCTTTCAACTTAGCTTTCTCTAGGAATGCATTAAAATTCAAGGGAATGGTAGCACGCGCCATTGATCTACAACAACATAAATATGCAAAGAACTATCAGGACTAAGTTCATGACAAATTAAAGTTCAATTAATCATATTACTAAAGAACTCCCACTTAGATAGACATCCCTCTAGTCATCTAAATGATTACGTGATCCATATCAACTAAACCATGTTCGACCATCAGATGAGATGGAGTAGTTTTCAATGGTGAACATCTCTATGTTGATCATATCTACTATATGATTCACGTTAGACCTTTCGGTCTCAGTGTTCCGAGGCCATATATGCATATGCTAGGCTCGTCAAGTTTAACCCGAGTATTCTGCACGTGCAAAACTGGCTTGCACCCATTGTATGTGAACATAGAGCTTATCACACCTGATCATCACGTGGTGTCTCGGCACGACGAACTGTAGCAACGGTGCATACTCAGGGAGAACACTTATACCTTGAAATTTAGTGAGGGATCATCTTATAATGCTACCGATGTACTAAGCAAAATAAAATGCATAAAAGATAAACATCACATGCAATCATAATATGTGACCTGATATGGCCATCATCATCTTGTGCCTTTGATCTCCATCTCCAAAGCACCGTCATGATCTCCATTTTCACCGGCTTGACACCTTGATCTCCATCGTAGCATCGTTGTCATCTCGCCAACTATTGCTTCTACAACTATCGCTACCGCTTAGTGATAAAGTAAAGCAATTACATGGTGATTGCCTTTCATATAATAAAGCGACAACCATATGGCTCCTGCCAGTTGCCGATAACTTTGTTACAAAACATGATCATCTCATACAAAAATTTATATCACATCATGTCTTGACCATATCACATCACAACATGCCCTGCAAAAACAAGTTAGACGTTCTCTACTTTGTTGTTCGAAGTTTTACGTGGCTGCTACGGGCTTCTAGCAAGAACCGTTCTTACCTACGCATCAAAACCACAATGATTTTACGTCAAGTGTGTTGTTTTAACCTTCAACAAGGACCGACCATAGTCAAACTCGATTCAACTAAAGTTGGAGAAACAGACACCCGCCATCCACCTGTGTGCAAAGCACGTCGATAGAACCAGTCTCATGAATGTGGTCATGTAATGTCGGTCTGGGCTGCTTCATCTAAAAATACTGTCTAATCAAAGTAAGACGTTGGTGGTAAGCAGTATGACTATTATCGCCCACAACTCTTTGTGTTCTACTCGTGCATATCATCTACACATAGACCTAGCTCGGATGCCACTGTTGGAGAACGTAGCATACAATTTCAAAAATATTCCTTCGATCACGCAAGATCTATCTAGGAGATGCATAGCAATGAGAGGGGGAGAGTATGTCCACGTACCCTCGTAGACCGAAAGCGGAAGTGTTAGTTACAGCGGTTGATGTAGTCGAACGTCTTCATGATCCAAGTACCGAACGTACGGCACCTCCGTGTTCAGCACACATCCAGCTCGATGATGTCCCTCGAACTCTTGATCCGGTAGAGGGTTGAGGGAGAGTTCCATCAGCACGACGGCGTGGTGACGGTTTTGATGATGTGATCCGCACAGGGCTTTGCCTAAGCACTACGACTCTATAACCGGAGGAGTAAACTATGGAGGGGGGCACCGTACACGGCAAAGAGAACAATTGATGTGCCTTTGGGGTGCCCCCTGCCCACATATATAAAGGAGGGGGAGAGAGGCCGATGGCCAGGAGGGGCACGCCATGGGGTGAGTCCTACTTGGACTCCTAGTCCAAGTAGGATCCCCCCCCCCCCCCCGTGATCTCATCCGGGACTCCAAACAAACTTCGATCATCAAAACACATAACTCGTAATACAAATCTCATCCAACATTAAGCGTACGGACCCTACGGGTTCGAGAACTATGTAGACATGATCGAGACACATCTTCGATCAATAACCAATAGTGGAACCTGGATGCTCATATTGGCTCCATATTCTACGAAGATCTTAATCGGTCAAACCGCACAACAACATGCATTGTTCCCTATGTCAGGTATGTTACTTGCCCGAGATTCGATCGTCGGTATCATCATACCTAGTTCAATCTCGTTACCGGCAAGTCTCTTTACTCATTCCATAATGCTTCATCCTGCAACTAACTCATTAGTCACATTACTTGCAAGGCTTATAGTGATGAGCATTACCGAGAGAGCCCAGAGATACCTCTCCGATACACGGAGTGACAAATCCTATTCTCGATCTATGCCAACCAAACAAACACCTTCGGAGCCACCTGTAGAGCATCTTTATAATCACCCAGTTACGTTGTGAAATTTGATAGCACACAAGGTGTTCCTCCAGTATTCAGGAGTTGCATAATCGCATAGTCATAGGAACATGTATAAGTCATGAACAAAGCAATAGCAGTAAAGCTTAAGGATCATTATGCTAAGCTAACGGATGGGTCTTGTCCATCACATCGTTCTCTAATGATGTGATCCCATTCAACAAATGACAACACATGTCTATGGTCACGAAACATAACCATCTTTGATTAACGAGCTAGTCAAGTAGAGGCATATTAGGGACACTTTGTTTTGTCTATGTATTCACACATGTACTAAGTTTCTGGTTAATACAATTCTAGCATGAATGATAAAAACTTATTGTAAGTGCATCTAGTGCTACCTCTAGTTGGTTTTGGAGTATTGACGACAAACTTGGTTGAGGGACTAATGTGTTTGTGAGAATTGCAGGATAACACATGTAGTAGTCCCATATTGATTCAGTTTACCTATCAGAGATGACCCCTAAAAATGTGTGAAGACATTGAAGACAATGGTGGTCTGTGAAGACATTCACATTGAAGACTATGACAGGAGAAGAGATCGCGTGAATACTATGGAGTATGAAGACATAGTTGTTTCGCAGTTTCCTTTTCTTCTTTGTTGAGTCATAGGAACCATCGTACTGTTAAGTGGGGTCCAAGTGAACAAAGTCAGAGTGACTGATGTGATGCTCAACTAAATCCTACGTCTTCGAGCGAAGATAATGAGAGCAAATCTTATCCAGAGTTGGATGAGTCAGCTTGGCTTGTAGCCCAAGCTAGGCTGTCGCGTGTGTTTGAAATCTGACCGTTGGACACGTGTCAGTTCCTTAGTGACCCAGGGTCATTTTGGACAAATCAGGTCGGGTTGCCTCCTGGCTATAAATAGCCCACCCCCTACACAATAAATTGGTGGCTGCTCAGAGTTTATGCATGGCTTTTGTCGTTTGAGAGCAACCCACCTTCGAAGCCTTTGAGAGAGAATCCTTGCAAGGACAAAGCCCAAAACACCTAGAGCCAAAGAGTGTTAGGCATCACTGAAGTCTTTCTGTCCGCGTGATCTGAAGACTTATTACACTTGAGGACTGTGAATCCTCCAGCCAGTTAGGCGTCGCGTTCTGAGCATCCAAGAGTCACTGTGGATTGCCGGTGAACGAAGTTTGTGAAGGTTTGGAAGTCTCCCTTGAAGACTTACCAGAGTGATTGGGAGAGGACTAAGTGTTCTTAGCTCTAGGGGAATAAGGTTAAGCCATGGTCTTCTGAGTTGAATCTCAGCCTCCCTAACCAGACGTACAGTTGTCACAGCAACTAGAACTGGTCCAACAAATCCCTTGTCCTCTCCGAGAAACTGGTTCTATCCTACCTCTCTCACCTTACTTACAGTTTGTCTTCGTGAAGTCTTTGCTTATGTTCCTGATCTGATTGACTTCACTGTGTGAAGACTATAGGCTGTTTGGCTCCATACTATCTTCCATCCTAATCCATACTACCTAGCGGCTTATAGTCTTCGTGCTTTCACCTCTTTGCTTACTTGACTATGGCTTGTCTAGTGTAGTCTACCTTCCGCTGCATATCAATAGGTTCAATTCTATTGTTTGTCTTCAAAACACCCGTGTTTTGAAGACTTTCATAAAAATCTCCTATTCACCCCCCCTCTAGTCGAATACTAGCACTTTCAATTGGTATGAGAGCAAGGTGCTCCCTTGTTCTATGTGATTCGGTTTAACCACCCGGAGTTTAGCTATGTCGACTGCAGGGATAATCAAGGTCTCCGCTGCATGCCCTGTCTTTGATGGCACTGATTACCCATACTGGAAGAATAAGATGCGTATGCATCTTGAAGCCATTGACGTTGATCTCTGGTATGTCGTCAAGAATGATGTTCCCAAGACTGGTGAAGGTGTCACTCCTGCTGATGTCAAGAAGTTCGTCCAACTGGACTCTACTGCCAATAATATCATCTGTGGTCATCTGACCAAAGGGCAGTATGGTCATGTGAGTGCTCTGGATACTGTGAAGCTAGTCTGGGACTGACTCTCCAAGGTCAAGAAAGGCATCTCAACACAAATAGATTCAAGGATTAGTGTTCTTCGCAATCTCTTCAACCGCTTCAAGAGAAATGACAATGAGAACGTCCAACTCACATTTGATCGTCTCACTGATATCACCAATGATCTTCATGCCTCGGCGCCACTGAGATCACCAAGCATGAAATCGTCAAGACACTGCTGAGATCACTTGATAGCTCGTTTGACACCCTGGCCCTGATGATTCAATAATGTCCTGACTTCAAGACTCTCGATCCGTCTGACATACTTGAGAGGATCAACACACATGAGTTCCAGCTATCTGAGAAAAGAGATATCTATGGTCCCAACTATGGCCGTACTCGCGCTTTGAAGGAAACGGTTCTTTCCTCATCTGAAGAAGAATCTGACTGCAGTTCTGGGATCCTGATGATATTGGAAAGGAGCTTGCTATGCTTGTGAAGAAGTTCCAGAAGTTCACCAAGAAGAAAGACTTCAAAAAGTCTTCAAGGTCCAGCTCTAGAAATGATGAAGCTTCATCACGTGATCCCAAGAAAAGAACCTACCACAAGTGCAAGAAACCTGGTCACTACATCTTTGAGTGTCCACAGTGGGACAATGAGACAAAGAAGAAGAAGAAGAGCAAGGAATATGATTCTGATGACAACAAGAAGAAGAAATCCTCAAAGTATTCTTCCAAGGCTTCATCAAAGTCCTCATCATAGAAGAAGAGCTCATCAAGCAAGGGACGTGCTTTTGTTGGCAAGGAGATGGATTCAGAGGAGGAGTCTGCATCTGAGGAGGTAGAGGTGGAGTCTGAAGAGGAATCTGATTCTGGCGTGGCAAGCCTGGCTCTAGCTTCTGCATACGTCGCCAAGTCCATCTTCAACATTAAAGACAATGGCCTCGTCACCAACGCTGATGCCAAGGATGAGGATAACTCTGCTCCCACCTACTGCTTCATGGCACGTGGTGCCAAGGTAAACTCATGCGATGCTTACTTTCAAACATCAAGTGAAGATGACTCTGAATGTGAATCTAAACCTAGCTACAAAACACTTGCTAAAATTTCAACTGAACAACAAAATGCTATGGAACATATTCAAAAGTTGTTAGACAAAAGCGAGGACCTGTTGGATGCGGAAATGACCCGAACTCGGTCCTTAATTGAAGACATTAAAAATATTCATGTTAAGTACCAAGAACTTGAAGGTCGTCATGAATCGCTCTCAACTTCTCATGAAAAGCTTTCCTATGTTTATCTTCAAAGGAAGCAAGAGCTTGAGAAATTGAGATCGGCTCATGAAGATCTTCAAAAGGAGAACGAGTCACTTCGCGCTCAACAGATCAGTTCCGCTTAGGAAGGATTTGAACCACCATGCCTAAAATGCATTGAGCGTGATAACGCTGTCTTTGTTGCTGAATGTTCAACTGCTGCTACTGTTGCAATATCTTCAACTGCTAATGTGGTAACTAACCCCTCAGCTGAGGATGCCACTACTATTGTTGATGAGATGCCAGGTTGAAGTCATTACTTGAGACAGGAATGTACAAAAGTCTCAAAGGGCATCAGATACTATGTGATGTCCTTAAAAAGCAGATTCTGAACCAAAACCATAGGAAAGAGGGTGTTGGGTTCGAGAGGAAAATGAATGTTGATGGTTCTTACTGGATGCCTGAGCAGTACCCCAAAACCACATGGGTTGCTGCTAAGGGACCTTCAGTGGATCCATCTACCTTATCTGGCTTCACTAGTGCTAACCCAATTATCATTAATGAATCCTTTGATGCAAACTATAAACTGTTCAAGAATCAGAATGGTGAAGTGTTTGCCAGGTATATTGGTACTAGATGCAGGAATGGACCACCTCTTAAGAAGATCTGGGTACCCAAGTGTTGTCTAGAAAGTCTTCCCGTGAATGTCGTCATGACACCACCAGGTAAGAAGACAAACCCCAGACCAAAGGCTTCATATGGTCCAAAGGCTTCATACAGACGGAGGACTCACCTGAGTCACCCTAACGCCAATGTTTTGCAGGGAAATCATACTCAGACCTTTGAATATGAGTGTGTTGCATCAAACCGCTATGTTCATACGTCTAAGAACTTTTCTGCTTATTCTTATGACTATTATTCTCCTCTTGCAAGGATATTTGCTCAGGCTTCTAAGCCGAAGTTCTCAGATGCTGCACTTAGACTCATTGCTTCTAAGCCACCCCAGAAAATTTGTGTGGTTAAGAGAACTTAACTCTCTTTTGCAGGGAAAGGTCTCCAGCCGGAAATCAAAGGCGTCTGATGCTTATGTTGGGGACCTTAAACATCTTGTGGGATGCAAGATAAAATGTCCAAATTGTCTTATTATGTATTTCGTATTTCCTCCTGGGATTCCTTGACACTCATCCTATCTATCCTAACCAAGATCTGAACTTCTATGTTCCGCTTGTTCATCAAATGTTTCTGCTTCACAACTCTCTTGGTGAAGCCTATCCCCCAAACTGTACTGTAGGCTATATGACACCTCAAGCTTCAGAATGGATTATGGATAGTGGATGCACCAACCACATGACAAATGATCGAAGTCTTCTGATGGATTCAACTCTTCGGCCGTCAGATAAAAGTCATATCACATTTTCCCACACTGGTAAAAGTAAGGTATTGGGTCTTGGTAGAGTTGCAATGTCAAAGGATCAGCACATGGATAAAGTGATGCTTGTTGAATCCCTTGGTTTCAACTTAATGTCTGTATCAATGCTATGTGATTAGAACATGATTGTGATATTTGGAAAATATCATTGCCTTGTCCTTATGGAATCTGGAAAATCTCTAGTCTTTGAAGGGTATCGAAAAGATGATCTGTATATGGTAGATTTCTCAGCAGGACCACAGCTTGTCGTATGTCTTCTAGCAAAAGCTTCAGAGTGCTGGCTCTGGCATTGGAGGCTAGGACATGCGGGCATGAGGAACTTGTACACTCTCGCGAAGAAGAAGCATGTCGTGGGCATCGAAGGCGTCAAGTTCCAGAAAGACCATCTGTGTGGTGCCTGTGAAGCTGGGAAGATGACTAGGGCCAAGCATCCTTTGAAGACAATCATGACTACATCTCAACCCTTCGAGCTGCTTCACATGGACTTATTCGGCCCTACTCACTACTCTACTCTTACTACCACTACTTGTCTTTATGGTTTTGTTATTGTCGATGATTACTCAAGATATACCTGGGTGCATATAATTCTCTATGAGACTGAAGTGCAGGATGTCTTTAGACACTTTGCCAATCGCGCCATGATGAACTATGGCATCAAGATCAAGCATATCAAAAGTGACAACGACACAGAATTCAAGAACACCAGCCTCGACACTTACCTTGATACACTGGGCATCACTCATGAGTTTTCTGCTCCATACACACCTCTGCAGAATGGCATCATGGAGCGCAAGAACACAACCCTCATCGAGATGGCCCGTACGATGCTAGATGAGTACAAGACTCCAAGGAAGTTCTGGCCTGAAGCCATTGACACTGCATGCCACATCATCAACCGAGTTTATCTTCACAAGCTGCTAAAGAAGACATCATATGAGTTGCTCACTGGTAATAAGCCAAATGTCAGTTACTTTAGAGTATTTGGTGCTTGGTGCTGGATCAATGATCCACATCACACTTCAAAATTTGCACCGAAAGCACATGAAGGTTTTATGCTTGGATACAGAAAGGATTCGCACTCCTACAGAGTCTTCAACCTCTTTCACTATAAAGTGGTTGAAACGGTGGATGTGCGGTTTGATGAGACTAATGGCTCGCAAAGAGAGCACCTGCCAAATGTGCTAGATGAAGTCCCTCTAGTGAATCTATCAAGCTCATGGGTACTGGAGAAATCATACCGTCTGAAGCTCAGGCTGAAGATGAACTCATCATTGTACCAAGTCAACTGGAAGACAATGCTCAACTTGAAGTCAATGCTGAAGCTGAAGACAATGATCTGCAAGGGAAAAATCTTCGTCTAGTACATCCCCGTGTTGCTAATGAAGTACAAATTGAGAAGATAATTGACAGCATCAATGCACCTGGTCCAGTCACTCGTTCAAGAGCAACACAACTAGCAAACTTCTGTGGGCACTTTGCATTTGTCTCTATATCTGAACGTAAGAAAGTTGATGAAGCTTTCATGGAACCTAAATGGATTGAATCTATGCAAGAAGAGCTTCATCAGTTTGAGCTGAATAACATCTGGGAACTTGTCAAGCGTCCTGATCCTCGCAAGCATAATATCATTGGCACCAAATGGATCTACCGCAACAAACAAGATGAACATGGTCAAGTTGTCAGAAACAAGGCTCGTCTGGTTGCTCAAGGTTACACTCAAATAGAAGGGATTGACTTTGATGAAACTTTTGCTCCCGTGGCAAGACTTGATGCCATTCGCATATTTCTTGCATATGCCAACCATCACAACATCCTTCTGTACCAAATGGATGTGAAGATTGCCTTTCTCAATGGCAAAATTGAAGAAGAAGTGTATGTTGCACAACCACCTGGCTTTGAAGATCCAAAACATCCTGATATGGTGTACAAGCTCAACAAGGCACTGTATGGCCTCAAACAAGCTCCTCGCGCTTGGTATGACATGTTCAAAGACTTATTGAAGAGCAAAGGCTTCAAACCTGGTTCTCTAGATCCAACACTCTTCACGAAGTTATACAATGGTGAACTATTTGTGTGCCAAATCTATGTGGATGACATTATCTTCGGCTGCACCGACAAGAGATACAACGATGAGTTTGGGCACATGATGCAAGAGCAATATCAGATGTCCATGATGGGTGAGCTGAAGTTCTTCCTTGGTCTTCAAATCTGTCGGCGTTCTGGGAACGGGGGTCCCCAGGCTTGCCTGCCTGCGGCGTGGCTCAAGGGGTGGCCCAGTACGGCCCGTCTTCATCAACCCAAGCTCAAGACCCTTGCGAGGGACCAAGCCTTGCGGGGCGGACGATGCAAAGCTTCCTCAGGGGCGGCCTCGCCAGGAAGGCTCGCGAGGAGGCGGAGAGATCAAGGCAGGGGTACCTCGCGAGGTGCTCATGATGCAAGCCATGACGATCGAGACCAGGCGGGCGCCAACCTGCGCAGTGTCCTCGTTTCCTCTTTGGTGCAAAGGGGGCAAGTGCAGGCGCGGAGTACCGAGGCATCAAGCAAAGGTTACCATATCGGTGCAACAAGACCAAGACCAGCAGAGTGGCAGGAAGGAGGTCACCGTGGAGCCCAAGACGGCGTCATCGCCCGTGACTTTGGCAGTCGAAGACCAACTTTAGTCAAGATAACTTGTACTAGTTGTCCGCTTTCAAAATGGCCATTGTTGGCTCCCTTCCCGCTCATTATTTGGGATTAGGACCAAGGCCTCTATAAATAGAGATAGCCACCACAGGAGGAGGGGATCGGATCCTTCCCAAGTAGAACACCGCACCAACTCAAGAACACCCCTCGCGAGGCTGTTCTCTCCTTGTACTGTTCATCATCAGCCCCAGAGGCAATGCACCACACCACACACACTGGATTAGAGTATTACACCACAATGGTGGCCCAAACCAGTATAAACCTTGTGTCCCTTATGTTGCTCATCGTGTAGCTTAGATTCATGGCCAAGCGTTGGGACGCGGATCGGTAGGGAGTAGATCTTCGCGCGCACCCCAGAGTTCGATCATTAAGGGTTTTGCTGGAACCCGATATCTGACATTTGGTGCACCAGGTAGGGGTGCACTGGAATCTTTCTTCCGCTGTCCCGCGTTCCATCGTTCGTCGCATCCATGGCTGACGCTCGCCGAGCTCGCGCCGAGCGTCGGGCTGCTCTCGCCGCCCGCGTCGCCCAGACGACTCCCGTTGGTGGGCCCCCCCGTCATTCTCTGTCGCCTGCCGCCAAGGCCGCCATCAGCCCAGCGGGGAATGAGCATCAAGCATCGTCGCTGCATCCCTCGGTGCAGCGGGATGGCCGCACCACTGTCGGATTTCAGGTTCCGGCAGACCCTCTAGATTCGAACACTGGGGTGCGTGTGGAGATTTCGCCCTCTACCTACCTGCACCTTGCCGCCTCGCTAGGATCTAAGCTATGAAAGGAACAACACAAGAGACACAAGGTTTATACTAGTTTGGGCCACCATTGTGGTGTAATACCCTACTCTAGTTTGTGGTGTGGTGGATTGCCTCTTGGGCTGATGATGAACAGTACAAGGAAGAACAGCCTCGCGAGGGTCTGTTCTTGGCTGGAGCGATGAACTGCTAGGGGGAGTTCAGCCGCTCTCTCTACTGGTTTCTAGGTGAGGATCCGACTGCCTCTACGTTGTGGTGGCTAGTCCTATTTATAGGCAAAGGCCCAGGGCCTCTTCCCAAATATTGAGCGGGAAGGGCGCCAACAATTGGCCATTTTGAAGCGGAACATCTAGTACACTTATCCTGACTAAAGTTGGTCCTTGCCTGTCAAAGGCTCTGGTGGTGATGCCGGCTTGGGCTCCACAATGACTTCCTTCCTGCCGTTGCGACGGTCTTGGTCTTGTTGCACCGAAATGGATGCCTTTGCTCGATGCTCTCGCCTGCGCTTGCTCCCTTTGCACCAAAGAGGAAAGGAGGACACTGCGTGGGCTGGCGCCCGCTTGGCGGCCTTGGTCGTCATGGCTTGCGTCATGGGCACCTCGTGAGATACCCCGCCTTGATCTCTCCACCTCCTCACGAGCCAGCCTGATGAGGCCGTGCCTGAGGAAGCTCCCTATCGTCCACCCCGCGAGGCTTGGCCCCTCGCGAGGGTCTTGAGCTCATGCTGATGAAGATGGGACGTGCTGGGCCGCCCCTTGAGCCACGCCGCAGGTCGCAAGCAGGCAAGTCTGGGGACCCCCATTACCAGAACGCCGACAGTAGCCCCCGGGCCGAAGGCGCGCCCGGACTTGGCTAAGTAGAGAAGCGAAGGGGGAAGTGCGAAGCGCCGCGGGCCCTAACAATCTGCGGCCTCGCGCGCCGCGTGGAGGTCGATTGGACGTGGGCGGCCCTGTTCCCCCACGCCTCCTTATTTTGCGCCCAGCTAGGCGGACCCGTGGTTGCACACAGTCGTTCCTCTTTTCGCTGCTCGACCGTCCCCTGCTCTTCCTCCTCTCGAGCTCCAGTCTCTGCTTCCAATCCAATCTCGAATCCTCCCTCTCCCCATTGCCATGGCTCCGACGAAGAAGGGAAAAGGGAAGAACCCGGTGCCTCCGCCTCGCTCGCCGTCGTCAGCGGCTCCCGCTGTCGATCGGTCGATCATACTCAACCGAGAAGGCTTGAGCAAGGTCAGCTCTGCTCTGGCCACTATCTTCAACGAGATCGGGAGGACGATGGCCTGGCCCTGTCCCACTTCTCCATCGACAGAGTAGTCACTTAGGTCCAGTACTTTGCCGACGCCCTGTGGGCGGGATTGGTTCCCCCCTTTTCCAATTTCTTTAACGCTGTGCTTTCCCATGACCAGATCCATATGATGCATTTGGGTCCTGAATCCATTACTCTTCTTGCCGTCTTCGCCTTTGCCTATGAGGCAATGATGGGCATCCCTCCTTCGGTTGCCTTGCTGCGCCACTTCTTCTCTCTATGCCTCGTCGATCCCACCCAATGCTCGGGGTGAGTGAGCTTCATTGCCGCACCAGAAACGGCGGTCTTAGGGATTGATTTCAGCCTTCCTTCGTCTGCGCCTGGATTCTGTGAGCGGTGGCTGTACGTGGATGTAGGGGTGCCCAGCCCCCTGCTTTCGGAGCCAGCGTCGCCCGCTGTCCCCAATTCAGGCTGGGGCCAGGAGACGCTCACGAGCCCCCGCCTCATCTTTGTCTGGCGTCGCTTCGCACTCTTGAGGGCGCTCGGCGTGACGGCGCCCAGGGTGGTGAAGGAGTTCCTGCTACACCGCATTGCTCCTCTCCAGCGCCACTCCCGCCGGATGTGGGCCTTTAGTGGGCGTGAAGATCGCATGAGGCTCCAGGAGGAGGACCTGACGCCCGAAGCACTGAGGAAGGTGCTCCTGGTCTTGACGGGGGACAATTCCCCCGGCAGCGTCCGGCAAGGGGGGGCTTTGCTCTACCTTTGCTCGAATAGGGGCGACTTTGTGAATCAGATGCCCGGATTCAACGAATGGCGGCTGCGCCCCGCTGGCCTCACGGGGCCTCGCGAGAAACCAGTGGTGGTGACTACCCTTCCAGTCGCCCACGGCGGTCCTTCCTCGAGTGGCAGAGCAGGGCGGCATGGGCTGCTGGAGGCTGAGGGGGCCCCCCGCCGAGGTGACGATGCCAGGCGGCACTCCTGAGGGGGCAGCTCCTGAGGCCCGTGCTGCTGCGGCTGCGGCGTTGCTGGCGGCCTCTCGGGAGGCCCGTTCCTAGGCCGTCGTGGAGGCCCGAGAGGCTGACCGGCAGCGTGAGGCGGCGGAAGAGCGGGCGCGGGAACTCCAGGCCCGGTGCCATTCCCTGGAGCAGCAGGTGGAGCTGCGTGAGACGGCTCTTGCCTCGATGAAGGTGGCTTCGGTCGACCAGGCAGAGCTCCAGAGGCGTGAGGAGGCACTGACGTTGGAAGATGCCGAGCGCGCGTGCGATCTTGAACGTCTGGAGACGAGAGAGCGCTTGGTGACACAGGCGGAGGATGACGTTGCTGCGCGCGAGGCCCGAGTCCTGGAAGAGGTTGAACGCGGGGTGGTGACGGCCCGCTTGAACCTTGGGCGCGAGTTCGAGGAGAGGCTGGGGTTGATCCGGGTCGAGGTTGAAGGCAGGACCGCCGCCTTGAGGGCCAAGCTGGAGGAAGTGACGCGGCGGGCCGATGCTTCCCAGGCCACCCTCGGCGTGGCGCAGGAGGAGCTGACTACCTCCCGCACCGAGGCGCTTCTTCTACGCCAGCGGGTGGACGAGGCTGAGGCCGTTGCGCGGCAGAACGAGGACGAGATACGCCAGCGGCGGATCCTGGAGCATGAGCACGGCCCCATGCTCACCATGCTCCGGGAGAGAGCCAACACAGCCTTGGGTAACATCTGTGAGGCGGCTGTTGACGAGCCCCATGCAGTCAACTATGCTGGCAATCTTCAGTTCTTCACCGACGTGGTGACGCAGCTGGAGGCGCGGTCGGTCGGAGCCAACAGGCTGGTGGAGGAGAGGAGTCGCGCCCTGCTCGGGCGCGCCTTTTCTCGTGTCTTCAGCCACCTTCGGAACATGGACCCCAACTTTGACTTTGACGCCGTCATCGCCCCAGTACCCCAGGCCGTCCGGGGCGACCTGGCGCGCTGGGTGGAAGACAATGTGGATGCCCTTGTCAGGGCCTTTGCTTCTGATAACAACGGCATGGTCGTGGCTGCTGATGAAGGCGACGTGGTGAACAGCCCTGACGCCGCCGATGGCGACGCGGAGAGCGATGGCGAGGCCAGCGACGCCAACGACGATTCGGGAGGTGCCCCTGAGGATGCATTGGGGGATTTATCCGACTGACCGCATGTTGTCCCTGCTTCCTTACCCTGCGCAGATAGAGTTCGGGCCTTGCCCTGAAGGTTGTAAGAGCATTTTGGGAGGGGGAGCCCCTCATGTAAAAACTCGCATTCAGCGTATTAGTAGATGCGATATCACCTGTATGCCTGCGCCAAGCGGCTGACTTTGCGACGAGTTGGCTGGCTTGTTTACCTTCGACCCGCGTCGGCCTCGAGTTAGCCTGCGGAGGGCTATGGTGGCTCGGGCCTCTCCTGAACGAGCCCATCGAACTTGTAATGAAAACCTTCTGAGAGGGTGAGGGAGTCCTAGATTAGGGGGTGTCCGGATGGCCGGACTATGACCTTTGGCCGGACTCCCGGACTATGAAGATACAAGATTGAAGACTTCGTCCCGTGTCCGGATGGGAATTTCCTTGGCGTGGAAGGCAAGCTTGGCAACACGATATGAAGATCTCCTCCCATTGTAATCGACTCGGTGTAACCCTAGCCCTCTCCGGTGTCTATATAAACTGGAGAGTTTTAGTCCGTAGGACGAAATACAATCATACCATAGGCTAGCTTCTAGGGTTTAGCCTCTCTGATCTCGTGGTAGATCAACTCTTGTACTACCCATATCATCAATATTAATCAAGCAGGAGTAGGGTTTTACCTCCACCGAGAGGGCCCGAACCTAGGTAAAAACATCATGTCCCTTGTCTCCTGTTACCATCCTCCTAGACGCACAGTTCGGGACCCCCTACCCGAGATCCGCCGGTTTTGACACCGACATTGGTGCTTTCATTGAGAGTTCCTCTGTGTCGTCACCTTTAGGCCCGATGGCTTCTTCGATCGTCAACCACGACGAGGTCCAAGGTGAGACTCTGTTCCTCGGACAGATCATCGTATTCGGCGGCTTCGCACTGCGGGCCAACTCGCTTGGCCATCTGGAGCGGATCGAAAGCTACGCCCCTGGCCATCAAGTCAGGTTTGGAAGCTTAAACTACATGGGCGACATCCGTGGGAACTTGATCTTCGACGGATTCGAGCCACGGCCGAGCGCGCCGCACTGTCTCGATGGGCATGATCTAGCTCTGCCACCGGATAGCGCCCAGAGTGCCGCTCAGGTGTCCGCTCCGACCATTAGCTCGGAGCCAACTGGGCCAGTCGGGGACGGACGGTTGGACGCCGCCCCCGGAGTCACAACCTCTACGGTGATAGATCCGAATACCAGCCTAGTCCTTTGCAATGCCCGTGACTCCAAGGTGCCGGACTCCGAATATTCTGCACCCCTTCCGATCGAACCCGATTGGGCTCCGATCATGGAGTTCACCGCCGCAGACGTCTTTCAACACTCGCCCTTTGGCGATATCCTGGATTCACTAAAGTCTCTCTCTTTGTCAGGAGAGCCCTGGCCGGACTATGGTCGGCAGGGTTGGGATGCGGACGACGAAGAAATTCAAAACCCACCCACCACCCACTTTGTAGCCACTGTCGACGATCTAACCGACACGCTCGACCTCGACTCCGAAGACATCGACGGTATGAACGCCGATGGAGGAGACAACCAAGAACCAACACCTATAGGGCACTGGAAAGCCACCTCATGATACGATGTATACATGGTGGACACACCTAAAAGAAATGACAACGAGGATCAAAAGGGCGCAACCAGGGATCGCTCCCTCGAAAAACAATCAAAGCGGCGGCATAAGCGCCACGCCAAACCCCACCTCGACAAAGACCCAACCATAGAGTAGGGCGAATCAACGGAAGACGAACATGCCATCGAGCAACCGTCCAAACAGGGCGGACAATCCGAAAAACCCATCCCGGGAAAGATAATAGTGCGGATGACCTCACGCCGGACAAATTGCTGGAACATCAGAACCTCCACCAAAGGCTTGTTGCCACTACACGTAGCCTGAAAAAGCAGAAGCGGAGGCTCAAAACAGTAGAAGATGCACTCAGGATCAGATGGGGCAAAGTACTCAATACCGCACACAAGTACGGCAACAGTCATCACACAAAGAGCTATTCGAAGCGGAAACTACTACCGGAATTTGATGAAGAGGCCATAGAGCCCCCACAGTCAAAAAATAAGGAAGCCACAAGGTCGGATAGACGGCCCCACGATCGATCTCAAGCGACAAAGGGCGCCGCACTCAATACGGCGCGCGATCCTCCCAAGGATTCGCATAAAAAAACTGGCCCAACCAGATCCATCTATGGGCCAAGAAAGCAAGCTCCAGTGAGCAATGCAATGCAAAAAATATCCGAACATCGCGACACACCTACATACAGGGGCGCCGCACATCCCCTATGTTTTACCGATGAGGTGCTGGATCATGAATTTCCAGCGGGATTCAAGCCCGTGAACATAGAAGCATACGACGGAACAACAGACCCTGGAGTCTGGATCGAGGATTATATCCTCCACATACACATGGCTAGAGGAGATGACCTCCACGCCATAAAATACTTACCCTTAAGCTCAAAGGGCCAGCCCGGCATTGGCTTAAAAGCCTTCCCGAAAACACCATGGGAAGTTGGGAAGCGCTCGAGGATGCTTTCCGGGCAAATTTTCAAGGGACCTATGTCCGACCTCCGGATGCAGATGATCTGAGTCATATAACTCAGCAGCCCGGAGAGTCAGCCCGGAAACTCTGGAACAGATTCCTTACTAAAAAGAATCAGATAGTCGACTGTCCGGACACCGAGGCCCTAGCAGCTTTCAAACATAGCGTTCAAGACGAATGGCTCGCCAGACACCTCGGCCAAGAAAAGCCAAGAACAATGGCCGCATTAACAAGCCTCATGACCCGCTTTTGCGCAGGAGAGGATAGCTGGTTGGCAAGAAGCAGCACCAGCGACCCGAGCACATCCAAACTCAGAGATGGAAACGGGAAACCGTGCCATAACAAAGAACATCGCTGAATCAAGGATAACAGCCCGATGAGCACGACAGTCAACGCCGGATTCAAAAGCTCTCGGCAAAATCAGAAAAAGCCGCCACCCAAAGATGACAGGGATGAGTTGTCTAACCTCAACAAAATCCTGGACAAAATATGTCAAATCCACAGTACTCCCCGGAGACCTGCAAACCATACCCACAGAGATTGCTGGGTCTTCAAGTAGTCCGGCAAACTCAACGCCGAACACAAGGGGCTCGACACACCACGCGAGGATGACGACGCACCCCACAAGCAGAACACCGGAGAACAAAATAATTTCCCACAAGAAGTCAAAACAGTAAATTCACTTCAGATGAAAAAAGGGAAAAACAGAACGGCGCTATGAAGACACGCGCCATACAGCCAGCCCCAGAGGAGCACCGCCACTGGTTGTTACAACCAATCACCTTTGATCATCAGGATTACTCCAGAGGAGCCCGGAACGCAGGCTGGACTGCCTTGGTCTTGAATCCGATTATTGACAAACTCCAATTTACACAAGTCCTTATGGACGGCGGCAGTGACTTAAACTTGTTATATCAGGACACAATCCACAAAGTAGGGGTAAACCCAGCTATAATCCGCCATGGTAACACTTCCTTTCAAGGAGTCACGCCGGGTCCAGATACCCAGAGTATGGGTTCCCTTTCGTTAGAAGTCACGTTCGGCTCACCCGACAAATTCCGAAGCGAAAAGCTAACATTCCACATCGCCCCATTCGTAAGTCGCTATCAAGCGCTACTGGGACGTGAAGCTTTCGCCCACTTTAATGCAATACCGCATTATGCATCCCTTACACTTAAAATGCCCGGCCCACGAGGCATCATCTCATTACAGGGGAATATCAATTGACCCCCAAAGTACGGGTAATGGTGCGGCCGCCTGGACAGCCGCACACTAATCCAGCCCTACTATCGCGGACACGGCTCGACGAGTCCGGCGTAAACATACATAAGCTTAATAGCCGCATAACCCTGTACAAGGGCCTCCGCGTGTTCACGCCAGGAGACAATACGGCTCAATTCTTGCTCCAACTATATTTTGTTTATTTTAATATAGAGTTCTCGCACGCTTATTTTTTACTAACTTCCTCTCTTTTGCAGACGAACATCGTGCTACGCCCGTCCAGGATACGGCACAACGGAGACACAGGCGCAGACGTGCAGTAGGGACCCGTTTCAAGGATTTTTTTTCAGATTAAGACCCTGCGTAAACCTTTTTTACTATCTCTTGTTGACAACATCCCCCGGTTTTCACTATAACCAAGGAGGAGGCTGGCGTCTTGGCATGTGGCCACGCCAGAATTTTGCGCGTACCTGGACACCAGGGGCTTTTTACCAAGGGCTCTATTTCAGCCTGTCTTCATAAAGACCGAATACCTTAGGGAGTGTTCGGCGTCGCGAGTTTGGCCTTATATGCATCAGCTCCGAATCATGTCTTTGGTCAAATGTTGGGTTTGCCCGGCTCTTGTGTTTGGCTGCCTTACGTTCCGTTATATCGGCTAACGCGGCACCAGGAGAACTACTGCGATTGTGCCCCGGTTCGGCCAGGCGAGCACCTCAGTAGAGAAAGCCGAAAACTGACTGTCATGATATAGCGAGAGACTGGTCAACCACTCGATGAATCTCGGAATCTTTAGGATTCCTCCGCATTAACAAAGGACCGCTTCCCGGTCAGGCACACACGCGCCCCGAATTCGGGCGAGCGCGGTGCCTTTAGGGGCTATTCAGTAGCCCCAATGTCAAACTCCTATGGCTAAGTGAAAGTGATAAAGCATTATAGTCCAGTTGCCTAGTTCTCCGCGCTATCACCTCCTTTGTAGGACCAAGACGTTGGATTAAGTGTGAAAAGGCGCCTTTTTTGCGAACACCCCCGCATTATATGCGTGGGGGCTGAAGCCAACGACTGCCATCTTTCAGGTTATATACACATATACATTAACGGCCGCACATGAGGTATTATAATTCTTGCAAGCACAAGTATAAAAAGCTTTTATATTCTATCAAAATATTTCTTTTACAATAGCACATGCTATTCGGACACAACATCCTTCGAGCACTGCGCTTCTATTAAACGAGCGCCCGGAAGAACTTCCTCAAAGTAGTGCCTGGCAGGTACCCGGGATTCGTCTGAATCCCGGGATGCAACAACACTGGCCTTCATATCCGCTCAGTATGTCTTGACACGGGCAAGAGCCATTTGTGCACCCTCTATGCACGCCGACCTCTTCATTGCATCAACATGCGGCACAGAACCAAGGAACTGCTGCACCAATCCAATATAACTCTTCGGCTCTGGCTCTCCCGGCCACAAACGACTCGCGACATACTTCATGGCAAGTCCGGATAACCTGTTCAGCTCCGCCCAGGCGGCCAAACGGTCGGATACCAAAAGTGGGCGTTCGGGATTGTGGAACTGCGACCAAAAAAGTTCTTCCAGTTTATGGTCACCTCGACCTCGGAAGTGTTCGGTGGCGTCTACCGCACTCGCTGCCAAATCCAGATAAGTGTTTTCCGCACTCCACTGCCGGTCTAACGGAGCATACCTAGGATCCCCGAACTTCATCCGCAACATATAGGGCCTTCCAGCCGTGATATCTCCGGTCTGACGCAGCTCCTCCTTCATAGCTCTCATTGCAGAGCAAGTATCCTTGGCATCGGCAGTGATCTTCTCAAGGTCCTTCTGAGCCGCCCTTTCTTCTTGTTCGAGAAATTTACAGCGGTCGGCAACATCCTTCAATTTTATAGCCATCTCGGCTATTACCTTCTTGCTCTGGCAGTGAGCAGCCTGTTCGGCTTTCAACTCTTCAGCCGCCTTAACGGCAGCCGCATCACTTTTCCTTGCTTGCTCCTTGGCTCGGGCAAGTTCCGCCCGAAGGTTCTCCATGGCAGCAACACTATCTGCATTAAGCACATATATTGTAAGGCACGAGCATCACACTCCTCTTATCAGATGTCTGTGGAGCATACCTTGTGCCTCGTCTAGCCGCTTATTTACAAGCACGATGTCGGCATCCGCCACGTCAAGTTGCTGCTTTAGCTCGGTAGATTCATCAGTCCGGCTAGCCACCGAACGCCTCGCCAGCTTCATAAAAAGGGGACATTTTATACCTGGGGTTATGATCCTCTGTGCGCCATCACTCTTGACGACACACAGAGTCTCAAGGGCTACTATTTATACAAGGCACATTTTATATATGCAGCTCTATCAAAAGGTACACCTTTTCACGTACCTCAAAGCCTGTCAGTAAACTCCTGGCGGCCTCGTACAATCCGCTTTCCGCGGATGAAATCCTTCCTATCACCATGTTCATCAACATATGGTGTTCTTCTGAGATGGACGCTCGCCCGAGCAGATCCCTCAGCCTCTCCGATCGCGCACCAGAAGGCACCGGACTAGCCCGACGACCTTTTTCAGGATCCGGACTTGGAGAAACCCGCCGGGACGACACCTTGGGTTTGCATGCCTCGTAAGTCGGTGCAGCTAGGGGAGGCATTTCGCTCTCCATCATCTCCGGACAAAAATCCCCTGAAGACGAGCTCTGCTGAGAAGGGTTGAGATCCGAACTGCAAGGTAATATTTTGGTTATCTTCCTCAGAAATAAAACAGGGATGCTACTCATTTTTGAACCCCTCTCTTTACTTACGACTCAGAGGAAAGTTGATCCCCTTGAGGGCGCAATGCGGCCAGGGTAGTCTCCGGTGCCGGATCCTCTGACGAAGATTTCTTCCCCCGTTTCGTGGTCATCCCCTCCGGGTCTTTAGAGGCACTCCTTTTCTTTCCCAGGTTGGGGGAATTATCGATTCCTCCCTTCCTGACAGTCTCCTCCGTGGAGGCGGTAGCTCCTTGGTTCCCCTCTTCGCCCTCTGCTGAAAGCATATTCTCCAGCATCCTGGTTAACACGGGATCCGACGCGGTCTCGGGCAGGGGGGGTTGGACACCTGATAAGCTTTGCCTTCGCTATCCACTCCTATTCAAAGGATAGCTCTGTTAAAGGGCCACTTTATGATGAAAATGCGGATGGTGTGTCCAAATACGGGGCTACTTACCTTAGCATCCTGGCGATTGCAGCTTAGACCTGCGTCCTCGAACGAGTCCGGACACCTTGCTTGTGGTCCGAAGAACAATTTGTACATCTCCACGGGTGTCGTGCCCATAAATGTTGGAGGACTCGCGGTCCCTCCGAATTAAATTCCCATAGGCGGAGAGGGCGACGTTTGCAGGGCAGCGTGTGGCGAATCTTTCGAGGAGATCTCGAATGCGGTCCTGCAGTAGGGGCACGTCTTTGGATGGCCCCCAGATAAGCCCTTCATTGTCCCATGATGCTTGCCATGGTGGGGGACCCGAGCGAAAAGCAGGTGGCGCCACCCATGTGGTGCCCCTGGGGGCTGTGATGTAAAACCAGTCCCGTTGCCATAAGCCGAACTCTTCTTGGAAGGTGCCCTCGGGCCATGGAGCGCCGGCTATCTTGCTTATGATAGATCCTCCGCACTCAGTGTGCTGCCCCTCGATCATATTCGGCACCACCTTGAAGGTTCTAAGCCACAGTCCGAAGTGAGAGGTGATATGGAGGAAGGCCTCACACACGACAATGAATGACGAAATTTGGAGGATGGACTCCGGAGCTAAGTCGTGGAATTCCAGCCCGTAATAGAACATCAGCCCCCTCATGAAGGGATCAATCAGGAAGCCTAGCCCCCGAAGGAAGTGAGATGTGAACACCACGCTCTCACCGGGCTGGGGAGAGGGAATGTCCTGCCCTTGAGCAGGCAGCCTATGCGAGATTTCGCCGGTTAGATACCTGGCATCTCTCAGCTTTCGCACGTCTTCTTCCGTAACGGAGGAAGGCACCCACCGGCCTTGAAGGTTGGAGCCGGACATCATCGAAGGTCTGAAGCGCCTAAAACTAGAAGCTTTGAGTGTTGGAACTCGAGGCGAGGGGCGGATACGATTGGATTGAAAGAGAAGGGAGTCGAGCCTTGGTCTCTTTATAAAGGAGTTGAATACCAAGAGCCCTCCCTGTAACCGTTTGGGACTCGCTTTCAATTAGAAAGTCATACCAAAAGGCACGGTTGGGTTACCCATGCCTGTATTGATGAGAATCCCGGAATAAGGGGACACGATCTCTGATTTGACAAGATGTGCCAAGGAAACCGCCTCGCTGAACACGCTGAGGTGGAACAGTAAAACGATTCGAATAAAGGCTTGACCGTGGCATGATGTCACGCTGTGGAATACGTCAGCAGATTAGATTTGTGCAGAAATTATTCTCTCTACAGTGGTATGTGGAACTTATTTTTGCAGAGCCGGACACTATCCTTGTGTTCAACATCTTCTATGAAGTATTCGGAGGAGGAACCCGCCTTGCAATGCCGAAGACAAGTTGTGCGCCGGACTCGTCGTCATTGAAGCCTGGTTCAGGGGCTACTGAGGGAGTCCTGGATTAGGAGGTATCCGGATGGCCGGACTATGACCTTTGGCCAGACTCCTCGACTATGAAGATACAAGATTGAAGACTTCGTCCCGTGCACGGATGGGACTTTCCTTGGCGTGGAAGGCAAGCTTGGCGACACGATATGAAGATCTCCTCCCATTGTAACCGACTCTGTGTAACCCTAGCTCTCTCCCGTGTCTATATAAACCGGAGAGTTTTAGTCCGTAGGACGAACAACAATCATACCATAGGCTAGCTTCTCGGGTTTAGCCTCTCTGATCTCGTGGTAGATCAACTCTTGTACTACCCATATCATCAATATTAATCAAGCAGGAGTAGGGTTTTACCTCCACCGAGAGGGCCCGAACCTGGGTAAAAACATCGTGTCCCTTGTCTCCTGTTACCATCCTCCTAGACGCACAGTTCGGGACCCCCTACCCGAGATCCGCCGGTTTTGACACCGACAGAGGGCGCGGCGATGACAGTCTGGGCTGCACGCAAGCTAAGCCTGGCCCGGCTCGCGAGGGGAGGCAGCTGAGGCAAAGTGGTAACCAGAACGCGAGAGATTGCTCCGAAGAGACTAAACACCCCTTCCCCAAAAACATGCAAATCTTCGAGCTCAAATTCAACTTAAATCCAACGGGGGAAAACGACAGCCAAGGGGAAAAGCAAATGAAAGCAGAAAAAGGCCTCGTCCGGCACCTAGTCTAGTCTTGGAAGTCTTCTCACCAGCGCGGAGCTAAGTGCTACCAGGGCCTGAGGCCGGCACCCCTGAGACTCCGGGGCGTGTACACCCCACTCATTATTACGTGAGAGTGTCACGGGGCGGCGAGCTTCATAGGCACTGGGCCTTCTTCACAGGTACCGGCCTTGCTTCATATCGCCAGACGAGGGCCCCGCCTTGCGCCACACTCTAGTGCCATCGACGACGACCGGAAACCAGGACGCCGCTGATGGGGTAGAGCGGTCGCCAGCGGTTCCCCTGACAACCACGGGTCCTCTGCCAGGGGGAGGCCCTGAGGCACCTCCCGAGTAGAGGGCCTACCTCCTGAGGACGCCTTGCTCCGAACGCCGCGGTGGTGATGCCGGATCTTGGCCCCTCTCCTGCAGGCCCCGGCGCCCTCCTCTTGAGGGGTAGGAAGCTGTGGGAGTGGGGCAGCCGCCCGTTGTGGCGGCCTGTACCTCCTGCAATCCATGGTTAGCGTATGCCTGCTCCTGAGGAATTAGTGGTACCCGATAATCGTTGCTTCCAGCGTAGCCGACGGGGCCTTCCCGGGGCTCCTGGAAGAGCTCAGCTTCTGGTGCCTCGTCCCCCCAGCTCGGGCCGAGGAGCGAGCCTTGTTCGTCCTCATGCGCGTGCCCTTGGTCCAACATGTGGGGCGCGTACTCTTCTAGGGCCGCCATCCCGAAGGCCGCGCCGTAGCGCTCCGCGTGCCACGCAGTTCTGCTTGAGGCGCCCGCCTGGGGGTGGTAGCACGGCAGCCCACCGGGGCCGTGGGTTGTGGCGAGCCCTTCTTCGCTGGCAAGGGGCGGAGGCAGTGCCGCTGCTGGCCCGGTGCTGATGGCCTGGCCGGCGTTGGGGTGGCCTTGGAGTCCGCCTGGGGCTGCACGAGCGTGCGTGGAGCCTCCGTGCGGGCCACCCTGGACCTGAGGTGTGAGTTGGGTGCAGAAGGGGTGAGCCCCCGAGGCGGCGAAGCCCAGGAGCTCTGCCACCCGCTCTAGCAGCACGTCGCGACCGCCTTCCATCAACCTGCATTGCAGTAGCTCTCGGGCCACCGTGAGCGTGGCCCTCGAGTTCGCCTGCTCCCGTCGGGTGTACGATGTCGTGGCCGCAGCGTGGTTGGAAGCCCTCGCCGCCGACCGCACCTGCCGCGGCGTGAGAGATATCGATGCCTGTCCACGCCGCCCGTGGCCCGCAGCGCCCTGTGGACCACGAGCTGCCTGGGGCATGGGGTTGCCCTGGGCGAGCGGCTCTGCGTGGGCGGGCCAGGCCGCCCAGGGATTAGGGTTGCCTGCCTGGTCGCCGGACATGATGACGACGATGCGGTGGGAGGTGAAGCGGCAGAAGGTGGATTCCGGTGCACCCCTACTTGGCGCGCCAAATGTCGGATTTTGGGTTCCGGCATACCCTCTAGATTTGAACACTGGGGTGCGCACGGAGATTTCGCCCTCTACCTACCTGCACCTTGCCGCCTCGCTAGGATCTAAGCTATGAAAGGAACAACACAAGAGACACAGGGTTTATACTAGTTCGGGCCACCATTGTAGTGTAATACCCTACTCTAGTTTGTGGTGTGGTGGATTGCCTCTTGGGCTGATGATGAATAATACAAGGAAGAACAGCCTCGCGAGGGTCTGTTCTTGGCTGGTGCGATGAACTGCTAGGGGGAGTTCAGTCGCTCTTTCTATTGGTTTCCTGATGATGATCCCGATCCCCTCTACCTTGTGGGTGGCTAGTCCTATTTATAGGCAAAGGCCCTGGGCCTCTTCCCAAATATTGAGCGGGAAGGGCGCCAACAATTGGCCATTTTGAAGGGGAACATCTAGTACACTTATCCTGACTAAAGTTGGTCCTCGCCTATCAAAGGCTCTGGTGGTGACGCTGGCTTGGGCTCCACAATGACTTCCTTCCTGCCGTTGCGACGGTCTTGGTCTTGTTGCACCGAAACGGATGCCTTTGCTTGATGCTCTCGCCTGCGCTTGCTCCCTTTGCACCAAAGAGGAAAGGAGGACACTGCGCAGGCTGGCACCCGCCTGGCGCCCTTGGTCGTCATGGCTTGCGTCATGGGTCATGGGCACCTCGTGAGGTACCCCGCCTTGATCTCTCCGCCTCCCCGCGAGCCAGCCTGATGAGGCTGTGCCTAAGGAAGCTCCCTGTCGTCCACCCCGCGAGGCTTGGCCCCTCGCGAGGGTCTTGAGCTCGTGCTGATGAAGATGGGCCGTGCTGGGACGCCCCTTGAGCCACGCCGCAGGTCGCAGGCAGGCAAGTCTGGGGACCCCTGTTCCCAGAACGCCGACAACCGCCACTCCATCACTGACCCCAACTAGTTCGTCGTCTCACGCTCGCCGCGCTCCCACGGACGCGCAGGCCGCGCTGCTCCTGGCACGTGAGCTCCTGCACTACCGCCCCATCGACGACCTATACGAGGAGTGTCTCGCTCGCATCACCGAGCTCGTCAGTGCCGTAGGTGGCTCTCCTGCGCCGTCCCTCTCACTGCCTCGCCCTCCGTCCTGCGTGGGTGATGTAGCTCAGGAGGTGCCTCCGCCACCTCCTCCCCAAGAAGGCGCCCTGGCTCCAAGGCGCGCGGCCCCTAGACGAGACCCACCGCATCTAGCACCCGCGCGACAAGAAAGGAGCTGCCAAGAAATCCCTCGTCCTCAAGAAGGCGCTCGCGTGATCCCCGCTCCAGCACGTCAAGATCACATCCCTGCGCCAGCGCATCAAGACCCTATGCTGCCCCTGGTGGCAGCACGCGGGAATCTCCAAGAGCAAGCCCCACGTCTGCAAAGGGTTCTGGTGGCCATCGTAGGCTGCCGCGCCTTCACCACCGAGTTACGCCGTGTCGCCTAACCAGGCAAGTTCAAGCCGGACCTGCCTCCTCGCTACGACGGCACAACCGACCCCGTGGAGTTCCTGCAGCTCTACGAGCTGGGCATCAAGGCGGCCAATGGGGACGAAAAGGTCATGGCAAACTGGTTTCCCATGGCGCTCAAGGATGGTGCCTGCACCTGGCTCCTGAACCTGCCTCTCGGCTCGATTTCCTCTTGGGACGAGATGCGCACCCGCTTCATCACCAACTTCTAGGGCACTCGCGACCGTCTTCCAGTCGTGAGTGACCTGCGCCACATCAAGCAGCAGCCTGGAGAGACCTTGCAGAAGTACATCCAACGCTTCAACAACGCTCGCCTCAAGATTCCTAGGGTGACCGAGGAGGCCATCATCTCAGCATTCTCTGACGGCATCCGTGACGTCTAGATGAAGGAGGAGCTCGCCATCCACGAGGACCTGTGCACATCCCTGGAGCTGTTTAACCTGGCGACCAAGTGCGCAAGAGCTGAGGAGGGGAGCCTCTCCCTCCTCGAGCTTCCTGCTACTGACCCAGAAGAGAAGAAAGCCAAGTCCAAAGACGTGAAGCGCAAACGAGCGGTCATGCTCGCAGCAGAACCAAACACTAAGCACGGCAGCTCAAGTGTGTGGCTACATCTGGCATCCTCCCAATGCTTTGTTCCCCAGTCATCAGCAATGTGCAAGTTACTAGGACCCTCATCGATGGCGGCACATGGCTCATTGTTCTGTCCGTCGAGACGTTCAACAATCTCCAAGTGCCTTACAATCAACTTCAGTCAACCAAGCCTTTCTCAGGAGTCACTGATGGCTCCACCACTCCGATAGGGCAGGTTCGCCTCCCTGTCACTTTCGGACAGCGCAAGAACTACCGTATAGAGCTCATCGACTTCGACATTGCCCACATTCGCCTGCCATACAATGCCATCCTCAGGTATCCAGCCCTGGCCAAGTTCATGGCGGCGACTCACCATGGCTACAATGTCCTCAAGATGCCGGGAAGCGGCGGAATCATCACAGTCCCCTGCGAAGAGAAGGATGCAGTGTGCTCCCTCGAGCATGCCTTCCAAGCTGCATCAGTCGAAGACCCAGATAGCAAGAGTGAGAACCCTCCTGAGGCAGTTCCCAAGAAGAAGAAAACATCGCCCAGCTCTAGGCCTCAGGAGGCAGGCATCTCCGGAGGCACCGCGCCAGGATCTACGCCCGTGCAAGGGGCGCCTCCCTCCATCGCATACGAAGGCGCGCCCAGCGCCCTCCTCGAGCAAGGCTCAGGGGCTCTCTCCTGGAGGGCCTCAGACTTTGCCATGATCATGAGGGAGGCACTCGGGCACCGCTTGGAGATGTGCTTCGCGGCACGTTTTCCTCAGGAAGGCACGTGGCAAGGAAGGCCCAATCCCCAGGAGTTCATCACCAAGGTCACTCAGGAGCTTCAAGAATCACGAGTCATGCGCGGCGATCACTGCCTGCCCGGCATAGCTCCCCATCTAGGCGAGGATGGCGGGCTGCGCGTCTGCATCGACTACCCAGGACTCAGCCGAGTCGCGTCTCAGGAGCGCCACTAGCCTTCGCGCATAGGACATTGTGAGGGTCCACCGCACACCTACGTTCGCATGCCTTTCGGCCTGCCGAGCACGGCTGCTCCTCACCAGTGTCTTATGTGGAGCATTGTGGCAGCTCAGGAGGCCAGGCACCACGCGGTCCTGGTAGAGATGGAGATGGTCCTCGAGGAGCCGCCCGGACCCCTAAAGCCTCCCGAGGCGCAGGGCTCTGGTGGCTTGTGAGGATCGGCTTCTTCACCGCTCATCGTCAGCTACTTCAACACCAGCTCTACAATGGCATCAGGTGACATCTTTCAAGTTTCATTTCAGGTGGGAGCGCCCTCAGGGCTGCATTATTCACAGGTCATGTCGGCCTGTCCCTGCGACATGTACCCCTTTTGCTTATGTCTTCAGTTTACCTTGCTGTGGGCGCCCCTTGGGCTGCATCATCCCCAAGCCGCTCGGGCCTGACCCAGTGGCATGTATCTTTCATGCGTCTATCTAAGCTTATTTTCCCTTCATGCTTAACCCGCTTGTGATGATCGCCTACTCGATTGACACCTACCTTTGGAGCTGCTCGCTCTGGCATGGCGCTTGTGCATGGGTCCGTCCCTGCAACGTCGACAAACCTGAGTGGTCGAGCTCTGGCCCATGGCAGCCCCGCAAGCGTCACCTCACCAGGCCCTCAGTGCCCTCACCTCTCTCTCGGAGCAACCGATGGCCGGCTGGCAATTGTAATGGCAACCCTTGCTCTTCTCGTGTTGGTTTATAGGGATCACCTAAGGCCTCAAACGGGAGGCATCGCGGGCTCTTTCCTTCTCTTACTCGTGCGATCCTATTGCGCGTTAAAAGGGGGGCTCCTGAGCATCGTGACTCAGGAGCTCTTACTGGCTCTCCAGCCCTCACCCCTGGCCTTTTCCACGACATCACGACCTGGCATACTAGCGGCGGCTGAGCTTGCTCGAGGGCCGGGACCTGAGGATGTAGAGCATGAAGGAGAGTGCGGGAAAGGGAGGAGAAGCTCATGAAGGCCTGACCCAGCAATATCTCAGCTACCGACGTGCAAGACTGGCACCTCGCGAAGGAACGGCTCCATGCTTTCGAGATAAGTCTCGCCCCTGGAATAGCTAATCGATGTGACATGAAACCCCCACTTAATGCGGCTCTATGGCAGCAACGTTGCCTTCCTTTCCTGCCTCCCGGTGGCTGCTTGAGTGCTAAAGGGGGCCTCCTGAGCATCCCGCCTCAGGGGCTCTTACTGGACCTCGGGCCACTCACCTCCTGACATTGACCACGGCATCGCGACCTGGCATACCAGCGATGGCTGAAGCCTGCCTGGCGACTGGGACCTGTCAGCGTAGAGCACCAAGCCGTCGTGAGGCTAGAAAGGGGGAACTAAGCCGGGACAGGACAAGCACTCACACCACTTCATAATCAGGATAATAACAGCAAAAGATATTACGGACACCTTACATGCCCCTGCGGGGTACCTTCTCAATTCCTTGCATGGAACAAAAGGTGTGAATCCCAAGGAGCCCTAACTACACACGCCCTCATGGCCGACGCCATCATCAATAGTGGGCCACGGGGGCCGGCGATAACCCCATCCAGATCAGCCATGCTGGCGGCCTGATGCAGCCTCTCTTCTCCGAGCGCAACGCGAGCTCAGGGGCACATAGCTATCGTCGCTCGTCTCCGGAGTCGCGAAGATCTCGCGAGAGCCGTTGGACTCCCAAGCATCTCCGCTGCTGTCAGAGGAGCCGCTGGGGAAGCAGGTGGCAGGCCTAGCCCTTGCCACATCGACGTCCTGTCTGCCTCCTCTGGGGCAGCACTCCAACCGGCGGCCTTCCGCATAGAAGACCTTGAAGAGTATCAGGGAGGCGCCATCGAATTCGAAATGAATCATGAGGGCACCTCCTATTCGGCAGACCCGGGCGATCTCGCCCCAGCCCCGGATCATGTAGACCTTGCCCGGAGCGACAACCTCAACCTCCGCTCCGGTCGTCGGGGTACCATAGTCGGTGTGCTGCAGCCAGAGCTCAAGAGGCCCCCTCAGCGGCATCTCGAAGGAGAAGAAAGAAGGAAAGCGAATCCAGGATCTTGGAGGCATGGTGGCATGGAGAACTAGCTCGTGAGAGGAGTCCGCGGCATGAACTCCAGGAGTGATGACGCGCGCCGCCGTGACTCGTCGTCGTCGCTGATGGCGCGGACGGTGTTGCTCGACATCTTATTCTCTTGGGCCCTCAGCCCGGGCATACAGAGGGAGCGGAAACCCAGGAGGAGGCCGCTCGTACCAAGGCCTCGACATCTCCGGCCGTACAACCTCGTCGCGACGGCCGGGGACCGGCCGTTTCTTCAGTGGGAGCGGGTCGAGTCCCTCCTAGGGGGGGGGGGGCTTTTCCTTTCTCGTCAGCCGAGAATCGGCGGATTGGTGCCATAGGCAGCAAGATGGAGGAAGAGTGAGGAAGAAGAAGCGAGCGGAGAGAGAAGATATGGACTGAGGAGGCTCACGCCTATCCTTACTTATAGCCAAAGGGAAGCCAACCGCCGGCCTCCATGATTGCAGGTGATCGTGAAACTTTTTGCGTGCAGCAGGGTCTCGTCAAATCGGGCAGTTGCCGAGGCAGCATGGGGAAGTGGAGACGCCCACGTCCAATCAACCGCCACATGGCGTCCAAGGCCGCAGGGTGTTGGGGCCCGCGGTGCTCCACACTTGCCCTTTCGCTTCGCTGCTAAGCCAAGCCCGAGCGCGCCTTGGGCCCCGGGGCTACTGTCGGTGTTCTGGGAATGGGGGTCCCCAGACTTGCCTGCCTGCGGCCTGCGGCGTGGCTCAAGAGGTGGCCCAGTATGGCCCGTCTTCATCAACCCAAGCTCAAGACCCTCGCGAGGGACCAAGCCTCGCGGGGCGAACGATGCAAGGCTTCCTCAGGGGTGGCCTCGCCAGGCAGGCTCGCGAGGAGGCGGAGAGATAGAGGCAGGGGTACCTCGTGAGGTGCTCATGACGCAAGCCATGATGATCGAGACCAGGCGGGCGCTAGGTGGGCTCCAGCGTACGCAGTGTCCTCGTTTCCTCTTTGGTGCAAAGCGGGCAAGCGTAGGCACGGAGTAACGAGGCATCAAGCAAAGGTTACCATATCGGTGCAACAAGACCAAGACCAGCAGAGCGGCAGGACGAAGGTCACCGTGGAGCCCAAGACAGCGTCATCGTCGGTGCCTTTGGTAGTCGAAGACCAACTTTAGTCAGGATAACTTGTACTAGCTGTCCCCTTACAAAATGGTCGTTGTTGGCTCCCTTCCCGCTCATTATTTGGGATGAGGACCAAGGCCTGTATAAATAGAGATAGCCACCACAGGAGGAGGGGATCGGATCCTTCCGAAGTAGAACACCGCACCAACTCAAGAACACCCCTCGCGAGGTTGTTCTCTTCTTGTACTGTTCATCATCAGCCCCAGAGGCAATCCACCAAACCACACACACTAGATTAGGGTATTACACCACAATGATGGCCCGAACCAGTATAAACCTTGTGTCCCTTGTGTTGCTCATCGTGTAGCTTAGATGCATGGCGAGGCATTGGGATGCGGGCCGGTAGGGACTAGATCTTCGCGCGCACCCTAGAGTTCGAACCTTAAGGGTTTTGCCGGAACCCGATATCTGACAAAATCCATCAGCAGAGGAATGGCATCTTCATATCACAAGAGAAATACCTCAAAGATTGCCTGAAGAAGTTTGGAATGCAAGACTGCAAAGGATACACTACGCCAATGCCAACCAAAAGTCATCTAGGTCTTGACAACAATGGTAAAGAGTTCGATCGAAAGATATACCGCTCCATGATTGGTTCCTTACTTTACTTATGTGCATCTAGGCCAGATATAATGCTTAGCTTTTGCATGTATGCCCGATTCCAAGCGGCACCAAAGGAATCACATCACCTAGCAGTGAAGCGAATTCTTCGATATTTGGCATACACCCCAACAATAGGATTATGGTATCCAAAGGGCTCAACATTTGATCTGATGGGCTATTCTGATGCTGATTATGTTGGTGACAAGGTTGATCGCAAGTCCATTTCAGGAACATGTCACTTTCTTAGTTGATCACTTGTCTGTTGGTCTTCAAAGAAGCGGAACTGTGTGTCACTCTTCACTATTGAATCTGAATACATTGTTGCTGGATCATGTTGTGCTCAGCTTCTATGGTTGAAGCAAACTCTCAAGGACTATGGCATCAACACGAAGAATGTGCCACTCTTCTATGACAATGAAAGCGCCATCAAGCTTTCCAAGAATCCAGTTCAACACTCGAAGACAAAGCACATTCAGATCCGTCATCACTTTCTCAGAGACCATGTAAACAAGGAAGACATTGGTATCATTCACGTCAACACTGAAGAGCAATTGGCAGATATTTTCACTAAGCCCTTGGATGAGAAAAGGTTTTGCAAGTTGTGGTGTGAGCTAAATATCTTAGAATCCTCGAATGTCCTGTGAATGGACACACATCCTAACTCTTATGCATGTTGACGACTTAGATGTGCAACACACGAAGTAATGTATATCTTCAATCAATGAAGACTTACCCTCTGAGTGTGAATACATTAATGTGGAATTTGACTTCGGAGCGCCACGATAATTGTGCGCCGTGTCTGGGTCTAATACTTCCTATACGGTGGGTAACGCCACCACCAAATTCTTATTGAAGTGTTTCTCTTGGCGTTACAATTGCAAAGTCTTCACATTTGGATTGTCTTCAACATTGATTTGTCTTCATGATTTATCTTCACAATGTTTATTTGGTTCATGTACATATATATATTTGTGTTCTGCCCTATACAGCATTCACTTATAGCTATGTCTTCAATCTTGAATCTTTTGATCTAAGTGAATGTGATCGGACCCTAACATATTCTATGCTTCTACCTCAACTCTATCTGTCCAAATCATATGCATTCTATTGAAACCTATTGATTGTCTTCTCTGAGTCCTTGTCAGCAGAGGACAATGTGACAAACTTTTAATCTGTTTTTAATGCTGCATCCTTATTGCCTGAAAACTAGAGAAGCCGGAACAACCACCCGACAACCCAGGCGTGCGTGGGAACATGGAACAACTCTCAATGAGTTGCATGTGTGCCACGTGTCTTTCAGATGTGAACCGCTAGGGGCACCTGCGTAATTGCACTACACCGCCCTCCTCTTCCTTATAAGTTCTCACCCGTGCGGTCATTATCTGTTCTTCCACCTCCCCACCTCCCACAAACCCTAGCGCCTCCGCTAGCTTGCGTCATCGCTGGAGAAGAAGCGCTTAGCTACCGCAACCTCTTCGATGCCATCCTCACGCCGGCCGTGGACCTCGTCCTCTCTGCCGCCGCCGTAGGTGTCTTCCTTATAAGTTCTCACTCGTGCGGTCATTATCTGTTCTTCCACCTCGCCACCTCCCACAAACCCTAGCGCCTCCGCTAGCTTGCGTCATTGCTGGAGAAGAAGCGCTTAGCTGCCACAACCTCTTCGATGCCATCCTCACGCCGCCCGTGGACCTCGTCCTCTCTGTCGCCGCCGTAGGTGTCTTCCGCCGCCAAGTTAGGGTGCGGGAGATCGAACTGCTTGGCTTCTCTTCCCATCCGTCTAGCAGTTTGTCAAGGGTAAATAAATCTTAGTTTTTACTGCCTTTTAGATCTGTCAAATCCAACCACTTTTTCCAAAAGTGGTTTCTAAACTTACAAATCTGGATTTGTTCTCCTCTACATCTCATACCATGCTTAGTGCATTCACTTATGCTTCATAACTAGTGAGATTCCTCACTTGTACTTATTCATGGATTCGTACAAATCTGGAACCAACTCTCTCCAAATAAGTGAATGTCTTCGCACTATGTGGTCAATGTCTTCAACACTGATTTATCTTCAAAATCTTCTAAGAATGCATATGACCTCTTCCCCTTCCCTCGCATCTCTAATGCTGTCACAGGTACATGTCCGTGGGAGAATCCCTTGGTTCTCATAGTCTACATTCATTTGCAGAATAGTTACAGCGTCACATTGAATCTCCTGAAGCCAGTTCTTGTTTGAAACCAACCAGACGGCAGCCATTCACTATGCGGAAGCCAATCAGCTTAAACATTATGGCTTCAAAAAAGTCTGCTTGGAAGGGTGGCACACAATGCCGAGGCAACACAACTCTTGATCTGTCTCCTGCCTTGTATGAACAATACAAGTCAGACCCTGATGAAAACTACAACTAGCGCAAGAACCGGATTCAGTGGATCCGAAGATATTGGGCAGAGGAGTGATTCAAGTACAAATTCGTCACGCCTGAGTATGCTGAGAAGAACGCCATCAAGCATCCATGGGGAGACTGTCTGTATCGCGGCCTAGTGCTGAAGAACAAGGCTGAAGCTAGTGTACAGGAATTCTATCCTTGCATGTCAGAGGCCGCAGCCTGAAAATGCCGACCCATCCTCCTTATTATGGTGTCATGATGACAATCTCTTCAAGCGCAACTATCAGTTTTCCAAAGATTCAGCTACCCAGAATGCAAAGGACTATGGCCTCAACTTCAACCCTGGCACCTCTGCTCCCAGATCTGATGGGACACGTGAAGCAAATGAAAATAGAATTGGCCCCTTTGCTAATTTTGATGGGCTTCTGTCGCACATTGCTGCTCAAAGAGCAGCAATGGAGCAATCTGATGGTGATGCTAACACTGAAGCTGCTCCCTCACTTCCAAAAGAAAAGAAAAAGAAGAAGGCAAAAGCTTCAAAACCATCTTCTTCACCAAAAGCTTCAACGAGGAAGCCTCTGAAAATTGCACCGCCTGAATCCAGTGTGCAGTCTGAAGACTTATCTGGCGTGTCCAAGAGGGCCACGAAGCCATTGCCCAAGAAGGCCATAGGACAACCACTAGCACCATTCGCTGTGCGTCACAACGAAGATGAAACCATTGATATGTCCAGTAATGAAGATCTTGCTGATGATGCTCTGGAAATTCTTATCAAGAGCTAGCAAGAAGCTGAAATCTTCAATGATCCGCCGCTCTTTGATGTTGATATTCTCAATAACTTCATCAATGAGTGGTTTGACAACCAGGACATTAGCATTGTGATCTTCAGCTCCCCGTGGACATCAGTGTCACTTTCCATGGAGCCATTGCTGGTGAATTGGCCTTGGCTCAAAAGATTGTCGAGCTAAAGAACAAGATTGACTATGAGAAGGCTCATTTCAAGAAGAACATGGCCAAGCTTAGTATGGCTGATGTTCAAATCTTCAAGAATATGTTGCATGAACTCAAGGAGGAGTTCCACGAGAAACACACTGAAGCTAAAGGCTTGAGGAAGCACATGAAGTATATGGATGAGAAATGTGTTCAAGCCCATAATGAAGCAAATAAGCATAAAGCTCTTGGGCGGCCTAGCATTGACCCCAGGATGGCTGCCAAGAAGAAGAAGGCTACTAAGACCCACACTGCACCGAGGCGGGAAGAACCTCGCATTGTCTTCCTTGCTAGTATTACAGGCTCGAAGCCTAAGGTCCCCTCAGTAGCTTCTGAACTGAAGAAGACAAGAGCAGCTGAAGCTGAAGCCAAGAAGCGCAAGCACAAGGACGCATCTGACGATGCTCCTTCCAAGAAGAAGCTAAAGACTAAGTCTTCAAAGAAAGAGCGTGTTGTAGCCTCTCAGCCACTCTTTGTTGAACCCATCTCTGTTGCTGCCCCTGCTGCCACAAACCAAGAGCATCGAGTTGTACTCCACCAGCCTGCTTCCACAGAGGCTCACAAAGAAGAGCAAGTTTCAGCTCTTGACCCCAACGCAGCTGAAGACATTGGTCATGAAGACAATGTTGTTGATGATGAAGTCCTTCCTCAGCTAGAGCATCAGTTGGTATCATCGCCTGCTCGAACGAGCAGCGAATACATCAGCATTGGTCGTCCATTGACGCCAATTGCTCAGGATGATTCATGGGCCGAGCACCCGCAAGAAGAAACCCCGGTTCGAGATGCAACACCCCGTACTCCACCAGCGCAAGTCACTAGCCCAATGGTGAATGACGACAATTACATGGAGACCACACCATGACCAAAGGCATCGCCCGTGTTCCCACGGCTTCGCAAAGGCCTCAGGCCATCGGTCTCCATGTCAACCATCCTAGAAGAAGATTCACAACAATCCAGCTCAGTGGTACGTCAAGTGTTCCCTGAAGAGAATCCTTCTGCGATGGTTCCTGAGTCTGAAGCCAAAGCTACTGAAGACATTCCGGCTGCATCAGCCGATGAAGAAGAAAGAAGAGAAGAGAGAGTTGCTACACCCCCTGCCCCTGATCAAGTCATTCTCGAGGAGAATGTGATCATGCAAGACCCTCCGGTCGTTGACCATATGGAGGTTGAGAACAATGAGGCTACCACAACTACTGCTGAACCCAATGACCCTGTCGTGGCTGAAGATCATGTGGAGCCTGAAGTCAATGTTGTGCCTAAAGCCACTGTACACCCTGAAGCTTCTGTCACGCCAGTCTCCACTGACGGCGATGTCCCTCCCCCAAGGCCACACACTATTGAAACAACTTACAATCGTGAGGGGGAGTTGTTCACTGTTAGCTGGCCCATTCTGGTTCCTCCCACTGGTCCAGGGCCCCAATATGATTATCATGTGCAGCAGCGACCACAAGTACATAAGCCTAAGCCAAGACTGACAAGACTTCCAGGTGCTGCAACAGCCCTAGGATCCTTTAGTGTCAATAGCTTCAGAGCTCACAACACCTTCTTTGATAGTGAAAAGAATCCCTACTCGAAGCCAAGGATCTCCTCTGATCGCTTCTGGAGCCATCAACAGCGCAGCTACTATTCTTGTGTTCTCTACAATCAAGAGAGAATTTTCCCTCACATGCGCCTTGATAATGAAGCTATGGCTGGGCTCCCTTGTCTTGAAGAAGCTATGGATTGCTTTCATGATGCTGGCCTTATGGAATTCGTCATAGCCAAAGAGCACTGGAATGAAGAGCTACTACTGCAGTTTTATGCTACTCTTCACGTCCATGGATACAACAGGGATCCGAAGACATGGATCCTTGAGTCGATGATAGGTGATGTGCACCATGAAGACAAACCTCAAGACATCATTGAGCTCACCTCCCTGCCCACTGCAGGTGAATTGTACGAGCCTGGTTGTCAGCTCCAGACAGATGCACTGCAGAGCGTTTTCCAGTGGCCTGAACCCAATATGAGTCAGATGCTCAGCATGATGAAGCCACTACCTCAAGATGCTGAATATCCCAAGGAATTCTTTGTCCAGGACCTCGAGTACTTGCCTTGCACAATTTATCATATCCGAAGGCGTACTCTCTGGCCAATCAAGGGACATTCTTTTGAAGCCAAACTTGAAGGGGCTATGAAGACTTTGGTATTCTCTATTGTCAATGGCATCAAGTTCAACTCCCAGGATTTCTTCATCAGACAGCTTGTTGCATCTGGGATTGACCTTTTTGGCTTGAAGTTTTATGCTCCATGGGTGATTCCCCTAATCAAGCTTTATTCAACTGTCAACTATCAGCCTTCTGCACGTAATCATCTTGTTTTCTTGCCTGAGTTTGATCTATCTGTTGAAGCCATCTACCCCGAGCCTGTCAAAAAGTCACTTACTCTTCACAATGCTGATCATCAAAGCTTCATGTAGCCCATCGAAGGAGTTCATGTTCTGAATGCTGCTGTTCCTGCCTATCCGCTTGCTGGCAATGTGCGTCTGCCACACCATGCTAATACCGAAGCCACTGCCAGTACAGTTGCTCAAAGGCCTCGGAAGCGTTCTCGAGTCCTCAATGATCATGAACTGCTTGTGGCCTTACATTAGAAGCAGGACAATCACCATGATTGGTTGAAGCGTCAAATGCATAATCTCTTGGTGGATGTCAATCGCATTAGCAATCTGGCTACCAAAAACTCTTTTGTTGCCCACGAGAATGCAAGGCGGTCTTGGAAGAGCCTCACTCTGCTATGTTCTGAAGATGATCTTCGAGCAGATGGCTTCACCGAAAGCTTCAAGTTTGACTCCAGGCCTCCACCTAATGCAATCTGGCGCCATACTCCCGCTCTTGAAGATTCTGAGTATTCATCTTCGGTTGCAACTGTTGTTGCCAATGTCATCGATGAAGAAGATGACGCCACTTCACCCACTGTGACTGCACTACGTATCTACTCTGCACTAGGCCCCTCTGCACCACCAAACTCCAACAACGACCTTGCTCCACCATTTGCTCCTTCTGGGAACGAGTAAAAGCTTTATGTCTTCAAACCTTTTTGGTCCTTACTGGCAAAAGGGGGAGAAGCATATGAGTTGATAGTCTTCACGCAGGTCCCTATGGGTGGCTGCATTACTTTTTGCCAAGTCTTACAACTCTCGTCTTTTGATACTTTTGGTCCTCTGAGTTGTAACACTTAAACTTGATGGTCGTCTGCTACTTTATCTGCTATTTTGTGATGCAAATGATAAATCCCGCATGAAGTCATTCTGCAGACGTCCATTTTCCACTATGCATATCATTATCTTCTTTACTTGTTTATATGCATAATGCATTGTCTTCACACTTTGATGTTGGACTCCACAAAGAAAAACCTGCCATGTGCATTTGCATTCAAACGCAAGTCATCTATATGCACATCTTCAGGGGGAGCCTCATCTTATGTATGAAGACAACACTCACAACACTAAACTTTCACATACATTTATCCCTGTTGAAAACTTCAACTGGTTTGTCATCAATCACCAAAAAGGGGGAGATTGTAAATGCATCTAGTGCCACCCCTAGTTGGTTTTGGAGTATTGGCGACAAACTTGGTTGAGGGACTAATGTGTTTGTGAGAATGGTAGGATAACACGGGTAGTAGTCCCATATTGATTCGGTTTACCTATCAGAGATGACCCCTAAAAATGTGTGAAGACATTGAAGACAATGATGGTCTGTGAAGACATTCACATTGAAGACTATGGCAGGAGAGGACATCGTGTGAAGACTATGGAGTACGAAGACATAGTTGTTTCGTAGTTCCCTTTTCTTTTGTGTTGAGTCATAGGAACCACCGTACTGTTAAGTGGGGTCCAAGTGAACAAAGTCAAAGTGACTGATGTGATGCTCAACTAAATCCTATGTCTTCGAGCGAAGACAATGAGAGAAAATCTTATCCAGAGTTGCATGAGTCAGCTTGGCTTGTAGCCCAAGCTAAGCTGTGGCGTGTGTTTGAAATCTGACCATTGGACCGTGTCAGTTCCTTAGTGACACATGGTCATTTTGGACAAATCAGGTCGGGTTGCCTCCTGGCTATAAATAGCCCACCCGCCTACACCATAAATTGGTGGCTGCTTAGTTTATGCATGGATTTTGTCGTTTGAGAGCAACCCACCTCCGAAGCCTTTGAGAGAGAATCCTTGCGAGGACAAAGCCCAAAACACCAAGAGCCAAAGAGTGTTAGGCATCACTGAAGTCTTTCTGTCTGTGTGATCTGAAGACTTATTACACTTGAGGACTCTCAATCCTCCAGGAGGTTAGGCGTCGCGTTCTGGGCATCCAAGATTCATTGTGGATTGCCGGTGAACGAAGTCTGTGAAGGTTTGGAAGTCTCCCTTGAAGACTTACCAGAGTGATTGGGCGAGGACTAAGTGTTCTTAGCTTAAGGGGAATAAGGTGAAGACACGGTCTTCTAAGTTGAATCTCAGCCTCCCTAACCAGACGTACAGTTGTCACAACAACTGGAACTAGTCCAACAAATACCTTGTCCTCTCCGAGCAACTGGTTCTATCCTACCTCTCTCACCTTACTTACAGTTTGTCTTCATGAAGTCTTTGCTTACTTGCCTGATCTGATTGACTTCACTGTGTGAAGACTATAGTCTGTTTTGCTCCATACTATCTTCCATCCTGATCCATACTACCTAGCGGCTTATAGTCTTCATGCTTTCACCTCTTTGCTTACTTGACTATGGCTTGTCTAGTGTAGTCTACCTTCCGCCGCATATCAATATGTTCAATTCTATTTTTGTCTTCAAAACACCCCTGTTTTGAAGACTTTCATAAAAATCGCCTATTCACCCCCCTCTAGTCGAATACTAGCACTTTCACTTATCATGATATAAGGAAATATAAATAACAACTTTATTATTGCCTCTAGGGCATATTTCCTTCACAATATGGGTCGGCCCAGTTTGAGGCACTGTAGGGGCGATTTACCATTTTCCGCCTATTTGGTTACCTGGGTCATATTGAAAAGTTGGCCCGCACAAAACTCAAAGCACCTCTCAGCCTGCGTCTGGAGGAACGCTCAAATCGGTTGTTTCTACTGGGTCAGGCTGAGTCGAGCCACCCTCAAGTGCACATGGTTGCTTCAAACACATGTACGTTGTTTCTTATTCCACCTACAGTAAGCTCCCTCTCTAATCTCCTTTCTTAGCTCCCTTCTAATCCACACAACATTGCATCGATTTGAGATAAGCTCTAGATGAAAAAAATGCACATCGATGTTATGGCTCCATTTTTGTGATTAGTTCGTAGTTTTCTTGACCGTAAATGTTTAATTCCATGTTCATGTTTGGAGCTATTTTGGATGAATTTTTTCAAACTCGTCGCGCACGGTTAATAGTTTGAATTTTCCTTTGATCAGTAGCATCATCTTACAGTTTCACATGACTTTCATGTTGCACATTTTTTGTTTCGACGATCGTAGATGATTAAATCTAACTTCTTCCTTGTGAAAAGTATATACGCATATGTGTGATATGAATTAACACTACTAGGGATAACCTAGTAGTAGCGCTTGTTTTATAGCTATCAGTAACGCTTGTACAAGCGCTACCGGTAAGGCGCTATAGCTAACTGGTAGCAGTAGCGCTGGTTTCCAGCGCTACTGCTATACCTAGTTAGCAGTAGCGCTTGGTAGGGAAAAGCGCTACTGATAATAGTAAGTAGTAGTAGTGTTTATTTTGAAAAGCGCTACTGCTAATTTTTTTTGTATTTTTGAAATGCAGCTTATTGTCGTTGTATTTGTATAGGTTTTATATAGAGTACTTTCATCATATGATTTTATGACCATGATTAGTTATTATATATAACAGTGGAGTGAACATGTGGTGCATGTCGAAAGTATTACTAATCCAAACTTGATCAAATTTGGACTAGTAATACTTTCGACATGCACCACATGTTGCCTCCACTTGAATCTAATCCACGTTCATTTCACCCACTGATATATATAATAACTCATCATGCTCATATAAACACTTAGCATCATGCATCATCATAATAACTTGGTCATCATTTTTGTCCATGAGACATCATATAACAACTTGGTCACTAGTCATAATCACGACTCCTCATCATCATCAACTCTAACACATTGTAGCACATGATAACACATTGTACCTATGACTTACTCATCTCTCATAGGACCTACTACCCTCTCTAAGGTAAAATAGCATAAAAAAAGATAGGACCTAACTCTCCATTATGGAGAGTGGAGACTATCCTCTCTCCAATTCTTGCGCTTCGCACGATGTTGCTTCCAAGTAGCTCCATATGATTGTTCATACATTTTTTCCATTTTTTGATTGTCATGTCTTGATCGGTTTTAGAAATCCGGTATGAACAATTGTGAAGCCTAGGCAGATATGGCTGTAAGCTAATAACATCAAGCCGTCCTTTTAGAAATATCAGATCAGGGACACAATCCTTCATGATTTTCTGTTGAAAAACATAATAATAACATCGTAGTTAGCAATGTAGTTTAGCTTTAGAAGAATATATGTAAAAGATGCACGAATGTCGTAATAGTAAAAAATATTACCATGCCATCTCCATGGATGTTATTGTAGGTCAGCACGTGTACTAGTGGCACGTATTGACCATAATGTGCAGGAGTTTGATAATTGATATTGTAATTCTCAACATCAATAATAAATGAGATAAGATGATCTTTCTCCTAATAAGTTAATTCTGCGCCATTTGTGTAGTAGGTTCTGTCTACCATCTTCCTTACATTTTTTGAAGAATGAAAATATGTTGTCAATGGAAATAAGCTGTCAACTATTTTGAAATAAATAATATAAATTACTTAATAAATATGTTTGAGAAACTCACATAGCGGTAGAATTGGAAGCATATCAACAAGGACCCAAATGTTCATATTCTCTTCGTCGATGTCAGGATCATCAAGATCCAAGGTGACAAGCATACCCTCATGAAAATCACACGTCTTGCAAAGTGCTTCCCAATTCGGGCAACCAAAATGGGATACACTCTGAGAATTGTATAGATTTACAGCAAAATCATATCGATGATGGGTCCTTCGATGAATTATCTTTGTTTCCATACTTTCATGATCTTCAAAATCCATCCTCTCCAAGACATAGAGTCTTGCATGGCATGGGATAAGCTAGTCGAATTTTAAAAGACGAAAATTACATGTTGAAGAAGCAGAAGTCATGCTTAATTATGAAAAAACACTTGTCGTTGTTGTGTACCATTTCAACATTGAAGGTCTCCTGGAGCTTAATACTGAAGCGCCGACCTTCTACCAGGTGAGGCATGTCGCACAAACCCCGGTCATCGCTGCACCAATCGCACTCCAGGAGCTTATCGCCATCGGACGACATTTCCTATCTTCATAATTCAAGGATTAAACTTCTAAAATTAAATATATGTGCTACAAAAACTAAATTAGATCATTATTATTCATCACAGATTGACCATCGGTCTGTCGAGCCTTTTCTTGAAAACTCTCAGCTGACATGGTGTATATGGCAAGTACCCCTCTCTGATATATTCGACCGTCGGTGATGGAAGCTCCTACTTTCATTCGAAACTGCATTACACCAAAATGTCTAGCACCTTCGAATGAAGAAGAAACTCCCCTCACGACAACAGTCAGGATTCTCCTTCCTCTCTCATATATGGTGGACACCCCCTCACTGATTTTTCAACCGTCGATGATGGTCGCTATTCCTCCTTCCCCTAGTGCATAACAAAGGTCTAGCACAAGGAGAAGAAGGAGAAGCGACCCCCATGACAATAGTCAGCATTCTTCTTCTCTCATATATGGTGGAGACTCTCCCTCACTGATTTTTTAACTGTAATGTATGGAGCCCTGACAGACTTACAGTCAACTCAAAATGTCATTTAATTCTCTTTCTAGCAAATCTGGGGCACTCGATATTTCCTGGATATTCTAGCACAATTCATGCTAAAATTCATGGAAAAATCTGGCATGACCTTTGCTAAAATAGGACATATCGAGCGCCTGAAATTTGCCAGAACAGAAATAAATCAACACTCCAGCAAAATGTAGGCCACTGTGAGGGCTCCCTGCAAACATAGGCCCCTTGGGCAAGCACTAGTACTACAGAACACTACATATCACATGTCTAAATCTCCATCATATTTGAAAGACCTACATTGAAAATTTCTTTCCATGAAAATTGTCACAGCTACTCATGTAGCTACTACTCTACTACAACTATCAAAACATCCACATCATCATCGACATGGGGATTTGGCTGGTCTCACCTCGAGGTCAGAGGTGGTCGGTGACGGGGACGACGGCGGGGATGATGCAGGGGCTCCTTGATTTCTGCAAAAACAAAATATAAAGAAAAACATTATTATCCTCATCTTAGGACTTAGTGAAACCCTATGTCTAAAACATCCTAGTTCTAGCCCTAACATTTAATAAAAATACCTTGTTCTAACCCTAAAAATTGAAAATACCGATACATTTACTAAAAATACCCTAGTTCTAGCCCTAACATCTGTCCATCCATCCATCTATCTATATACCGTCATAAACCCTAGTTCTAATCATCGACGTGGGAATTTTCATATTTTATTTGATACACACAACGAACAAATAAAAAAACCTATTGTATTCAAAAGACTTACATTTACTGAATTTTTTCTAATTTTCTTTTCTATTCTACATTTACTAATTTTCTATTCTATTCAAAAGAAGAAAATTTACTAAAAATTTCCTATTCTATTCAAAAGACCTACGTTTACTTATTTTTCGATTCTATTCAAAAAACCTACATTTACTAAAAAATCTCACATAGCATTCTAATACATTTATGTACCTAAAAAATTCTATTACTAAATTATTTTACTAAAAATTTCTATTACTAAATTCTATTACCAAAAAAATTTCTATTAATAAATTCTTTTACTAAAAAATCTCATATATCATATTGGGAATAGGAGGGAGAGAGGAAGGGGGAGGAGGGAGAAAGGAGGGAGGAGGAGGAGGTGGGAGGAGGAGCAGGAGGACGGAGAGAGGAGGAGGTTGAGGAGGAGCGAGAGAGGAGGAGGAGGAGGTGGTGGGAGGAGGAGGAGGAGGAGGAGGAGGAGGAGGGAGAGAGGACACTACTGCAGGATGCTGCTAACGCGACACTATGATCAGAGACCCTTCGACGAAACTGTGTGCGATGCAATAATCGCAAACGACAGTGTAAAAAACCGTCAAAAAAGGTGCAAAATGTTTGCGATGGCAGACGCATCAAACACGGTTCAGATTTTGGTTGCATGTGCGATTCAGGGCATACAGTTTAGTTAAATTAACTGTTTGTGATGAGGAGGAACAAAAGAAACGGGTTGCCAGATGAAGGTGTGTGCAATATGCAACATACACTTCACTCGGATGAATTGTTTGTGATTAGGCAACACAAAAGAAACGGATAGCCAGATCAAGGTGTGTGCGATATACGACATGCGGTTCACTCGGATGAACTGTTTGCGCTAAGACAAGAGAACAGAAACGGTTCAATATAACAAGATGTGTGTGATACGCGACAAATAGGTTTGTAATCATAAATGTGTGCAATGATTGATAATAACACAGACGATTGCTTCTAATAAGACGTATGTGATATGCTCTGTCTACACAACATCTGTTGGCCATTGGGGGGGCGGGTGGTCATCCGGATACGCCATAACGATGCGAAGAGGCATCCTATATCAGCAAGGACTAGCTGTTCCACCAGTAGCTCATGTAAGAGAACTCTCAAGTTAAGTATGCTCAGGCTGGATCAGCCATTAGATGGGTGACTGGATGGGAAGTTGTGTTGATGTTAAATTAACTGATAGGATGGGTCATATCTATCAAATTAAATGACTGATATGACCCATCCCATGAGTTAATTTAACCTTGAGGTCCTTATTTTTTTAACACGTGTTAAAGAAGGTCTACCGCATTACTTTTGACAATGTGCGCTACGTGGCATACAGTTGATCCATCTGACCAATTTGTGATGGAATAAGCTGTGTGTGTTGTGGGCAAACGCTTGGTAGTGTACAACCGGTTGCGATTGATGAATTCATCACCGACGGGTTCCCTAGTGTGGTCCGTGTTCATCTCATCATCATCTACTTCTCGTGCTAGCTCAATGTTCCTTATATGTGTTAAGTTCCCATTAGTTGATGGCGTTTTATGAACATGCCACCATTTCACGCCTTTTCCTCACCTGTTTCCTGCCACCCAGTGATATTGCGCATAAACCTAGGCGACGCACGAAGGCAACAAGTGCAGCCTGTAGCACATCCATCTTTTCGAAGCATGCCAACCCACTAAAGCATTGCCTCTGCCATCAACCTCATCCACGAGGAAAACCAAAAGGCGCCATGGCCTGTCGAGGCCGTGGTGCTCCCCGACAATGCGATGGACAAAGCCGTGATGCACGTCATCGCTAGGGTTGAGCAGACCCTTGGTGCATGGTGCTTCAGCACCGCAGATCAAGATAGGCATGTCAACACCGAAAGGGTGCCGCACAACATGATTGATCATGCGCCACAGAGCAAGCTAGGCGTGTCCACGCCGATATGCTGTGACTCGCCGCACGACAAGACCATTGAAGCGCCGCAGAGCGAGAGGCGCGGCGCGCCGCACAGCAAGAGCGGATCCATCAATGATTGCCTGCTGTCGACAGGGCATCGCAGCTGGGTACACGTCCCGTCAGTGCACCCATTCCTCGCCAGGAGTGGGCACATGCCCTCTTTGTCGTACTTGCACCAGAGGCCGGCCACGCCGTACTGGCACCGGATGCCTGTAGCGCCATTCGCATGGGTCACGCCGTTCGCCTTGTCCGCGGCCCGCTCGATGCCAACGCGCTCGTCGGTAGGCTCGACCGCCTCCTTGGCCCAGGTGTCCACTTGGGAGCAGTAGAGGAACATGGATGCCGCATCCTCGAGGTGGTGATCTCCGATGAAATAGCCAACTTGGAGCTCAAGATCGCGCTCCATATGTGCCGGGAGCGTGTCGACCGCTTGGACGAATGCCTACACGAGTTCAGGTAGAGCCAAGAGCTACCGTAGGCAAGGGCTGCTGGTCATGGTCTCATGGACGCGTTTTATTCTATTGAGTTGTTTCAACGTGGATAGCTATGTATTCACAGCAATCATAGTATTGCTCTGTTTATTGCTCTGTTTCAATGTCTGTACTCTGTTTTCCGTTCTTATATGTTCTGTTTCAATGTGTGTTTATACACTTTCCATTTTGTATATGTGGATGATAACAGATAGATTCAAATTAGTATACAAAAATAGATAGAAAATGGAATTCATAATATATATTATATTAATTGTTCATTAGTTCATCACAGAATATATATAGTATCATCACATATACATGATGATAATTAACTACTAGGTACAATGCATAAAATTGAAAATGAACAATACTAAAACTAATAATCCCTCCTGGGGCCAGTATTCCGACAGGCCCTCGCCAACAGTTCCCTGGTGCGCGGCGTCTTCCCAGTGCGGAGGCAGTACTCCGCCTCCTCCGCCTCGCAGCGCTTGACGTACCGATCTGCCTCTTGCAGGCGGACGAGCATGAACGATCTTGCCATTTCGTTGGGCACCCACCGGAGCTCCTCGTCGGTGGCATGAAAGATCTTATCGGCCCACCTCCATGCAGCGACGAGGCGCCTAGCGCCTTTGGTCTTCCTCGCGAAGTACCCGACTTCGTACACCTCCGCACGGCGACATGCCCGCCCCCAAAGCTCCACTGGCTCCTTTTTCCAGGCGTCATCACGGGCTTCACCGGCCGCCTGGTACCTGGCATCCTCCTCCGAAATCTCCTTCTTGAAAGCCACTTGCCTCGCTTTCTCAGTCGGCGGCAGCGACTTCCGAAGACAAAGATCGTACTGGCCCCAAAACCAATCCGAAGTTGGGGGGTCCGGCGCAACCTCGTCCGGCGACGCGTAGGGGTCCCCATTGCTGCTCTTCGAGTGAGTGTCCTCGGGGGGCGGCGACTCCTCGTCAGTGTGTGGGCAGACTGGCGGCGCCATGGCAGAGATTTGAGAGACAGAGAGAGGGAGAGCAAGGAGAGGATGTAGATGAGAATGCAGGCGGGACGACGTGAGCAAGGTAGTATTTATTGGTGGCCAGAATCTAGATCGACGGAATAGTACACATATCGATCGCCGGAATTCCCGGTTCCTGATCAAGTGTTGGAAAAACCGGAATATGATGCTTTCTACTTCAGCAGTAGGGTTGGCCTGAAGCCAGCCCATAGAATAGATACGGGCGGACGAGTACTATAGTTTGAATTACACACGATTCCCACAGCAAAATTCGTGTGTGAACATAATAGCTAATGGTTCCCAATGCAGAATCGTGTCTGATTAATAATGCCCGCCACTCACGTTCCAACCTCGAGGCGCGAAATAGAGTGCCAATCGTGTGGGGAGCGGTTGTCTTGCCAGATTTTACATTTTATTTTTTGAACACCAGACATTTACATTGTTTGATGATTTTTTAACTCGCACAAAAGTACACAAATATGATTTTTCAAACCGTTATGGTTAGCCATTGCATGTAGATGTAGTTCAAATTTGAATTACGGTCATTAAATGGCTAGAAAATCACTTAAATGTCTTCAAAAGGTCAAATGACCCCTGAAATTTTCCAATTTTTCACATGACAGTTGTATTAATGCATGTTACACGTACAAAAAAATTGAAGGTCGTAAGAGGAAGCTATCTCCTGTTCGTAATCAAACATGCATTGTTCCCTCTCGGAACCACGAGCCTTCTAGTGAGTTGCTCCGGTTGGTGAGGGGTGTGTGTCCAAACTTTCATCAAACAGGACAATTTTTTTACCACATCATCTTGGTGGCATGATATTACATCAAGCAAGGTTTCATGTTTTTCTGATCATTTCTTAATTTTTTGGATTAAAATGACATGGCACTCCATGCATGTGCCCATGCCGTGAGACCAATATGTTTGAAAAATCCTTCTAATTTATTGCACATGGAATTAACTCGCACAAAAGTACACAAATATGATTTTTCAAACCATTATGGTTAGCCGTTGCATGTAGATGTAGTTCAAATTTGAATTACAGTCATTAAATGACTAGAAAATCACTTAAATGTGTTCAAAAGGTCAAATGACCCCTGAAATGTTCCAAATTTTCACATGACAGTTGTATTAGTGCATGTTACATGTAGAAAAAAAATTGAAGGCCGTAAGAGGAAGCTATCCCGTTTGTCATCAAACATGCATTGTTCCCTCTCGGAACCACGAGCCTTCTAGTCAGTTGCTCCGGTTTGTGAGGGGTGTATGTCCAAACTTTCGTCAAATAGGCAAATATTTTTATCACATGAACTTGGTGGCATGACATTACATCAAGCAAGGTTTCATGTTTTTTGATCATTTTTAATTTTTTTGGAATTAAAATGTCATGGCACTCCATGCATGTGTCCATGCCGTGAGACCAATATGTTTGAAAATTCCTTCTAATTTACTGCACATAGGTACACAAATATGATTTTTCAAACCGTTATGAATAGATGTTGCATGTAGATATAGTTCAAATTTGAATTACGGTCATTGAATGGCTAGAAATCAATAAATGATGGTTGAGTATGTGGACTTGCCTAAAGGCTCCGATACATGACCCTTCCTGAAAAGATGATGAATTGTAGTTGCAAAGTTGACTAGGAACATAGTTTGTTGGTTTCCAATAGAGTTATACTTTATACTTCGATGGTGTGATGAATTGTCACCTGTTCATGAGTAGTTTATGATAAAAGTGTTGTGATAAAAGTATTATGTTAAAGTTTGTTGCTGTTATAATAAGTCACATGATGCCGCTATGTCTGTATTTTTATTTTTATCAACACCTCTCTCTCTAAGCATGTGGACATGTTTTTCGATTTTGTTTTTGTAGCGACCAGACCTCAAACAATCCGATCTCTGTGCATCAGTGTCATCCCTGGATCAGTAATGCTGACACGCACAGTACTTGAAGGATTTATAACAGAGTAGCAATCACACACTTATTACATGAAAGTCTCAAAAGAGAACTTATTACAATAAATATGGCTTAAGGCCATCTAACAACGATAACGACGGAAGGCTTGGAAGATATGTGAGTCCATCAACTCCAACGGCATCACTGAGTATAGAACCACGACCTAAAAGCACCTTACTCGTCGTTTGAAAAGTCTGCAACATGAACGTTGCAGCCCGAAATGGGTCAGCACATGGAATATGCTGGCAATGTAACACATAGAGAGTAATGAAAGAATAAAACTATACTACATGCATATATGGCTGGTGGAAAGCTCTATGGTTACAGTTTTTGCATAAAGCCAATTTTTTCCTACTGCAAAGGAATAAACTTTTATTTAACTATCATGGTGGTTGTTAAACATTGAGAATGGTTGATAGCATTATAAATCCCAATTAAGCATCATCTTTAAAAACCCAACAAAATTAATTAAAGTAACATGATGAGATTCAGATGATAATCCAAGTACTAGATACTCAAAACGTCCATATCCGAGGACATGGCTAACCATGATTAGTTTATACACTCTGCAGAGGTTTGCGCACTTTTCCCCACAAGAGTCGATCTCCTCCGTTGGGATTCTCGCACTACATGGTGTTTGAGAAACGGATGACCGAGACACAGTCTTTCAGAAGCGCTAGCACCTTACGATGGTAGACTGTTACACCTACTTTACCCTACATCTACTAGTCTACCACTGTAAGAGTTCGCACGACTTAATCAACTATGCTAGAGCCCATAGTAGCTTGTGGCTGCACACGGAAGTTTCTAGCATGAATAACCTCATGATCCCTTTGAGCCTAGGTGGCGGTCCATAACAAAACAGGCAATCCTGGAATACCCAGGTACCTCAATCCACCCAGATGTGTATTAAAGTTGCCATCTTAAATAAACCATTAATTAACAACCTCACATCTGTCATGGATTCACTCACCCAATCCACGTCTACTAGCATAGCATGGCATAATAAGCAAACGTAGAGTAACTCCCAAAGGTTTGACAATAAAACAGGTAATAGGTACTACCTCATCTACTTCCCAAAACCCACATAATTATCAGATCCTAATCATGCAATTGTTTGAGGACTGGTCTAATGCAATAAAATTGGGTAGTAAGGAGGTATGATCAAAGTGTTACACTACTGGAATCAGCTACTTTGCCATCTGCCAGCTCTTTGCCATCAGCTAGCGAACGGCAAAGAAGCTCTTTGCCATCAGCTACCCAAAAGCAGACGGCAAACAAATGGCGGACGACAAAGAAGCTCTTTGCCGTCCGCGGGCTCTTTGCCGTCTGCTAGAAGACGGCAAAGAATCTTTGCCGTCCGCTGGTAGACGGCAAAGAGAGAGGTGGCCCCCACCCCCCGCCCGTTTGGAAAAAACTAAACGGCCCACCTCTTTGCCGTCTGCCAGCAGACGACAAAGAGGCAAAAGGGCGGACGGCAAAGATAGGCGGACGGAAAAGAGGACACTACCTAACGGCCCGTACCCCCCCGCCCGTTACTCTCTGTTCTCTCCTTGCCGACGCGCCCCACCACCACTTCCCACCCCACCGCCGCCGCCGCCGCCCGCCGCGCGCCGCCGCCCCTACCTCTTGCCGCCGCCCGGTCGCCCCACCACCCGCCGCCCCACCGGCCCCCCGCCCCATCGCCACTGCCGCCCGGCGCTGTCGCCCCGGCGCCCAGCCCCCCCCCCCACCCCCCCGCGCCCCGGCCCCCCGCCGCCCCAGGCCGCCCCCGCGCCCCGGCCAGCTCCTCCACCGGGGGCCTCCTCCACCGCCCCGCCCCCTCCTCCACCGGCCCTGCCCCAGGTGAGCCCCCCTTCTTTTTTCTGTTTTTTTTTCCTTTTTAGTTTTAGTTTAGATTTAGTTTTAGTTTTAGGTTTAGTTTTAGTTTAGTTTTAGGTTTAGATTTAGTTTTTTCCTTTTTTTCTGTTTTATTAGTTTTAGGTTTATGTTTAGTTTAGATTTAGTTTTAGTTTTAGGTTTAGTTTAGTTTGAGGAAAGAAGAAGAAGAAGAGAAAAAGAGGAGAGGAGGAGAAGAAGAAGAGGAAAAAGGAAAGGAAGAAGAAGAAGAGGAGGAGGAGAAGAAAAAAGAAGAAGAGGAAGAAGAAGAAGAAAAAAGAGGAGAGGAGGAGAAGAAGAAGAGGAAAAAGGAAAGGAGGAAGAAGAAGAAGAAGAAGAAGGAAAAAAGGAAGAAAAGGAAAAGGAGGAAGAAGAAGAAAAGGAAAAAAACCCGACCCGACACGGTACCCGGCACCCCGACACGACACCTCGACCCCGAGACCCCGACCCCGACCCCGAGACCCCGACCCCGACACCCCAACCCCGACCCCGACCCCGACACCCCAACCCCGACACCCCGACCCCGACCCCGACACCCCGACCCCCCAAGCCTGACCCGACACCCCGACCCCAACCCCGACACCCCGACCCCGACCCGACACGGTACCCAGACCCCGACCCGGCACCCCGACACGACACCCCGACCCCGAGACCCCGACCCCGACCCCGAGACCCCGACCTCGACACCCCGACCCGACCCCGACCCCGACCCCGACCCCGACACCCCGACCCCGACACCCCGACCCCCAAGCCTGACCCGACACCCCGACCCCGACCCTGACACCCCGACCCCCCGAGCCTGACCCGACACCCCGACCCCGAGCCTGACCCGACACCCTGACCCCGACACCACACCCCGACCTCGAAACAACACCCCGACACCGACACGGCACTACCCCGACATCGACACGACACCCCGACCCCCCGACCCCGAAACAGCACCCCGACCCCGACACGGCACCCCGACACCGACGGGACACCCCGACCACCGACACCTCCCTAAAAGGTGTTCTTTGGCCTTCCAGAGGCCGACGGGGTCATATATTTGTGAATTATTAGTTAGGTCATATATTTTTCGATTTTGTTATGAAAAACATCATATATAATTGTGTTGATCGTGTAGTTTTAAATGTGCAGTTGTTTCATCGCTGCGAGGTTTGATGATGATACACTTAAGTTATACACATATTATTATTCATGTCAGTCTTTTTTTATGTTGTACTAATTTCGTTTACTGTTTGTCATGGCAGGTGTTGAAAGATGGTGGGCGCTGGTCGGGAGCGTGGTCTGAGGTCTTCCATTCCAGACGCACCTCTCCGCCGAGCGTTGCTGGACAGTATGGCCACACCGCCGGGCCCTTCTTCGTCGACCGCGGTGCCCAGCAGGGGACGAGGTAGGAAGAGAGGAGGTGGGGCACGTGGTCGTGGGAGAGGAGGTAGGGTGACTGCTACGGCGCCTTCCTCGCCGCCACCCCCAGCTGTTTCACCCGAGCACATGACTGCTAGGGTGGACTCGTCCGAGGAGGAGGCTACATGGACTCTGGTCCACGAGCCTCCGATCCACGGGTCTTGGGCCCACGAGCCTCGGGCCGACTGGCCTTCGGCCCACGAGAGTTCGGCCCACGTGACCCTGGAGGAGCACACGTCCGGATGGGGTACCTGGCCGGATTAGCTCGAGGAGCCGAGTGGCCATGGCTGATGATGGCGGGGAGCCGACTGATCTTGAGGAGGAGGGGGGCACCGTCTACCAGCATGGTGCTACACGGCTCCCGTCCGTGCTGGTGACCCGCGAGCAGAGGTGGTTGATTTTCCCTGATGGGGAGAGGTACATAAGTGCATTTAATATTTTTGTACCTTGTGCATTCATGTTTTTTCAAATAACTAATGTGTTGGCCTTGTCATGCTGCAGGGGTTGGGACCACCATCATAGTGTCCGCCGGCCCAACTCCGTCCTTGGAGTTCTTTGCCGGCAAAACTTCCCGGGGTTTGTCACGTTGCCTGGTGAGGGTCGGCTTCCAGAGCTTGGATTGAGCTGGGAGCACTACGTGGCTGCCCCGGCCCCGCCGGATGAGATTATCGACGGTGTCGTGTGCGACACGAGGGCAGACATGGTGATCAGAAAGTTTTGGGTAATTTCTCCTTTACACATTTAAAAATCTTCAACTAGCTAGTTATTAATTGTACTAATCAATATTGTCTCGTTTGATTGCAGACATTCTATAGGTGTGAGGAGGGATACGAGGAGGATGCAGCACATGTTATCGAGAACGTCTGCAAGCGCCTACTCCAGAACTTACGGCACGAGGCTCGGGTGCAGGCTGTTCGAGACTACTACGCCTTGCGTGGTATCAAGAAGACCAAGCCGGCGTGCCGTGATAAGTTCCTGAGTAAGGAGCAGTACATGAAGGTAATTCTTAAGGCCTTCTCTACTTAAGTTCCTTCATTTAGTAATTCTTAGCCGTAGCGCTCAAGTTTCTATTTGCTAACTTAGGCGCCTCCGAGATGGTGTGCGGATCGGATGGATTGTTGGGAGGTGTTGGTCGATGAGTGGTGCTCAAAACAATGGCTAGCCCTCCACAACGAGGCCAAGGACAAACGTGCCCAAATGGAAGGTGTGCCACACCATCAAGGCAGCTCCAACTTATATCAGTTCGGGTGCAACTGGGTATGTGGTTTGCTTCATGATTCATGCAATTCATTCATCATGCTAGCTTGAGCCCTTTAATTACTAATTTTCATTGTTTCTCTCTTTCAGGCACGCTACAATAAGGAGGATAAGGTGCCAGAGGTGTACGACCTGTATGCCATGGCCCACACTGCCTCTTTCAAGAAAGTCAAGGCTTTCTCTCAGTCTGACCTCGATGATGCAAACAACTTCACCAACATCTCCTTCCACAACAAGCTCGTGAGATATAGAGATGAGGGGAAGGCGAGGAAAGGGGAGGACTTTAACCCAAGCCAGGGTCCCATTGATCCAGAGCTGTTGATGATATCTGGTGGCGGGAGGTCCCATGGCTCCATAGCCATTGGAGATGGACTTATCCGTTGTCCTAGCACTCTCCTGGAGATCAAGGCACGCCAGTCGAGCTCCGCTCCTGAGATAAGGCCTTGTGAACGGCCAGTGCAACGCGCCATCAAGGTTAGTGATACGTACTCAGTTATCTTTCTCCATTACATTGTGTGCGCTTCCATCAATGATTACAAATGGTCATGTGAGTGGTGTTGCAGGCTGCTATACAGAGTGAGAGAGATAGAACGGAGAAACTTCTAGCGGAGGCGGCGGAGAAGCAGCGGGAGTTGGAGGAGAGGACGACAAAGATGATGGAGGAGGAGAGGGCACGGAATGACATGAAGGCAAGGGCCATGTACGAGCTCCTTGTGGTAAGTTTCTTCTGCAGATTAGCCAAAACATTCATGTAGTGTTTGTCTCATTACTAACTAGTATGACTGAGTCGTCAAAACCAAATGTGCAGTCTGTGTGCGAGAAGACAGGTCAGACTGCTCCGCCGATGCTAGCGATTGCTCCTAGGACCACGGTGAGTTTTATTTGAATGGACATTACTTGCTAGTCTTAACATTTGAGTGTCATCATGCTAACAAGACATTGGAAATGATCTTTGGTGCAGCGTAACTCCAGACAAGCATCGCACGATCCTTCTCCAGCTACCGACACGAGCCACCCCGCTCCTACACCTCCTGGATCTTGGTAAGTTTATCTAGTGTTTTGCTTAACACATGCATAAAGACCTAGACTTAGCTTTATTTCCTCCAATGCTTACCATAATGACCTAGACTTAGCTTCTTCTCCTCCAAAATGACTTAATAAGCTTACTGACCTCCAAAACCATCCCTTTTACCTAAGTTAGCTCTAAAACGATCTGTACTTAGCTTACTTATGTCAAAAATTGCATAATTAGCTTAGTTAGCTCATAGACGATCCATTTTACCTAAGTTAGCTCTAAAATGACCCATTTTACCTAGGTTAGCTTATAAATGATGCAGTTCATCCAAGTTAGCTAAAAATGACCCATTTTACCTAGATTAGCTCCTAAATGATCCATTTTACCTACGTTAGCTTTAAAATGACCCATTTCACCTAGGTTAACTCCAAAATGACCCATTTCAACTAATTTAGCTCATAAACGATCCATTTCACCAAGTTAGCTAAAAAACGATCCATTTCACCTAAATTAGCTCTTAAATGATCCATTTCACCTAAGTTAGCTCAAAAAGATCCATTTCAACTAAATTAGCTCATAAATGATCCATTTCACCTAAGTTAGCTCAAAAACGATCCATTTCAACTAAGTTAGCTCATAAATGATCCATTTCACCTAAGTTAGCTAAAAAACGATCCATTTCACCTTAGTTACCTCAAAAACGATCCATTTGACCTTAGTTAGCTCATAAACGACCCATTTCAACTAAGTTAGCTCATAAATGATCCATTTCACCTTAGCTACCTCATAAACGACCCATTTCAACTTAGTTAGCTCATATATGATCCATTTCACGTAAGTTAGCTCATAAATGATATACTCTTCTTGTTCTAGTATTCTTCTTGTTCTACTCTTCTTGTTCTAGTCTTCTTCTTGTTCTACTCTTCTTCTTGTTCTACTCTTCTTGTTCTAACTTTCTTATTTTTCATTTTGCAGATTTCATTCACTTGACGAAAGCTTGCATAGATGGAGTGCTCCTTATCCCTTTCTCTGTTTCTTTTGTATCGTTGAACTATGCATGTATCGTTGGATGAAACTGTTGTAATATATATGGTTGGATGCCTCTATGTTGAACTTGTTATGTATGATGGAACTATGCATGTAATATATATGGTTGGATGATGAAGTTATGTGTTGGATATCTTATATGTTTGCTCTGTAATGGCCTTTTGAAATATATCTATATATGTCATATATATATTTGTGATGAAAATTGTGGGATTTAATAAAAAACAGATAAAAGAGCCAATATGCAGGCTCTTTGCCGTCTGCCACCGACGACAATGGGCTCTTTGCTGTCTGCCCCGGACGGCAAAGAAGACACGTGGCATCTAGCTGTGCTTCCTGGGAGTTGACCCATTTGGTCAGTTTGCCTACAGTGGCAGACGGCAAAGACTTTAGTGACGTGTAGATGACATCATATGGCGGACGACAAAGACACTAGAAATTTTGCCATCAGCGGCGGACGGCAAAGGCCTGTCATTAGCCACTTAACGGACTGACAGCGCAATTATTGCCGTCCGCTCTCTTTGCCGTCCGCCGCAGACGGCAAAGGGCCTTTGCCGTCAGCCGCCACGAAGCAGACGGCAAAGTAGCTGTTTACCGTAGCCTACTTTGCCGGAGCCTTTTGCCGTCGCAGCTGACGGCAAATGCCTTTGCCGTCCACCGTTCATGCCTTTGCCATCCGCCGTGGCAGACGGCAAAGTAGCTGATTCCTGTAGTGTTACTTGCCTTGTTGATGACCGCGAAACCTAGCGATTTGAAGTAGCAAGCGGCGCACTCCGGGTACTCTATCACAAACAAACAAGCATACAATAAGCACTCATCTAATGCACAGGTAAAACTCAAATAAAAGATCTAACCAGAAAGTTCAACTTAAGAACTCCGGTTTGCAAAAAGAATCAAAATAAACGAAGCAACGACATTCAAACAGCGAAAGAAACAAACTTCGTTTACTAATCTGGACTTAAGTCAAATTTTACAGTAGCAAAAACTTGTTTGAGTTGATTAATTGGAAAGAGGGTTTTGAGACGAAACTCTAGGCGCTTGAATCGCCTGATTCCGATAAATGAGCGAAAAGTTAAACTAGAACGAAAAACAGAACGGAAATCGCGATCGGAAATAATCGCGGAAAATACGAGAAAAAGAAAAAATGACGAACAGGCTAACGAACGAACGTTCTCTGTCTGCGGCTAAACGATGAAAATCGTTCGTTAAAACGAACACACAGACGAACGTGCGCTAAATAAACTAAGCCGAAAAAAAGGATCTAGGTTTTTTTTTTTAAAAATGAATGAAAAACCGGCGGAAAAACCGAACGGTTTTCTCGAGAAAAACCGCCGGCGGCGAGGCGACGGCTTACTCCGGCAAGGGGCGGCGGGGTCGGCGGAGGGGTCGGGCGTGGCGGCGGAGGGGTCGGGCGTGGCGGCGGCGTCCGAGGCGGCGGCGGCGCGGGATCCGGGACGGCGGCGCGCGGCAGCGGCGGCGGCTTAGGTTTAGTGTTTCGGGGCGGGGGCGGGCTGGCGGCTAGTGGGCTCGGGCGGCGCATTACAAAGGCCCCGACTAGGCGGAGTCCTGGCCGAACACGGCCCAAAGTCGGTTTCGTTTTTTTAAACATTATGCGCAGAAAAACAAATAAAAGAAATACTAAACAGACTCCAAAAATCCTGAAATAAATTTTCCCCGACTTCTAAAATCAAGCCGGTTAAGATGAACATTTATTTGGGGCCTAAATGCAATTTTGAGAAACGCACATTTTCCTAAATTCAAATAAAATAGCAATAAACTCCAAAATAAAATCTTATTTGATTTTATTATCAAATCCTCAATATTTCTTTATTTTGGGAAAGTCATTGTATTCCCTCTCTCATATTTTCATAGTAGAAATAATTGAAGATAAAATAAATAAAATCAAATGATCCTATTTTCAAAAATTGAGAAAACCCAAATATGAAAATAACGAAATCCCCAACTCTCTCCCTGGGTCCTTGAGTTGCGTGAAATTTCTCGGATCAAGCCAAAATGCAATAAAATATGATATGCAATGATGATCTATGTATAACATTCCAAATTGAAAATTTGGGATATTACAAACCTACCCCCCTTAAGATGAATCTCGCCCTCGAGATTCGGGTTGGCTAGAAAATAGGTGAGGGTGGTCCTTCAGTAGATCTTCCTCTCGCTCCCAGGTGGCTTCATCTTCGGTGTGGTGGCTCCACTGAACTTCGCAGAACTTGATAACCTTGTTGCGGGTGACTCGGCTGGCATACTCAAGAATCTTGATCGGTTTCTCCTCATAGGTCAAATCACTATCCAACTGAACCTCTTCCAGCGGCACTGTATCTCTCAGCGGTATATTAGCCATCTCTGGGTGGCACTTCTTCAACTGGGAAACATGGAACACATCGTGAACTCCTGACAATCCTTTGGGCAATTCCAATTTGTAAGCAACTTCTCCCATCCGCTCTAGAACTTTGTAGGCCAACAAAACCTGGCGCTAACTTTCCCTTAACTCCAAAGCGCTTAACTCCCCGAAGTGGAGATACACGAAGATAAAGTCTGTCTCCGACTTTGTAAACTGTCTCCTTGCGTTTAGAATCTGCATAGCTCTTCTGTCTGGACTGGGCTACTTTGAGCCTATCGCAAATCAACTTCACCTTCTGTTCAGACTCCTTAATCAAATCCGGTCCAAACAACTGGCGCTCTCCAACTTCATCCCATGATAATGTGGTTCTGCACCTCCTTCCATACAAAGCTTCGAAAGGGGCCATCCTTAGACTGGACTGATAACTGTTGTTATAGGAGAATTCTGCATACGGCAAATTATTGTCCCAACTAGATCCATAATCTGGCGCACAAGCTCTCAGCATATCCTCCAAAATCCGATTGACTCTCTCGGTCTGTCCATCTGTCTGCAGGTGAAAAGCTGTACTGAACTCTAACCTAGTACCCAAAGTTTCATGCAACTGATTCCAGAACTTTGAGGTAAACTGGGTTCCTCTATCTGATACAATGCTCCTCGGAACTCCATGCAAACATACGATCCTGGTCATGTATATCTTTGCCAACTTAGCACTTGTGTAGGTAGTCTTCACTGGGATGAAATGAGCTACCTTCGTCAAACGATCGACTACAACCCAAATCGAGTCGTAGCCTGAACGAGTCCTGGGCAATTCTGTGATAAAACTCATGCCTAGCTTATCCCACTTCCATTCGGGTATTGGCAATGGCTGTAACAATCCAGCTGGCTTCTGATGCTCTGCTTTCACTCTCTGACATACATCACAAACTGCTACATACTACGCAATATCCTTCTTCATTCCGGTCCACCAGAAAGTATCCTTCAAATCCAAATACATCTTGGTATTTCTTGGGTGAATTGAGTACCGTGAATCATGGGCCTCCTGTAGGATCAACTTCCTGATCTCCGGATCATTGGGCACACAAACGCGGTCCTCAAACCATAAGGTATCGTGCTCATCCTCACGAAATCATTTAGCTTTTCCTTTGCTCATCTTCTCCTTTATACAGGCAATCTCCTGGTCAGTCTTCTAAGCTTCTCTGATTTTATCCATCAGAGTTGATTGAATCTCCAATGCTGCTACATAGCCTCTCGGAACTATCTCCAAACATAGTTCACGAAGGTCCTCGGCTAACTCCTTTGGTAATCCTCCGGTCATGAGTGTGTTTACATGGCTCTTACGGCTCAACGCATCGGCTACTACGTTAGCCTTCCCGGGGTGATAATGCAATCTCATGTCATAATCCTTGATGAGTTCTAACCATCTCCTTTGCCTGAGATTCAACTCCTTCTGCGTGAAAATGTACTTCAAACTCTTATGATCCATGTACACCTCACAATGGTTTCCGATGAGAAAGTGTCTCCATGTCTTCAATGCATGCATTACGGCTGCTAACTCCAAATCATGTGTGGCGTAATTCAGCTCATGAGGTTTAAGCTATCTTGAAGCATAAGAAATAACTCTTCCCTCCTGCATAAGCACTGCTCCAAGTCCTCGATGTGAAGCATCGCAATACACCTCATAATCCTTGCGCTGATCTGGCAAAATCAACATTACGGATGTAACCAAACGTTTCTTCAACTCCTGGAAACTGGCCTCACATTCCTCAGTCCATTTGAACTTGGTATCCTTCTTTAACAACTCCGTCATGGGCTTCGCAATCTTCGAGAAATTCTCAATGAATCTCCGGTAGTATCCTACCAGCCCAAGAAAACTCCGAATCTCTCCAACTGTTGTTGGTGCTACCCAATTTGTTAGAGTGACAACCTTGGTGGGATCTACTGCTATTCCTTCTCCGGATATAACATGTCTGAGGAATCCAACTTCTTTCAACCAAAACTCACATTTGCTGAACTTGGCATACAATTGATGTTCACTGAGCTTCTCCATTACCAAACGTAAATGCTCCTTATGCTCTTCCTCATCCTTCGAGTAAACCAAAATATCATCAATGAACACCATGACGAACTTATCCAAAAACTCCATAAACACCTTGTTCATCATGTTCATGAAATACGCAGGTGTGTTAGTCAGACCAAATGACATAACGGTATACTCATATAGCCCATGCCTAGTGGTAAAAGTCATCTTAGGTATATCTTGCTCTCGAATCTTCAACTGATGGTATCCTGATCACGAATCGATCTTGGAAAATACCTTAGCTCCTTGCAATTGGTCAAACAAATCATTGATCATCGGCAGTGGGTACTTGTTCTTGATAGTCACTTCATTCAATCCTCTATAATCAACAACCATCCTCAATGATGCATCCTTCTTCTCCACTAGAAGCACCGGTGATCCCCAAGGTGAAGAACTTGGGAGAATATATCCTTTATCCAATAACTCCTTAATTTTCTTCTTAATCTCCTCCAAATCTTCTGCGGGCATTCGGTACGGTCTTTTAGATATCGGCCATGTGCCTGGCAAAAGCTCAATCAAAAACTCAATGTCTCTATCCGGTGGCATGCCTGGCAACTCTTCGGGAAAAACATCAGGGAAATCCTTCACCACTGGTACTTCCTCCTGCACAACTCCTGATAATGAATTTACTTGTGTCCTCTTTGGCTCATGCCGTGATACATACTTGATCCTTCTTCCTTCTGGGGTGGTAAGCAAAATCAGCTTGCTGGCACAATTGATGTTTCCTCCATACGTCGACAGCCAATCCATACCCAGAATTACATCCAAGCCTTGTGATTCCAAAATGATTAAATCCGAGGCAAAAACATGCCTACCTATACTCAATGGCACTTGAAAACATCCTCGACTGGCCATATACTCTGCTCCTGGTGAGCGTACTAACATAGGTGTTCTAAGAACCTTGGTGGGCAGTTTATAGTTATCCACAAATCCCCTTGTTATGTATGAATGCGATGCACCAGTATCAAAAAGAATGATTGAAGTAAATGACTTAACCAAAAACTTACCTATTGCTGCATCTGGCTGGGCTTCAACCTCCTCCACATTAACGTGGTTCAACTGTCCCCTATTGAAAGGGTGTGGCTTCTTCCCTAAGCTTCCATTGCCATTTCCATTCTGGGCTTCAGGACATTCATTGGCATAATGTCCAGTCTTCTGGCACTTAAAGCAAGTGACTTGGCTCAGGTCTCTCTTGGCTGGGGTTGACGGGTTGGTACGGTTCTGGCCGTTGCTTCCTCCATTCCCGTTTCCATTCTTGGGGCCATTATGGTTGTGTGAGCTACCTCCTCCATGGGTATGCTGGAAATGTCCTCCCGATTTCGGGGTAAAACGTGGTTTCTGCTGAGCTCCAGAATTGTACTTCCCTTGTCCATACTTCGTCTTGCGGTTCTCAATCTGCTGCTGCTTCCCTTCAATCATAAGAGCACGATCTACCAACTCCTGGTAGTTGTTGAAGGTTGCTACCATCAACTGCATGCTCAGCTCATCATTTAGTCCTTCTAGAAACTTCTCCTGCTTAGCTGCATCCGTAGCAACGTCATCTGGGGCATAACATGCTAGCTTACTAAAGTCATCCACATACTGGCCAACTGTTCATCCTCCTTGGCGCAAGTTGCGAAACTCACGCTTCTTCATGGCCATAGCTCCTGCTGAAACATGGGCAGTACGGAAATCCTGCTGAAACTGATCCCATGTGACAGTGTCGATAGGATAAGTGGATGTGAAATTTTCCCACCATGATGCCGCGGGTCCTTCCAGCTGATGTGCGGCAAAACGCACCCTCTCCGCATCTGTGCATCCTGTAGTGGTTAACTCCCTTGCTGTCTTGCGAGCCAATCATCTGTAACAATCGGCTTGGTGCTACTGGAGAACACCGGCGGATTTAGCCTAAGAAAACGGGTTAAGTGATCAACAGGTGGTGGTGGGTTGTTGTTGTTGTTCCCCTGATTCTGATTCTGGACTAGCAACTGCATCAACGCATTCTGCTGCTGGATCAATTGAGTGAGCTCCGGTGGGAAAGCGAATCCATTGTCACGTCTCGGTGGCATCTGAGGGTTTTTAGAAAATATGAGAATATAGAATAGAATGAGATCTAGAGGGAAAACACTACCCATATGCACATGAGACAAAAGCAAACAATATCACTTCAATCAATCAAACAAGGGCATACAACAGTCTAACTCACGTTACATAAGTGCTCGGACTATACTAGATACATGGGGGAATACTACTACTGTTATGGTGGTCGACTAGAAAAACTGCTCCGATGAAGACTCCATGATATCTGCTCCAGCTTCATCAACATAGTTATCATCGCTATCGTCTGGGTCCGAGTCAGTGTCGTCGATGATGATGTAGTTCTCTGGACAAGTGCAATCATCTTCTCCTCCAGTTGCAGGAAATCCCATGAACACTCTTAGCTTCTTCTTCAGATCGTCATTCTTCTCCACTAGTGTTGCTATTTCCTGCTCATATCCATCGCGTGTAGACTTGAGTTCTTCCTCCAGCTCTGTGATCTTGGTCATGGCCTTCTTCAAGTCTAACATGCCTGCGCACATCTGGTTCTCCTGGCGTCGAATATGCTGGTTTAACTCCTTGATGAAAGCTGCAATTGATCTATCCTTCCTGGTGCAGATCATCTCCCATTACTCATCTCGGCACCCACAAATCTGGTAGATTGTATCCTTGAGATCCTTGTGGTAAACTTCTCCAATACGTCCCATTGTGATGCGGGCTGCCATGCTCTTTCCTAGACTCTAGGTTGGTGCATCAAAGGAAAACTCTATGGGCTCAGTGACTAGCATGAACGTTCTTCCTAGAACTTGAACTTGAATCATCCAGTGCTCATCTTTAGGTAAAGTGGTGTTGTATGTCCCGGTGAAGCTTGGTACTCCGATGTTCAGGTATCTAGTGACTTCCTTCATGTGGCGCCCAAAGGGTGTATCTTCATCCAGTTGCACGAACTTGTTCCTTGCATCCGACATCCTAAAAGAGTAGAAAAAGAGGAGGGGTCAGAAATGAGAAGAGAGAGTAGTGATCTAGGGCTTTAGCTTAGTGGTCGTGTCCTACAGTCAACCTGTGCTCTGATACCATCTTGTAGCGACCAAACCTCAAACAGTCTGATCTCTGTGCATCAGTGTCATCCCTAGATCAGTAATGCTGACATGCACAGTACTTGAAGGATTTATAACAGAGTAGCAATCACACACTTATTACATCGAAAGTCTCAAAAGAGAACTTATTACAATAAATATGGCTTAAGGCCATGTAACAACGATAACAGTGGAAGGCTTGGAAGATATCTGAGTCCATCAACTCCAATGGCATCACTGAGTATAGAACCATGACCTAAAAGCAGCTTACTCGTCGTTTGAAAAGTCTGCAACATGAATGTTGTAGCCCGAAACGGGTCAGCACATGGAATATGCTGGCAATGTAACACATAGAGAGTAATGAAAGAATAAAATTGTACTACATGCATATATGGCAGGTGGAAAGCTCTATGGTTACAGTTTTTGCATAAAGCCAATTTCTTCCTACTGCAAAGGAATAAATTTTATTTAACTATCATGGTGGTTGTTAAACATTGAGAATGGTTGACAACATTCTCAATCCCAATTAAGCATCATCTTTAAAAACCAAACAAAATTAATTAAAGTAACATGATGAGATTCACATGATAATCCAAGTACTAGATACTCAAAACGTCCATAACCGGGGACACGGCTAATCATGATTAGTTTATACACTCTGCAGAGGTTTGTGCACTTTTCCCCACAAGACTCGATCTCCTCCGTTGGGATTCTCGCACTACATGGTGTTTGAGAAATGGATGACCGAGACACAGTCTTTCAGAAGCACTAGCACCTTACGATGGGTAGACCGTTACACCTACTTTCCCCTACATCTGCTAGTCTACCACTGTAAGAGTTCGCACGACTTAATCAACTATGCTAGAGCCCATAGTAGCTTGTGGCTGCACACGGAAGTTTCTAGCATGAATAACCTCATGATCCCTTTGAGCCTGGGTGGCGGTCCATAAAAAAACAGGCAATCCTGGAATACCTAGGTACCTCAATCCACCCAGATTTTTATTAAAGTTTCCACCTTATATAAACCATTAATTAACAATCTCACATCTGTCATGGATTCACTCACCCAATCCACGTCTACTAGCATAGCATGGCATAATAAGCACACATAGAGTAACTCCCAAAGGTTTGATAATAAAACAGGTAATAGGTACTACCTCATCTACTTCCCAAAACCCACATACTAATCAGATCCTAATCATGCAATTGTTTGAGGATTGATCTAATGCAATAAAATTGGGTAGTAAGGAGGTATGATCAAAGTGTTACTTGCCTTGCTGATGATCCGCGAAACCTAGCGATTCGAAGTAGCAAGCGGCGCACTCCGGGTACTCTATCGCAAACAAACAAGCATACAATAAGCACTCATCTAATATGCAGGTAAAATTCAAATAAAAGATCTAACCAGAAAGCTCAAATTAAGAACTCTGGTTTGCAAAAAGAATCAAAACAAACGAAGCAACGAAAGTCAAACAGCGAAAGAAAAAAACTTCATTTACTAATCTGGACTTAAGTCAAATTTGACTATAGCAAAAACTTATTTGAGTTGATTAATCGGAAAGAGGGTTTCGAGACAAAACTTTAGGCGCTTGAATCGCCTGATTCTGATAAACGAGCGAAAAGTTAAACTAGAACGAAAAACAGAACGGAAATCGCGATCAGAAATAATCACAGAAAATCCAAGAAAAAGAAAAACTGACGAACAGGCTAACGAACGAACGTTCGCTGTCTACGGCTAAACGATGAAAAGCGTTCATTAAAACGAACGCACGGATGAACGTCCGCTAAATAAACTAAACCGAAAAAAAATCTGATCTAGGGTTTTAAAAAAATGAACGAAAAACCAGCGGAAAAACCGAACGGTTTTCACAAGAAAAACCGGCGGCGGCGAGGCGGTGGCTTTCTCCGGCGAGGGGCGGCGGGGTCGGCGGCGGTGTCGGGCGTGGCGGCGGCGGGGTTGGGGCGGGGTGACGGCGTCCGAGGCAGCGGCGGCGTGCGGCGTCGGTGGCAGCAGGCGGCGGCGGCGCGGGATCCGGGGAGGCGGCACGCGGCGGCGGCTTAGGGTTAGGTTTTGGAGAGGGGGCGGGCTGGCGGCTAGTGGGCCCGGGCGGCGCATTATAAAGGCCCCGGCCAGGCGGAGTCCTGGCCGAACACGGCCCAAAGTCGGTTTCGTTTTTTTAACATTACGCGCAGAAAAACAAATAAAAGAAATACTAAACAGACTCCAAAAATCCCGAAATAAATTTTCCCCGACTTCTAAAATGAAACTAGGTAAGATGAACATTTATTTGGGGCCTAAATGCAATTTTGAAAAACACGCATTTTCCTAAATTCAAATAAAATAGCAATAAACTCCAAAATAAAATCTTATTTGATTTTATTATCAAATCCTCAATATTTCTTTATTTTGGGAAAGTCATTTTATTCCCTCTCTCATATTTTCATTGTAGAAATAATTGAAGATAAAATAAATAAAATCAACTGATCCTATTTTCAAAATTTGAGAAAACCCAAATATTAACATAACGAAATCCCCAACTCTCTCCGTGGGTCCTTGAGTTGCGTGAAATTTCTCGGATCAAGCCAAAATGCAATAAAATATGATATGCAATGATGATCTATGTATAACATTCCAAATGGAAAATTTGGGATGTTACAGGCTTTTGCTTGAGGACAAGCGAGGTCTAAGCTTGGGGGAGTTGATACGTCCATTCTGCACCATGTTTTCCTACTATTATTTATGTTGTTTTATTGTATAATAATGAATTATTGGAGTAATTCTAATGCCTTTTCTCTCATAATATGCAAGGTATGCACAAAGGGGGAGAATTCTGACAGCTAGAAATCTGGACCTGAAAAAGCTACGTCAAGCTACCTATTCTTCACAACTCCAAATGAGCTGAAACTTTCTGAGGATTTTTTATGGATTATTTAATAATTGTTGGAGCAAATAAGTACCAGAGGGGGGCCACCAGGTGGGCACAACCCACTTGCGTGCGCTAGGAGGCCCAGGCGCGCCCTGGTGGGTGCTGCCCTCCTCAGCCCCACCTCCGCTGACCACCTTCTCGTATATAAGTCATTTTGACCTAGAAAAATAGGAGGGAGGACTTTCGAGACGAAGCGCCGCCGCCTCGAGGCGGAACTTGGGCAGGAGCACTTTTGCCCTCCAGCGGGGCGATTCCGCTGGGGGAACTTCCCTCCCGGAGGGGGAAATCATCGTCATCATCATCACCAACAACTCTCTCATCTTGGGGAGGGATATCTTCATCAACATCTTCAACAACACCAACTCCTCTCAAACCCTAGTTCACCTCTTGTGTTCAACCTTTGTACCAAAACTATATATTGGTGCTTGTGGGTGACTAGCAGTGTTGATTACATCTTGTAGTTGATTACTATATGGTTTATTTGGTGGAAGATTATATGTTCAGATCCATTATGCTATTCAATACCCCTCTGATCTTGAGCATGATTATCATTTGTGAGTAGTTACTTTCATTCTTGAGGTCATGGGAGAAATCATGTTGCAAGTAATCATGTGAACTTGATATGTGTTTGAAATTTTGATGATATGTATGTTGACATTCTCTTAGTGGTGTCATGTGAACGTCGACTACATGACACTTCACCATATTTGGGCCAAAGGGAATGCATTGTGGAGTAGTTATTAGATGGTGGGTTGCGAGAGTGAAAAAAACTTAAACCCAAGTTTATGCGCTAGTCTGTAAGGGACCGATTGGATCCAAAAGTTTAATGCAATGTATCGTGGAATTGTCACGTCAGATGTCCTAGTGTGAGGACTTAGTCGCGAGGCCAGCACATCTATGTGGTAGCTTGAGAGGGGTTGGTCGGGACGAGAGACGTGGGACGGATCAACACACAAGACAAGAATTTAGACAGCTTCGGGCCCCGGGAAACATCATCCGGTAATAACCCTACATGCTATTTGTGGCTAGGTCTCATTATGATCATGAGGGAGTTGCCGGTAAGTTGGCTCTTTGTGTATAGCCCTAGATATTGTTTCTTCTTGCTTGTTTCTCTTAGGGAGCCCTGCCCCTCCTTATATAAGTTGAAGGGACCTGTTACGATTAGGACTAGTCTATTACAAGTGGAATCCTAGTCTGCCCCTAAAGGGAAAACTCCTTATGTCTTCCCTCGTGAACCGGCCAACCATAACATGAGTCGGCCTTCTAGGACTTGGGCATAGTCTTCTATCTAACACGCCGTTTAGGGCCATCTGTGAGTCGTCTGGCTCGTGAGTCATCAGACTACTGAGCCACCAGGCTCATGAGTCGTCAGTCCTCCGGCGGGTTACCAATGAAAACGCCAAGCCCGACCGGGTCATACTTCCCGCTGGGTCATACTTCCGAACGGGTCACACCGCGGGGTATATCCCCGACATTAGCCCCCAGTTTAATTTGGATTTATCCATGTTAAACTTGATCCTGAAAAATAAACACAAGAAAAAATTTGATAGGTTGTGCTGTGGGTTAAATATTTTCCTGAACCGGCACCTAATCATCCTTAAGTCCTTGTCATTTCCTCCTGAATGCATACTCAAGATCTTATAGCAAATCTCCTTTAACAGATACGTCCAAACCTTGCTAATGCAAAAAATCGAGGCACTTCTTCTAAAAAATCCGGGTCAATAGGCCAACTTCATAACCAATTTGCTGACATTGGCTCTTGTAGAGAAATATTATAAGAAATAATCCATTTGAGTTGGCCTTCAATGCTCTGACTTGACAAAAATATTGGTCTTGAAATTTCAAGTGATATTCAGTCGGCTTAAAGATGTAGATCTTGCCAATTTATGATTGCCAAATTTGCCAGTTTATAAATAAATGATGTCGGGTCATGTAATTGTTGCTGATGCCGGGTCATGATTGTTGCAGATACCGGGTCAATCTGGTCTGCTCAAAATTGAGAATTTGAAGATTTTTCTCCCTTATATGCATATCACCTGTAGCCCCCAAGTGTCGGATTGTCATGCTTGCAGCAACCTGGGACTTGTAATTGCCTTATTCTCATGAAAACTTCAACCAGTGTAGCCCCCAAGGGCTGGCTCAGTAAGATAATATTGAGCTAGGACTTTGTATATACTTCTTTAAAAAGAACATCATATGATGTAACCCCCATCATGGGGCTTGAACCCACATCCACAAGGTTAAGAGCTTTGTGCTTTACCAACTGAGTAGTGGACCTTTCAATATAATGGATTAAGACTTGTGTACCTTGAACTTTTGACAGGAGCCATTGGTAGCCCCCAAGGGCCGCCTCATTACAATGTGATGAGTCGAGTCTTCAATAAGATGAGCAAAAAATGACTTTGCATTAGCCCCCAAGTGCCAGGGTGCATGCTGGCAGTGACATGGGACATGCATATTTGACATAATCTTAATTTGAATAATGTAGCCCCCAAGTGCCGGGTCATAAGCCTGGAGCGACTCGGGACTATTCCTTCCATTGTGAAAATAAATCATGTCCATTGATAAAATAATAACCATTGCGCTGAAGCGACTTTGAAGACCTTCATCATAATATTGGCTATTTGATAACCATAAAAATCCAGCCATGTTGGCTATTCAAGATTTGAATAATATAATCCGGTATGAAAATCTCAATCATTTAATATCATTATGAAAATCCAGCCAGTTTTGGCTATTAGAAATTTGAATACCTTATCAGTTGACAAGTAGATTCGAAGTTTCAAATACTGGGAGGCTCTTGGCCGATGGCGACTTAATGTGCATTCATTGTAAGCCGGAATTTCATAACCCGACGGCTTATAGCCTTTGAGAAAATCAAGAGCTGATAACCCTTTTGAGACACCAATTTCAATCTCTGATGATGGGCTTGAACTTAATCATTTATGTGGTCATAACTCTGTAAATCCTTCATAGAGTTTAAGCAACATATGCCCTGGCGACTTAACGTCAAAAGCCAGGACGAGTAACAACCCAAACATAATATAGTCTTTATGCAATTATGGAAATAGGATTAAGGCCATTCAACCCTAAACATACTAGCGACTTAACGTCAAAAGCCAGGGCAGGTTATCCAACCCCGCATACTTATATAATCAGGAAAACATACCTGTAGAAATTGGCTCATACTGCCGGCTTACATCGTCGTATCCAATAAGGGCAATAATCCAATGATTGATAACTGCATGATTCAAATGGCGCAATCCAAAATAGACCGGCGACTTAAAGTCCATAGCCAGGGTCGGTTTAAACATAATCATGTATAAACAATATCGTACATGTGATATTGAATCGTACTGCCGGTTTATGATACTTGTGCAGTAAGGGTGATAACCCAATCTTTAGAAGCCAAAACTTCCAAATGTTTGATGATTGTCATATGATGGCGACTTATCATCGAAAGTCAAGCCGGTTTAATCGAAACCACACTTATACTGAGATCTGAACAGAAAAGTCTCAAGACAAACCCAAAGATTGCTTTCAAAAACTTAAGCCAAATAGAAAGAAAAATCGAGGCTTCTAATTCGAATACGATCAGTAAACCGTTCCAAAGGGGTTAAGCTAGGATTCGAATACGATCATATAGCCCCCAGTGGCTTTGGCGTTGCACCGATCAAGAGGGTACCGATAGCTATGTTCTCTTTGGTTTGAGTACGACCTATGTTTGAACAGGAAGCCCCCAAATGACCTTGAGAGTTTTTTAACGACTCTGATTTGAATACGATCAAAGTCGGACCCAAAAGGGGTTAAGCTATGATTCAAATACATCAAGAAGCCCCCTAGTGGATTTGGCATTGTGCCGATCAAGAGGGTACCGAAAGCTATGTTCTCTTTGGTTCGAATATGACCTATGTTTGAACAGGAAGCCCCCAAATGACCATATAAGTTTTGGCATTGCACCAATCAAGAGGGTATCGATAGCTATGCTCGATGAGCAGGAAGCCCCCAAGTGACCATAGTAAGATAAGCCGTAAGGCAGGATACCCATGTTTGAACCGCGCATCATGGCAGCAAGTTCTCTTTGGCAACCTTCAATTTTTCTGAGAACTCGAACTTGCAAGAGACTAATTCTTTTTGAACCGGAACTTTAAACCGGATTTGAAAGCTTCAAAACTTTGTGGGAGACAGATTGTCCTTGAGCCGGATTGTGAACCGGATATTGAGAATTTCAAAGATTTGTGGTAAATAAGTTTCCCTTGAACTGGATTTTGAACAACAATCCTCATTTTGAGCCGGAAATCTTCTAACGGCCTTTAAATTTTCACCAATATGGAAGTAGCTTCCAGGACCGGGTTATCTTCCCTCCAATGACCCGGAGTTCTTTAATTCATTGAAACTGGCCAATTCCGCTGAGTCATGTCATCGTAGCCCCCGAGTCTTAAGACGAATCAAGGAGTTGTCTTGAGATTCTCCATATTTGACCATGATATAAACTGGCATATAGTTGAACAACAAATTGCTGAAATATGTTGAATCACGACGGGTTATAAATGATCCTGTATGAGCCATTTCAGCAACTCGGCCAATGGTTCCTTCCAACTGGCTGTTTGAAGTTAACTAAACTATAGTAGCGGCAACTTGTGCGCATGCCCATTGAGCCATCCAGTGCAGACGGTGGCTGATCATACATGATAATTTGCCTCCAATTTGTTAGAAGAAAACCAGGCTACCCAAGCAGTGACTTTCTCATACTCAATAAATAGCTCATGTAGACAGGTGCGACCCGGTGTGTTGATGTAGACCAGGCCGCGAGAGATGGACGGAAAAGATGACTGCAGCATCAGAAACGGCTCAGACAGATGAATCGGTCATGGTATTGTAAGCCGGCGCGGGCGGGAGAGTCGGCCGCGGGCATAGTAATCCGTGCGGACGAACAAATTAGCCGCATCGTGTTGATGTAAATTGAGCCGCAGAGGCGGCGGCTGATACATGGTAATCTTGTTCGACCATCGCTCTTGCAATGAACAGCCGTCCTGCATAAACAACATTGCAGACCAAGGCAAAGATAAACTACTCTTTGACAAAAATAATATGTGTTAATAAAACAAACTTGGATGAATATCACCTGATTCGCCCGGACAACAGATGAGATGGTGGGCGCCAACTGCCGGCTGCGGCACTATAAACCATAGCGGACGGGCGAGTTAATCGCAGGCGCAGTAAGTCGCACGACAGTCGAGTCAATCGCAGGCGCGGTAAGCCGCGTGGACAGTCGAGTCAATCACATGTGTGGTCAGCCTCGCAGATGGGCAAAGTTGATGTAGCAGGAATGGCAACTTGTGCAGGACGAGCGCTAGTGCAAAAAATAATATTTGCTCATGCCCCTTTTGCGGCACCTTTTTGTAGGAATAATGGTCCTGCGAAAAAATATCATAGACCAAGCAAATTGTTCTTTGATAAAAACAACATGTTGATAAAATGCAAAGGAAAGATATCACCTGATGTTTTGTTGGGTGAACGCCATAATCCAGCAATTATAGACTTGTAGTCTCGTTTCTCTGTTTGATGTGACATCCATAGGAATAATATATAAATATATGTATACTAGTAGTGCCGTAGTTCGTACTTGGTCTCTTTACTGCCTTCTCCAATCCATGATGTCAAAGGGTCTTGTATATTTATTGATATTCCAGCAGGCAAATTCAACCACTCCTCGTACTTGTCCAATCCATGATGTCATGCTCAGGGAAACTAGTCTTTTTCCCACGTTACCCAGTGTTTGATTTAGTCTACTGTCTACATCTCTTTGATAGTATGATTGACTGGTGCTTCTAACCTTGGCGTTGGAGTGGAAGGTGTTGATATCTTAAAAGAAAATACTAAAGTTGCAGCTCGCTCTTGTCGGTGCGACGGATCAAAGGCAAAGCTTGCAGAGGTGAACCAGTATGGGAGCAGCCAGCTGAAGCGGCAACAGTGAGCCGGCGCCGCCCGGAGCAAACCAGATCGCGGTTGCGGTGGCTCAAAGGCGCAGCTGCAGTTGAGGAGGCCTACGGATGTGCGGCCAACGACCTGTGGCCACGCCGGTGAGTCGGCAGGAGGAGCATGGAAACCCCGGCGGCTCGGACATGTGGAGGCGACTCGCAAATGGATGGCGGCTCGAGGTGTGGTGAGACCAGTGGAGCTCCGTGTTGAAAACAGGGCGACTCGGTGCGGCGGGTTGGAGAGTCACGTCTGAGTCAGCGGTTTGAAGATTGATGGCCACCCGGGACCAGCTCGAAGAAATATGTTGCAGCGGTGACGATGGCTTTGAAGAAGTGTGGCCGGCAGTAGAGGCGCGGGTAGACCCAGCGGTGGTTCAATCCAGTTGGTGAAGAAGGGCGCATTGGCTGGAAGGTCCGCGAGGCGCGGCGGCTCAACATCAGCTCAGAGCTGGAGGTGAAGGCGGCGACTTGGCCATAGTCGAGGCGGAGCATAGCCACAGCAGCTCGGAGTCAGGGGCGCAACCGGCGAGTCCGAGTCCGACTCAAGTTGGAATCTAATCCGGTGCTTCTTGATGTAAGTGCATCTAGTGCCACCCTAGTTGGTTTTGGAGTATTGATGACAAACCTGGTTGAGGGACTAATGTGTTTGTGAGAATTGCAGGATAACACAGGTAGTGGTACCTCATCGATTCAGTTTACCTACCGGAGATGACCCCTAAAAATGTGTGAAGACATTGAAGACAATGGTGGTCTGTGAAGATATTCACATTGAAGACTATGACATGAGAAGACACTGGGTGAAGACTATGGAACGCGAAGACTAGTTGTTTCGTTGTTTCCTTTTCTTCTTTGTTGAGTCATAGGAACCACCGCACTGTTAAGTGGGGTCCCAGTGAACAAAGTCAGAGTGACTAAAGTGATGCTCAAACAAATCCTATGTCTTCGAGCGAAGACAATGAGAGCAAATCTTATCCAGAGTCGGATAAGTCAGCTTTACTTGTAGCCCAGGTCAAGTTGTCGTGTGTGTTTGAAATCTGACCGTTGCCACACGCGTCAGTTCCTTAGTGACCCAGGGTCATTTCGGACAAATCAGGCCGGGTTGCCCTGTGGCTATAAATAGCCCACCCCCTACACCATGAATTGGTCGCTGCTCAGAGTTAGATACGGCTTTTGTCGTTTGAGAGCAACCCACCTCCGAAGCTTTTGAGAGAGAATCCTTGTGAGGATAAAGACCAAACCACCCAGAGCCCAGAGTGTGTTTGGCATCGCTGAAGTCTTTCTGTCCGCGTGATCTGAAGACTTGTTACACTTGAGGACTGTGAATCCTCCAGCCAGTTAGGCGTCACGTTCTGAGCATCCTAGAGTCATTGTGGATTGCTGGTGAACGAAGTCTGTGAAGGTTTGGAAGTCTACCTTGAAGACTTACCTGAGTGATTGGGCGGGGACTAGGTGTCCTTAGCTCAAGGGGAATAAGGTGAAGACGCGGTCTTCTGAGTTGAACCTCAACCTCCCTAACTAGACGTACATTTGTCACAACAACTGGAACTGGTCGAACAAACCACTGTCTCCCTGAAGCTACTGGTTCTATCACTCACTTATCTTTACTTATCGTTTGTCTTTGTGAAGTCTTTGCCAGATTGCATAATCTGTTTAACTTCACAGTTTGACTACTTGTCCCGATTGGCTTCATACTATCTTCCACCCTGATCCTTACTACCTAGCTGCTAATAGTCTTCGTGCTTTCACTTCATTGAATACTTGACTATGGCTTGTCTAGTGTAGTCTATGTTCTACTGCATACAAATAGTGTTGTTTCTCCTGTTTGTCTTTGAAACTCCCATGTTTTGAAGACTTTCATAAAAATCGCATATTCACCCCCCTCTAGTCGAAAACTAGCACTTTCAATTGGTATCAGAGCAAGGTACTCCCTTGTTATGTGTGATTCGGTTTAACCACCTGGAGTTTTAGCTATGTCGACTGCAGGGATAATCAAGGTCTCCGATGCGTGTCCCATCTTTGATGGCACTCAATATCCCTACTGGAAGAATAGGATGTGCATGCATCTTGAAGCCATTGATGTTGATCTGTGGTATGTCGTCAAGAATGGTGTTCCCAAGACTGGTGAAGGTGTCACCCCCACCGATGTGAAGAAGTTCATTCAACTGGACTCTACCGCCAAGAACATCATCTGTGGTCATCTGACCAAAGGGTAGTATGGCCGTGTGAGCGCTCTCGAAACGTCGAACATAGTCTGGGACTGGCTCTCCAAGGTCAATGAAGGCGTCTCAACACAACATGATCAAAGAATCAGTACTCTTCGCGACCTCCTCAACCGCTTCAGAAGACACGACAACGAGAATGTCCAGCTCATGTTTGATCGCCTCACCGATATTACCAATGAGCTCCGTGCACTCGGTGCAACTGACATTACGAAGCATGAAATTGTGAAGACACTGCTGAGATCTCTTGATAGCTCATTTGACACCTTAGCCCTGATGATACAAGAATGCCCTGATTTCAAGACACTCGATCCGTCTGACATACTCGAGAGGCTCAACACACATGAGTACTAGCTATCTGAGAAACGAGCTATCTATGGCCCCAACTACGGCCGAACTTGTGCCTTGAAGGCAAAGGCTGCGGCTTCCTCATCGGGAGAAGAATCTGACTGCAATTCTGATGATCCTGAAGACATTGGAAAGGAGCTTGCTATGCTTGTGAAGAAGTTCCAGAGATTCACAAGGAAGAAGAACTTCAGAAAGTCTTCACGATCTAGCTCAAGGGACGATGAAGCTTCCACCTATGACAACAAGAAAAGAACCTGTCACAAGTGCAAGAAACTTGGCCACTACATCTCTAAATGTCCATAGTGGGACAATGATAAGAAGAAAAAGGAGAGCAAAGAATATGATTCTGATGACAAGAAGAAGAAGAAGAAATCCTCAAAGTCTTCTTCCAAATCTTCCTCTAAGTCTTCATCACACAAGAAGAGCTCGTCAGGCAAAGCACGTGCTTTTGTTGGCAAGGAAATGGATTCAGAGGAGGAGTCTGCTTCTGAGGAGGAAGTGGTCGAGTCCGAGGAGGAGTCTGACTCTGGTGTCGCAAGTATGGCTCTAGCTACAGCCTACGTCGCCAAGTCCATCTTCAACACTGAAGACAATGACTCCGTCACCAACACTAATGACGAGAACGACTCGACTCCCACCTACTGCTTCATGGCACGTGGTGCCAAGGTAAACTCTCGCGATGCTTAGTTTCAAACATCAAGTGAAAATGACTCTGATGGTGATTCCAAACCTAACTACAGAAAACTTGCTAAAATTGCAACTGAACAGCAGAATGCCATGGAACATATTCAAAAACTGTTAGACAAAAGCGATGACCTGTTGGACGCGGAAATGACTAAGACTCGGTCCTTAATTGAAGACATAAAAAATCTTCATGTTAAGTACCAGGAACTTGAAGGTCGTCATGATACCCTCTCAACATCTCATGAAAAGCTTTCCTACGATTATCTTCAAAGGAAGCAGGAACTTGAGAAATTGAGATCGGATCATGAAGATCTTCAAACAGAGAACGAGTCACTTCGCGCTCAACAGATCAGTCCCGCTCAGGAAGGATTTGAACCACCATGTCTAATATGCATTGAGCGTGATAACGCTGCCTCTGTTGCTGAATGTTCTACTGCTACTCCTGTTGCAATACCTTCAACTGCTGATGCGGTAACTAACCCCTCTATTGAGGATACCACCACTATTGCTGATGAGAATGCCAGGTTGAAGACACTGCTTGAGACAGGGATGTACAAAAGCCTCAAAGGGCATCAGACATTATGTGATGTCCTCAAAAAGCAGATTCTGAACCAAAACCCTAGAAAAGAGGGTGTTGGATTCGAGAGGAAAATGAATGTTGATGGGTCGTACTGGAAGCCTGAGCAGTACCCCAAAACTACCTGGGTTGCTGCAAAGGAACCTCCAGCAGATCCATCCACCTTATCTGCAGGAATGGGTCACCTATGAAGAAGATATGGGTACCCAAGAGTTGCCTTGAGAATCTTCCTGTGAATGTCATCACGACACCACCTGTGAAGAAGCCAAACCCCCTACCAAAGGCGTCATAAGTTCCAAAAGCTTCATACAGACCAATGACTCATCTAAGTCACCCTAACGTCAATGTTTTGCAGGAAAATCATACTCGGACCCATGAATATGAGCGTGTTTCCTTAAACCTCTATGTTCATAGAACCAAGAACTTTTCTACTTATTCATATGAGTATTATTCACCCCCTGCAAGGCTATTTACTAGGGCTCGGAAGCCAAAATTCTCAGATGTTGCACTTAGATTCATTGCTTCTAAGCCAACACTGAAGATGTGGGTGGTTAAGAAAACTTAACTCTCTTTTGCAGGGAAGGTCTCCAGTCGGAAATCAAAAGCATCCGAAGCTAACGCTGGAGACCTTAAAAATCTTGTTGGGCGCAAGATAAAATGCCTAAATGGTCTTACTTTGTATTCCATTCCAGATTTTCTTGATACTCATCCTATCTATCCTAACCAAGACCTGAATTTCCATGTTCCAGTTGCTCGTTAAAATGTTTCTGCTTCACAACTCGCTTGGTGAAGCCTATCCCCCAAACTGCACTGTAAGCTACGACACCTCGTGCTTCGGAATGGATTATGGACAATGGATGCACTAATCACATGACCGGCGATCGAAGTCTTCTGATGGATTCAACGCTGCGTCCATCAGACAAAAGCCACATCACATTTGCTGACACTGGTAAAAGCAAGGTATTGGGTCTAGGTAGAGTTGCAATATCAAGGGATCAGCTGAAAGTGCAACTATCCCTAGGTGGTTTTGGTAATTCATAACAACATATAGCTCATTGAGCTAATACTATTCCAAGACAAATATTTCAGGAAAGCTCAATGAATGGCATGGCATGGATAATGAAAGTGGATCCCTCAAAATATTAAGGAGAAAAGGATTGGCTCAAGCTCAAAAGCTCAAGACTCTACATTTTATATTTTAGTGATCCAAGATCACATTGAGCCTATAGGAAAAGCCAATAATATCAAGGAGGGATGAGGTGTTGCTTGATGAGTTTCTTGCTTCAAGTGCTTAGTGATATGCTCCAAAAACCCTCAACTACTTTCTCATATCCACATATGACCTAAACCCAAAGTCAAACTCGGCCCCACCGATTCTTTCTGTCCGGCGCCACCGAGTTCAGATGTCATAGCCACTGCCACATACCCTAGGCAAATCGGTCTCATCGATAGGGATCTCGGTCTCACTGAGATGGGATTGTAATCTCTCTGTTTCCCTTCGTAACATTTCGGTCTAACCGAAGTGAGCGATCGGTCCCATCGAGATTGCAATGTAAACTCTCTGTTTCCTTTTTGTAACATTTCGGTCTCACCGAAATGAGCGAATCGGTCCCACCGAGGTTACCTGACCAACTCTCTGGTTAGCTAATTACCAAAATCGGTCTCACCGAGTTTGTGTAATCGGTCTCACCGAGATTACATTATGCCCTAACCCTAACAATATCGGTCCTACCGAGTTGCATGTCGGTCCCACCGAAATCACTAACGGTCACTAGGTTTACTAAATCGGTCCGACCAAGTTTGTTGATTCGGTCCCACCGAGATTGGTAAATTGTGTGTAACGGTTAGATTTTGTGTGGATGCTATATATACCCCTCCACCTCCTCTTCATTCGTGGAGAGAGCCATCAGAACAAACCTACACTTCCAACTTACCATTTCTGAGAGAGAACCACCTACTCATGTGTTGAGGCCAAGATATTCCATTCCTACCATATGAATCTTGATCTCTAGCCTTCCCCAAGTTGCTTTCCACTCAAATCTTCTTTCCACCAGATCCAAATCCTATGAGAGAGAGTTGAGTGTTGGGGAGACTATCATTTGAAGCACAAGAGCAAGGAGTTCATCATCAACGCACCATTTGTTACTTCTTGGAGAGTGGTGTCTCCTAGATTGGCTAGGTGTCACTTGGGAGCCTCCGACAAGATTGTGGAGTTGAACCAAGGAGTTTGTAAGGGCAAGGAGATCGCCTACTTCGTGAAGATCTACCGCTAGTGAGGCAAGTCCTTCGTGGGCGACGGCCATGGTGGGATAGACAAGGTTGCTTCTTCGTGGACCCTTCTTGGGTGGAGCCCTCCATGGACTCACGCAACCGTTACCCTTCGTGGGTTGAAGTCTCCATCAACGTGGATGTATGATAGCACCACCTATCGGAACCATGACAAAAACATCCGTGTCTCCAATTGCGTTAGAATTCTCCAAAACCTTCCCTTTACTTTCTTACAAGTTGCATGCTTTAAATTCCGCTGCTTATATACTCTTTGCATGCTTGCTTGAATTGTATGAAGGTTGCTTGACTTGTGCTAAGTTTGCTAAAATCTGCCAAAGACTAAAATTGGGAAAAGGTAAAGTTTTTAATTGGTCAAGAAGTCTAATCACCCCCCCTCTAGACATACTTCAAGGTCCTACAAGTGGTATCAGAGCTTTGGTCTCCATTTGCTTTGATTTCCATAGCTTTTGGTGGTCATAGCCTTGGTTTCACAACCTAGGAGAGTATGGCGTCTAGCGAGGGAAATTATCACCGTAGAGGTCCTTACTTTGATGGCACTAATTTTGCTAGTTGGAAGCATAAGATGAAAATGCATATTCTCGGACATAACCCCGCCGTTTGGGCTATTGTGTGTATTGGCTTGCAAGGTGAATTCTTTGATGGGAGGGAACCAAACCATGAAGCTAGTGCGGATGAATTGAAGATGATGCAGTACAATGCTCAAGCTTGTGATACCCTCTTCAACGGATTGTGCCCCAAAGAATTCAACAAAATCAGCCGTCTTGAGAATGCAAAGGAAATTTGGGATACTTTGATTGATATGCATGAAGGTACCGACTCCGTCAAGGAATCCAAGTTGGATGTGCTCCAAAGTTAGCTTGACAAGTTCAAAATGAAGGATGGTGAAGGTGTCGCTGAAATGTACTCTAGGCTTGCTCTTATCACAAATGAGATTGCGGGCTTAGGAAGTGAAGAGATGACCGACGGATTCATCATCAAGAAAATCCTAAGAGCATTGGATGGAAAATATGATACCGTGTGCACATTGATCCGGATGATGCCCAACTACAAGAATCTCAAGCCAACGGAGGTCATTGGAAGAATTGTTGCTCACGAGATGTCGCTCAAGGATAAAGAGGAACTTCACAACAAGTCAGGTGGTGCTTACAAAGCCTCATGTGAAGCCCCTACATCATCAAGTGTGAAACAAACCTTCAATAAAGAATTGAGCTTAATGGTGAAGAACTTCAATAAATTCTACAAGACTAGAAGCAAAGAAAGAAGCTCCAAGTCAAGGTCTTACAATGATAAAAGATCTTCCAGTCGAGAGCGCAATTGCTACAATTGTGGGAGACCCGGACACTATTCCAATGAGTGTACGGCACCCTACAAAAGAAGAGAAGATTCTCCCAAGAGAAGAAGTAGAAGAGAAGAATCACTGCCGGGAGAGAGAAGGAGTAGAGATGATCGTTATGAACGAAGAACATCCCGGAGAAGCAAGGATTCGGAAAGGAAGAACAAGTCATCAAAGAGCTACACAAAACAAAGACATCAAGCTCATGTTGGTGAATGGGTATCCGGTTCCGACTCTGAACATCACTCCGAGAGAAGCTATCACTCCGACTCCGAACATACTCAAGATGAAGGTGTTGCCGGTCTAGCACTTGTGTCGACCAACTCCTACGACATATTTGATTCACCAAATGAAGGAATTGGAAGATGCATCATGGCTAAAGGCCCTAAGGTAACTCACCCCGAATATGTTGATTTCAATAGTGATGAAGATGACTTGTTAGGTGATGATGATTTACTTGTTGACAACTCTAGTGATGAATACTATGATGAAGTGTCAATTAATCATGCTAAACAAGATAAGACGAATGACAATGATAAGGAGAAGATTGAGCTACTAACTAAAGAACTAAACACTCTTAAGTTAGCTCATGAAACCATCTTAGGGAATCATCGAGAACTTTTGAGGACTCATGAGAAGTTACGGTTTGAAAAGCTCAATCTTGAGCAAGAGCATGAGTTCTTAAAAGCAATCAATGATGATCTTCGCAAGAAAAGTTCTTGTTACATTGCCAAGCGTTTACTCTGATCTACTTACATGCCTCAAGTTAAGTCTAGTAACAAGAACAAGAAGGATTCATCCTCTAGTAGTAACAATAATCATGCTAAATCCAATATTGTTGCTTCTTGTAGTTCTCTTGATTCCACTAATGATTCTCTTAGCCAAGTTACACTTGAGCAAGAAAATAGCTTATTGAAGGGAATTATAGAGAAAGGTGTTTACAAGAGCCTTGCCGGGAGTAAGCAATTTGAAGAAATTATAGAGAAAAGTGTTTACAAGAGCCTTGCCGGGAGTAAGCAATTTGAGGAAATTGTACGCAAGCAATGAAGGCACCGGAAGAATCAAGGTGTTGGTTTTGAACAAAAGTTCAATGCCAATGGAGTTGAGTGGGAAGAAGATCAATATCCCAAGACGAAGTTTGTTCCTCAACAAGAGAAGTATGATCCTACTTCCTTTAAGGGAACACAAGCTCAAGATGATCTTCCACCACACGACCATAAGCAAATAGGCAAGGACAAGCTTCAAGAGGAGATTGATGCATTTGAAGAAGCTCCTAAGGCCTTGGTCAAGTGGGTTCCCAAGACTACGTCAAGTTCTACTTCATCAAGCACGACTACAACTCCAAGGATTCCCATCAAGATTATGTGGATCCCGAAGAAGAAGAACTAGAGAGTTCTTGAGGGTGACTCCGCCAACATTCTTCACTCATATCATTATGGCAAGGACAAGTGCAATCAACTTCCACAGCTTGCACTAGTTCAAGGAGTCACAAACCCTCTTGTTGGTAAGACAAGGGACAAGGTAACCTAATGCATTCATGGACATCATATTGTGTGTGAATCACTCTATGTCTATGGATATACTTGTTTGTTCCTTGTGGGACTAACCCATGTAGGTATTGAAAGTGCAACTCACTCCGAAGGATTGCTCCAAATGATCTACATCAACATTGAGCATCCACATCTTCAACACCTACATGAAGTCATCATCGACAAAACCCAAGGTTAGTTCATCCCTCTAAGGGGGGATCTCACATCTAGGGGAGCTTAACTCTAAGAATTGAGTCAAAGCACCTCTAATGATGTGAACATATCAATGCATTATGTAAAAGTGGTAACCCCACTTGAGCTTAAACAATCAGTATGACCTATGATCAAATGTTCTCATTTGACTCCTAAGTCAATATACTCATATATATATAGATGACCTAGTCATCGCCAATTGTTTGATAGATGCTAGAATTGGATGTGCATGTTTTTTATACATATTTCATTTGCCATTTTGTTGTGTGAGCATGTTGGTTGCATATTTAACTCATTCGAGGACATCCACTTGTTGCTTTGATTGTTTGGTTTCTTTTTCTTTTGCCAAGTGGATGAACAAGAATGCCTAAGAACCTTCTCTCACTACAAGAAACATGTAATTTGCCGTCTGTGGATTACAGACGGCAAAGACCTAAATCCAGACGGCAAAGAGTTTGCCGTCAGGAAGCATACGGCAAAGTCAGACGGCAAAGATTAGCCGGCAAAAAAACTTTGCCGTTAGCTTTTTGTTGGACAAACGGCAAAGATTTTGCCGTCAGCCAAACTCTGAATTTGCTGTCTACCAAAAGAATAGCAGACGGCAAAGAAACCGATTTGCCGTTAGCTAAATGTGATCTTTGCCGTTAGCCAAACCTTTTTTACAGACGGCAAATAATTTTTTTATTTACAAAAAATAAAATGGACAGAGTCAACATCAAAACAAGACATGAAGGCCTAGCTGACAAAAAAAGGGAAAGGCCCGGCCATGCCACCTTTCATTCATCGTTGGTTTAGTTACAGAGTTGTTACACAGCGGTCCTGAAAGTTTTACACAAAGGACCCTAAAAACTAAATCTAAAAAGCAATCAGATCCTTGTCACAGAGACTTCATCGCCTGCTGTACTTCTCGCCGGGGACAAAACCGCAGGGACTCCACTGCTGCCCCCCGGTCGTGCTCGCCGCACCGCCTGGCCCTGCTCGCAGAGGCGCCGCCCGGCCCTGCTTGCCGCGCCGCCCGGCCGTGGTCGATGCGCCGCCCGGCCCTGCTCGCAGAGGCGCCGCCCGGCCCTGCTTGCCGCGCCGCCCGCCCTGGTCGCCGACACGCCGCCCAACCCTGCTTGCCGGCCTGGCTCACCGAAGCGCCGCCCAGCCGTGCTCGCTGCACCACCCTCCCTGGTCGCCGAGCCGCTCCTCGCCCGTCCCTGTCACCGGCTCGCCGCGCCTAGACGAGGTGCCGCAAGGCGTTGCTCGCCGAGCCGATTCCCGCCCTGCTCTTCGCAAGGCCTCGCTCTCCACGAACAGAGGAGAGCGTGGGGTCGATGGCGCTCGCCGAGGGGCCGAAAGCCTGCTCGCTGCGTGACCGCCCGCTGCGCCGCCGCCCGCCCTGCTCAGCCGAGTCGGCCGCGAGCAGAGAGGAGCGCGACATGGGTGGGGACTGGCGGAAGCGGCCGAAGGGAGCACGAAGTTGCGGCGCATGGAGTTGCACAGGCAGCTGCTGGTGAGGCGAGCGATGGCGATGGTGCAACGAGAGAGAGAAAGGTGCGGGGGCAGAGGGGAGGAGAGAGACGAACAAGAGGGAGGGGATAAGGTGCGGGTAGAGGAGAGGAGAGAGACGAACGAGAGGGAGAGGATAAGGCAGGGGCTGCGGGTGGTGGTGGGCCAGCGGGTGGGGGGCGCGTGGTGGTTGGCCAGCGGGTGGGGGCGCGTGGTGAGAGATGAGGCGGGTGCGGGCGGCCCAGATCTTTCCATGTCATCAATCCACGAGATGAATCCGCGTGTTCTGTTTCTTCTTTGCCGTCTGTAAAAAAACATAGACGGCGAAGAAATATTTTGCCGTCTGCAATTCTTTTATAGACAACAAAGACATAATTTGCCGTCTTCAAATTTATTCCAAACGGCAAAGTATGTCTTTGCTGTCTGTAATAAAAAAACAGATGGCAAAGTACGTCTTTGCCGTCTGTAATAAAAAAACAGACGGCAAAGTATGTCTTTGCAGTAAGTTATTCTTTGCCGTCAGTAGTTGACGGCTAAAGTGGTCTTTGCCGTCTGGCCCGACGAAAAGCTGACGGCAAAGAACAGTACTGATGGCAAATCTCCAGTTTCCCGTAGTGTCTAGCTATCTGTGCTTTTCTTGTTTCAAACTCTATTCATGCTACATCACAAAATTTGATCAAGTCATATTCAAACCACTCTGTGTGAGGAGCACCAGGAGTCCCCGATTCGTCATGGACTTAAACTTCCAAAACTTCTTTGTGTGTTTTCGTCTAACCAAGTCTTCCATTTTTGTCATACCGAGATCACTAAGTCGATCTAGGTTTTCAATCTCGGTGCAACCGATTTGAACTTTTCGGTCTCACCGAGTTGCTATAACTGTTAACAGTTATGCATCTCGGTGCCACCGAGTAGTTCCACTCGGTCACACCAACAGGGTCGGGCTATATATACACACGGGCAAAATTTGGAAAACTTTCTACGAACCACTTCGCCCGCGCATAGCTTGCTCTGCCTCCTAGGTCTTCGGATCGTCGACTTCGTCGCCAGCCGCCTCCTGTCGCTGGTCTCCGCCGCCGTCAACGGAATTCATCCCCGCCGTTGCCGCCGTAGCGAGTTCATCGCCAAACTAGGGTATGGACTCGATCACAGTGCTATCCCCGTCCAATTCCTAGAACATTGTGTTCAATATGATTCTTGCCACGATTGAAACACCTCTATCCAGTCAAAACAATCCTTAGAATAGATGCGATTTGAAAATTTAGGGTTAGGTTTCCACCGAAACCATCTCGAACCCACCGAGTTGAAAAACTCGGTTCCACCGATTCGGCTAACGCCATTGCACAAGTGACTCTCGGTCTGACCGAGAATTGCTAATCGGTGTGACCGATTTTAGAACTCAGTGAAACCCTAGCAGTCTCGGTGCCACCGAACTGTGACTCGGTCTTACCGAGATCTCTAGTTTAGGTTCCAAAGCTGCTTCGGTATCACCGAGTTTGAAAGTCGGTAGATCCGAAATGCCTTCTGTGGAAAACTAAAACTAAGTTTTTGAATCATTCTTTTGCAAAAATCTCTGCATTTTGTGATGCTCATCCATTCTATCTCATCTATAACTATTCACAGGGTTAGCAGTCAGTATTTTCAACATGTCAGACCAAAGTGACAGCCAGAACAGGGAAGAAGAACAGATTCATATGAGTGAGGGCACTAGTCCCTCTAGTTCATCAGATGATGGTAGTAGGAGCACTGCTAGCAATCTGCCCAAAGCAGCCACAAGAGCCAGAAGGAAGAGAACCTCAGACTCAGAGGATGAGGACTATGTGGCAGCTGAAGATGATGCTACTTCCAAGAAAGTAGTGCTCAAGAAGGAGTATGGCTCAGCAAAGATCACAAAGTCTGGACTTAATAGGAAGGTCCCTGCCAAGAGGACACCTATGCTGAAGGTCAGAGGATCAACACAAGAACCAGAGAAACCTGATCCCAAAGAGCCAGCCGCAGAAGGAAAAAAGAGAAAGGAAAGGGTCAGAAAGACCATGGCCAGAGTTGTTGGACAACCTTCCATGATGGAAGAGGAGGAGGAAGAAGAGGTTGTTGCACCAGCACCCAAGGCACAAAAGCTGATGGGTGATGCTATAAGGTCAGGGGTTGCATCATCAAAGCCCAAAGAAGCACCCAAAGCTGCCTCCAAGGCCAAGTCTGCACCTAAAAGGAATACTAGGAGCATACCAGCTGCTGAGAAGAACAAAGCCCCAGTGCCTGAAGTTGCTGCTGAGGAAGATGATGAAGGACAAGTCCTGAGGAAGCTCAAACCCAAGATTCCAGACCACAACGATGCTCATCCAGTGGCTGAGAATATGAAGATGAGGAAAGATGCAGGGCTCAGGCAATGGAGATTGTCTGATCCATACGCAATAAGGAGAAGAACTGATGTTGATTACAGGTTCCACACTAAGGAACAGCAGGAATTCTGTGAGACTGTGTTGTTGGATAAGAAGCCCATAGTTTGTGACATGAGGTGGGTAGACTGGAAATTCATGAAGTAAAATGAGGATCACTACCCAGGAGTATATGAAAGCTTTAAGGCTTGTGGAGTTGATGAGTTTGTTGGACAGAAGTTCACAAACTGGAATGATGAGCTAGTTATGCAATTCTACTCCACAGCTCATTTTTATCCTAATGGCAGAATTGTCTGGATGTCTGAAGGTACGAGATAGCAATCAACTATTGAGGAATGGGACAATCTGATAAATGCCCCAGAGGAGAAAGAAGATGACTTGGATGTCTACTCCAAGAAGAAAAAGGATCACAATTCCATGTCCCATATGTACAAGGAGATCCCAGACAAGGCACTTGAGACTTTCAAGTTTGGGACTATCCATTTTCTTCTATCAGGGATGCCTACGATCAACTGGATCCTTAGGCACACTCTTTTGCCCAAGTCAGGTGACCACAACATGATCAGAGGGCATGCAATTAATTTGCTACACATATTTGATGTGCCATAGAAATTCAAGGTCATGAGCCTCATGGTTGAGACTATCAAGAGGACAGCAGCAGACCAAAAGAGAAGTTGTGGGTATGCCCCACAAATCCAGGAGCTGATCAACTCAAAGATGGGCACAGGCAAATATCAGTTGGATAAGGAACATTTTGTTCTCTATCCAGGCTTTAAGGACAATCAAGTTGTCATGAATGAGAATGAACCATCATCAGTGCAAGCTCAAGAGAAGAAGGAGAAAGCAAAGAAGGAGAAGGTTGATGTCGGTGTCAAAACCAGCGGATCTCGGGTAGGTGTCCCGAACTGTGCGTCTAGGCGGATGGTAACAGGACACAAGGGACACGATGTTTTTACCCAGGTTCGGGCCCTCTCGATGGAGGTAAAACCCTACTCCTGCTTGATTAATATTGATGATATGGGTAGTACAAGAGTAGATCTAACAGGAGATCAAAGAGGCTAAACCCTAGAAGCTAGCCTATGGTATGATTGTTGTTCGTCCTACGGACTAAAACCCTCCGGTTTATATAGACACCGGAGAGGGTTAGGGTTGCATAGAGTCGGTTACAATGGTAGGAGATCTACATATCCGTATCGCCAAGCTTGCCTTCCACGCCAAGGAAAGTCCCATCCGGACACGGGACGAAGTCTTCAATCTTGTATCTTCATAGTCCAGGAGTCCGGCCAACGGTGATAGTTTGGCTATCCAGACACCCCCTAATCCAGGACACCCTCAGCTACCAAGATGCCAACTCTAGAGGAGGCATCTGAATACTTTTTGAAGAGCAAGCAGGACCAGCTTGGTTACTTGATAGCATCAACTCTGAGGATTGAGAAGGGGTTGGCCACCCTAACTCAAAACCAGGAGAGCCTGGAAAGAATCGTGGAACAAAGATTCTATGATTTAGATGTCAAAGTAACTGAGATTCAGTCAGTTGTGGAGCAGCTACAGGATGACATGCAGGAGAGGAAGGGCAGGATAACTACTGATGCATTTGCCAGAGTGCCTCGAGCTCAGGGATCAGTTGCAGAGCCAGTGACAGACACGAGAGGCACTTCATCTGCACCAGCTACAGCTCCAGTGCAACCAGCTCCAGCAACAACTCCTTCAGCTCCATCCACATCAACTGAAGTCTTTGTCCAAGGAGCCATCTCTACACCACCAACTGAAGACCAAGCCTGAGAGACGAAATAGTACAATGCATTTTCTAGGAACTTTTTAGTAACTTGTTGCCAAAGGGGGAGAAAAATGTATAGATCATAGGCTTCGAGAGAGAGAGTTTGTTTTTGTTCTCTCTTGTCTTCATGGTTGAACTTTGTTTGCTTTTTCTTGCTTGAGATACTATGCTATTATCTGTGAGACATTGATGATCATGTGTTTGATCATAAGCTACACTTATGCTTGTTAGATGATATTATCTTATTTATCTTTATATGATCATTCACTTTGCTTGGTGATGAGTGCATGTATTCAATCTTTATCATTTTGAGCGCTCCACCAAGATGTATGTGACATGGAAGAGTAACCCATGAGCCTAATTCCTTGTGCATTTGCAGTCCAAAGCAAATCTTAAACTATGCACAAATTTAGGGGGAGCTATTGCTTATCACATACTTCTCAAAGCGACGATGTTTTTTCAATCTTATTATCATTTGTCGAAGCTTTGATCTATATGCTGTCATCAATTACCAAAAAAGGGGGAGATTGAAAGTGCAACTATCCCTAGGTGGTTTTGGTAATTCATAACAACATATAGCTCATTGAGCTAATACTATTCCAAGACAAATATTTCAGGAAAGCTCAATGAATGGCATGGCATGTATGATGAAAGTGGATCCCTCAAAATATTAAGGAGAAAAGGATTGGCTCAAGCTCAAAAGCTCAAGACTCTACATTTTATATTTTAGTGATCCAAGATCACATTGAGTCTATAGGAAAAGCCAATACTATCAAGGAGGGATGAGGTGTTGCTTGATGAGTTTCTTGCTTCAAGTGCTTAGTGATATGCTCCCAAAACCCTCAACTACTTTCTCATATCCACATATGACCTAAACTAAAAGTCAAACTCGGCCCCACCGATTCTTTCTATTCGGCGCCACCGAGTTCAGATGTCATAGCCACTGCCACAAACCCTAGGCAAATCGGTCTCACCGATAGGGATCTTGGTCTCACCGGGATGGGATTGTAATCTCTCTGTTTCCCTTCATAACGTTTCAGTCTAACCGAAGTGAGCGATCGGTCCCACCGAGATTGCAATGTAAACTCTCTGTTTCCTTTTTGTAACATTTCGGTCTCACCGAAATGAGCGAATCGGTCCCACCGAGTTTACCTAACCAACTCTCTGGTTAGCTAATGACCAAAATCGGTCTCACCGAGTTTGTGTAATCGGTCTCACCGAGATTACGTTATGCCCTAACCCTAACCATATCGGTCCTACTGAGTTGCATGTCGGTCCCACTGAAATCACTAACGGTCACTAGGTTTACTAAATCGGTCCGACCGAGTTTGTTGATTCGGTCCCACCGAGATTGGTAAATTGTGTGTAATGGTTAGATTTTGTGTGGAGGCTATATATACCCCTCCACCTCCTCTTCATTCTTGGAGAGAGCCATCAGAACAAACCTACACTTCCAACTTACCATTTCTGAGAGAGAACCACCTACTCATGTGTTGAGGCCAAGATATTCCATTCCTACCATATGAATCTTGATCTCTAGCCTTCCCCAAGTTGCTTTCCACTCAAATCTTCTTTCCACCAGATCCAAATCCTATGAGAGAGAGTTGAGTGTTGGGGAGACTATCATTTGAAGCTCAAGAGCAAGGAGTTCATCATCAATGCACCATTTGTTACTTCTTGGAGAGTGGTGTCTCCTAGATTGGCTAGGTGTCACTTGGGAGCCTCCGACAAGATTGTGGAGTTGAACCAAGGAGTTTGTAAGGGCAAGGAGATCGCCTACTTCGTGAAGATCTACCGCTAGTGAGGCAAGTCCTTCGTGGGCGACGGCCATGGTGGGATAGACAAGGTTGCTTCTTCGTGGACCCTTCTTGGGTGGAGCCCTCCGGGACTCGCGCAACCATTACCCTTCGTGGGTTGAAGTCTCCATCAACGTGGATGTATGATAGCACCACCTATCGGAAGCACGACAAAAACATCCGTGTCTCCAATTGCGTTTGAATTCTCCAAACCCTTCCCTTTACTTTCTTGCAAGTTTCATGCTTTAAATTCCGTTGCTCATATACTCTTTGCATGCTTGCTTGAATTGTGTGCAGATTGCTTGACTTGTGCTAAGTTTGCTAAACTCGGCCAAAGACTAAAATTGGGAAAAGATTAAGTTTTTAATTGGTCAAGTAGTCTAATCACCCCCCCCCTCTAGACATACTTCAAGGTCCTACATCAACACATGGATAAAGTGATGCTTGTTGAATCCCTTGGTTTCAACTTAATGTCTGTCTCAATGCTTTTGACTTAAACATGATTGTGCTATTTGGAAAATATCGCTGCCTTGTACTGATGGAATCTAACAAGTCTGTAGTCTTTGAAGGATATCGAAAAGGTGATCTATATATGGTAGATTTCTCAGCAGGTCCCTAGATGGCCATATGTCTTCTAGCAAAAGCTTCAGAATGCTGGCTTTGGCATCGAAGGCTAGGACATGCTGGCATGAGGAACTTGCACACTCTCGCAAAGAAAAAGCATGTTGTGGGCATTGAAGGCGTCAAGTTCAAGATGGATCGTTTGTGTGGTGCCTGCGAAGCCGGGAAGATGACAAGAGCCGAGCATTCTTCGAAGACAATCATGACCACGTCTCAACCCTTCAAGCTGCTGCACATGGACTTATTTGGCCCTACTCACTATTCCACTCTCAATGCTACTGCTTGCCTCTATGGTTTCGTCATTGTTGATGATTTCTCTCGATACACTTGGGTGCGTATAATCCTCTACAAGACTGAAGTGCAGGATGTCTTCAGACACTTTGCCAACCGTGCCATGACGAACTACAATGTCAAGATCAAGCACATCAGAAGCGACAACGGCACTGAGTTCAAGAACACCGGCCTCGACCTCTACCTGGATACCATGGGTATCACTCATGAGTTCTCTGCTCCATACACACCTCAGCAGAATGGCATCGCCGAGCGCAAGAACAGAACTCTTATTGAGATGCCCCGAACAATGCTTGATGAGTACAAGACTCCACGGAAGTTCTGTCCTGAAGCCATTGATACTGCTTGTCACACCATCAACCGTGTTTATCTTCACAAGCTTCTGAATAAAACATCCTATGAGCTCCTAACTAGTAAGAAACCCAATGTAAGCTACTTCAGAGTATTTTGTGCTAGGTGCTGGATCAAGGATCCTCATCACACTTCAAAATTTGCACTGAAAGCACATGAAGGTTTTATGCTTGGTTACGGAACTGGCGAGTCAATCAAGCAAATGGTAACTGGAGAAATCATACCCTCTGAGAATCAGGTTGAAGAAGGACTGGTCATTTTTGCACCTGATCAACCTGAAGACAATGCTCAGCCTGAAGATAATCCTCCAAATGATGACATTGATCAGAATGAACAGAATCTTCGTCCTGCTCACCCTTGTGTTGCAAATGAAGTACAGATTGAGAAGATGATCGATGGCCTCAATGCACCTGGTCCACTCACTCGTTCAAGAGCCACACAAAGAGCAACACAACTCACCAATTTCTGTGGACACTTTGCATTCGTCTCAACCTCGGAACCCAAGAAAGTCACCAAAGCCTTTATGGAACCTGAATGGATTCAAGCAATGCAAGAAGAGCTTCAACAGTTTGAGTTGAACAATATGTGGGAATTGGTCAAGCGTCCTGATCCTCGGAAGCACAATATCATTGGCACCAAATGGATATATCGCAACAAGCAAGAGGAACATGGTCAAGTGGTCAGAAACAAAGCCCGTCTAGTTGCTCAAGGCTACACTCAAGTGGAAGGGATTGACTTTGATGAAACTTTTGCTCCTGTGGCAAGGCTTGAAGCTATTCGCATACTTCTAGCCTATGCAAATCATCACAACATTCTCCTTTATCAAATGGATGTGAAGAGTGCTTTTCTCAATGGAAAGATAGAAGAAGAAGTATATGTTGCACAACCTCCTGGCTTTGAAGATCCAAAACATCCTGATATGGTGTACAAGCTCGACAAGCCACTGTATGGCCTCAAACAAGCCCCTCGCGCTTGGTATGATACGCTCAAAGACTTCCTGAAGAGCAAAGGCGTCAAACCTAGTTCACTGGATCCTACCCTCTTCACGAAGACTTATGATAGTGAACTGTTTGTGTGCCAAATATATGTGGATGACATTATCTTCGGCTGCACCAACAAGAAATACAGTGATGAGTTTGGTCATATGATGCAAGAGCAATATCATATGTCCATGATGGGTGAACTAAAGTTCTTTCTAGGTCTCCAAATCCGTCAGCAACGCAACGGCATCTTCGTTTCTCAAGAAAAATATCTCAAAGATTGCCTGAAGAAGTTTGGAATGCAAGACTGCAAAGGATACACGACGCCAATGCCAACCAAAAGTCATTTGGGTCCCGACAACAATGGTAAAGAATTCGACCACAAGGTATACCGCTCCATGATTGGTTCTTTGCTTTATTTATGTGCATCTAGGCTAGATATAATGCTTAGTGTTTGCATGTGTGCCCGATTCCAAGCGGCACCAAAGGAATTGCATCACTTAGCTGTGAAGCGAATACTTCGATATTTGGCTTACACCCCAACACTAGGATTATGGTATCCAAAGGGCTCAGAGTTTGATCTAGTTGGATTCTCACATGCTGATTATGCTGGTGACAAGGTTGATCGCAAGTACACATTAGGCACATGTCACTTTCTGGGACGATCACTTGTCTGTTGGTCTTCAAAGAAGCAGAACTGTGTATCTCTCTCCACTGTTGAATCCGAATACATTGCTGCTGGATCTTGCCATGCTCAGCTTCTCTGGATGAAGCAAACTCTCAAGGACTATGGTATATACCTGAAGAATGTGCCCCTCTACTGCGACAATGAGAGTGCCATCAAGATTGCCAACAATCCAGTTCAGCACTCGAAGACAAAGCATATTGAGATTCGTCATCACTTCCTCAGAGATCATGTTATGAAGGAAGACATTGATATCATCCACGTCAACACTGAAGAGCAATTGGCTGATATCTTCACAAAGCCCTTGGACGAGAAAAGGTTTTGCAAGTTGCGGTGTGAGCTAAATATCTTGGAATCCTCAAATGTCCTGTGAATGGGACACACATCCTAACACTTATGCATTTTGATGACTTAGATGTGCAACACACGAAGTAACGTATATCTTCAATCAATGAAGACATACATTCCAAGTGTGAATACATTAATGCGGAATTTAACTTCGGAGCGCCATGATAATTGTGCGATGTGTCTGGGTCTAATACTTCGTATACGGTGGGTAATGACACCACCAAACTTTTGTTTGAAGTGCTTCTCTTGTCGTTATGTTTGCATAGTCTTCATAACTGAGTTGTATTTATTTGTGACTTGTATTCAAATTTATCTTCATATGATTGATTTGGCCTTAAACTAGTTGCATACTACTTGTGTTCTGTCCTCCACGGCATTCACTTATATTTATGACTTCATGTTGAATCTTTTGATCTAAGTGAATGTGATCGGACCCTAACCTATCTATGCTTCTACCACAACTCTATCTGTCCAAATCATACGCATTCTATTGAAAACTGTCGATTGTCTTCACTGAACCTTGTCAGCTGAAGCCAATCTGACAAACATTTTATGTATGTTTTAATTGTGCTATCTTTATTACCGGCAATCCGAAGAATTCGGAACGACCGCCCCGACAATCCAGGCGTGCGTGGGAACATGGAACAACTACTCAGGAGTTGCATGCATGCCACGTGTCATTCAAATGTGAATCGCCAGGGACACCTGCGTCATTATGATGCGATGTCCCTTTCCTTATAAATGCACATCCCATCGCGGTCAAAAAAATTTCTTCCACCTCGCCACTTCCCGAAAACCCTAGCGCCACCGCTAGCACTCGACGACGCCGACGACGAAGCGCTTAGCTGCCGCGACTTCTCCGACGCTGTCCTCACGCCGGCCGCGGACCTCATCTTCTCTGCCGCCATCGTAGCTATCTCTCGTCGCCAAGTTAGGGCACGAGAGATTGAACTGGTCGGCCTCAACTTTCCCTCCGTCTAGTAGTTCTTCCTGTGGTAATTAAAACTCTTTTTTTACTGTCTTTTTGATCCGATAGATTCATCCTTCCTTACCAAAAGTAGTTTCTACAACTCCAAAGTTGAATCTATCACACTCTGCATCTCATAATGTGCCTAGAATGTTCACTTATGCTTCATTAAAGTTAGATTCCTCACTTGTACTTATTTCTGGATTTGTACAACTCTGGAACCAACTCACATCAACTAAGTGTATATCTTTGCGTTATGAGGTTAATGTCTTCAAACTGATTTATCTTCAAAATCATCTGAGAATGCATATGACCTCTTCCCCTTCCCTCGCATCTCTAATGCTGTCACAGGTACATGTCCGTGGGAGAATCCCTTGGTTCTCATAGTCTGCACTCATTTGCAGAATTCCTTGAGAGTCACATGAATTCACCTGAAGCAAGTTCTTGTCTGACTAGCCGCAAGAAGGCTTTGCAAGTTCTGAAGCCCTTCAGGTTAAGCTTCATGGCTACTGAGAAACCAGCAAGAAAGGGTGGCAGAAAGCGTCGTGGGAACACTTCCAAGGATTTGCCTCCAGATTTGCATGAGATGTACAAAACGGACCCCGAGGAAACCTATACTGGTCGCAAGAATCACATCCAATGGATCCGAAGATACTGGGCTGAAGAATGGTTCAAGTACCAATTTTTCACTCAAGAATATGCTGAGAAGAATGCCATCAAGCGACCCTAGGGAGATATTCTGTATAAAAATCTTCAACCTAGAACCCAAGCTGAAGCCATTGAGCAAGGCTTCTATCCTTGCATGGTTCGCAGACCAGAGCCAGAAAATGCTGACCCTTCTTCTCTGTTGTGGTGTCGCGAAGACCATCTCTTCAAACGCAATTACCAGTTTGCCAAAGACTCAGTTGTGCAGAAAAAAAGGATTTCGGGCTTGACTTCAACCCTGGTCCGTCCTCACCTCGAGATGATGGCACCCGCGAAGCCAATCAGAACAGGATCGGCCCCTTCTACAACCTTGATGGCCTCATCACCCACATAACTGTCCAAGGTGCCAAGGTGGATCATTCTGATGATGATGCTGACACAGATGAAGCTCCAGCTCCTACTCTTAAGCCAAAGAAGCAGAAGAAGGCTAAAGCTTCCAAACCCTATGCTGCACCAAAGGCTTCTTGAGTGAAGCCGTTGGCAACTGCCCCTCCTGCTCCAAGCAACGCCTCTGAAGATCTCTCTCGCGTCTCCAAGAAGCGTGAGAAGACACAGAAGAAACCTGTTCAGAGACTCAGTCAAGCACTGACACCAGCTGCCATTCTAAGGAACGAATCTGAAGCCATTGATTTGTCTTCAGATGAAGAATTTGGTGAGGATGCTCTGGAGCATCTGATCAAGAGCAAGCAAGAGGCGGAGATCTTCAATGATCTGCCCCTCTTTGATGTGAACATCTTGCACAATTTCATTAATGAATGATTCAACAATCAAAATCCCAGCTTTGATGATCTTCAACTCCCCATTGGCATCAGCGTCGCCTTCCAAGGCGCAATTGCTCCTAAGATGGCTCTGGCCCAGCGAATTGTTGAACTGAAACACAAGATTGATTTCGAGAAGGAACAGTTCAAGAAGCATGTGGCCAAGCTGAGTGTGGCTGATGTCCAAAAATTCAAAGTGATGTTGAATGACCTTAAAGAAGCCTTTCGCAGGAAGCATGAAGAAGCCAAAGGCTCAAGAGAACGCATGAAGATTCTTGCTGCCAAGTGTGTTCTGTCTTACAACGAAGCTGAAAAGCACAAGGCACTTGGGTGTCCTGGTATTGACCCCAAGATGGCTGCCAAGCAAAAGAAGAAGTCTGTTGTGGCCCCCACTGAAGCTCCAAGGCGGGAAGAACCTTGCATTGTCTTCCCTGCCAGCATGACAGGCTCGAAGCCCAAGGTCTCCATAGTGGCTTTAGATCAGCAGAAGACCAAGGCCGCTGAAACCGAAGCCAGAAAGCGCAAAATCAAGCGCACTACTGATGATGCACCACCCCCAAAGAAGAGTAAGACCAAGAAGAGAGATCGGGCTGCTCCGAAAGAGCCCCTAGTTGTTGAACCCATTGCTTGTGTTCCCCCTCCATCCGACAATCAAGAGCGTCAGTTGCTTGTTCATGAGCCTGCTTCCACAGAGGCTCCTGAAGAACAAGAAGTTCCAGTCGTCAATCCTATCGCGACTGAAGACATTGGTCCCTGTCGGTGTCAAAACCGGCGGATCTCGGGTAGGGGGTCCCGAACTGTGCGTCTAGGCGAATGGAAACAGGAGACAAGGGACACGATGTTTTACCCAGGTTCGGGCCCTCTTGATGGAGGTAAAACCCTACGTCCTGCTTTATTGATATTGATATTGTGGATGTTTAGAGTGGATCTACCACGAGATCAAGGAGGCTAAACCCTAGAAGCTAGCCTATGGTATGATTGTAATGGTTGTTGTTTGTTATGTCCTACGGACTAGAGCCATCCGGTTTATATAGACACCGGAGAGGGCTAGGGTTACATAGAGTCGGTTACAATGGTAGGAGATCTACGTATCTGTATCGCCAAGCTTGCCTTCCACGCCAAGGAAAGTCCCATCCGGACACGGGACGAAGTCTTCAATCTTGTATCTTCATAGTCTTGGAGTTCGGTCGATGATGATAGTCCGGCCGATGATTGTTCGGTTGATGATGGTAGTCCGGCTATCCGGACACCCCCTAATCCAGGACTCCCTCAGTAGCCCCTGAACCAGGCTTCAATGACGATAAGTCCGGCGCGTATATTGTCTTGGCATTGCAAGGCGGGTTCCTCCTCCGAATGATAGAAGATTGTGAACACCAGGATAGTGTCCAGCTCTGCAAAATAAATTCCACATTCCACCATAGAGAGAATAATATATACACAAGTTCAATCTGCTGACGTTTTTTGCGGCATGACGTCACGCCACTACCAAGCCATTACTTGAATTACTCTACCACCTCAGTGCATTTAGCAAAGCGGTTTCCTTGGCACGTCTTGTCGAAGCAGAGATCGTGTTCCCCCTTAATCCGGGATTCTCATCAATACGGACGTGGGTAACCCAACCGCGCCATTGATGGTGACGCTTGGGGGATAAGCGAGTTTTACCAGGCCGGTGGGGGACACGTAGACTTCGCTCGCCCATATAAGGGATAAGGATTCACCTTTTCACCTACGCCTTCTTCCTCCTTTGCTTATCCATCTCCGCGCACTCGAGCTCCAGCGCCCAAGCCCGCACATCTCGTCTCAACCTTCCCCAGTCATGTCTAGAGCGGGAGGCAAGTGGATGACCTCCTTCGTTGCGGAGGAGCACATCGAAAGACTGCGCAGCGCCGGCTACCTGTCCGGCAACATGGCGCACCGGCTGCCCGACGAGGGGCAGCTCATCCCCACCCCCAGGCCCCATGAGAGGGTCGTTTTTCTTCCACACTTCCTCCGTGGACTGGGCTTTCCACTTCACCCCTTTGTCCGGGGGCTCATGTTCTACTACGGCCTGGATTTCCATGATCTGGCGCCGAACTTCATCCTCAACATCTCGGCGTTTATCGTCGTGTGCGAGGCCTCCCTCTGCATCCAGCCCCACTTCGGCTTGTGGCTCAAGACCTTCAATGTCAAGCCGAAGGTAGTGAAGGGCACTCAAGCGGAGTGCAGAGGCGCCATGTTGGGCAAGATGCCCAATGTCCTTTGGTTCAAAGGGGCCTTCGTGGAATCCGTCAAGGGGTGGCAATCGGGGTGGTTCTATATCACCGAGCCGCGCGACCCTACGTGGGCGGCGGCCCCCGAGTTCAGATCTGGTATCCCCACGCAGCTCACCTCCTGGAAAGAGAAGGGCTTGCTGTGGGGTAGTTCGGAGGAGCTGACGGGACTCCAAGCCTGTATCCAGAAGCTGGTGAAGAAGCTCAGGCTGGTTAACGTGGTCCAAGTCATGCTCGTCCGTCGGATTCTCCCATGCCAAGAGCGGGCATTCAATCTGTGTGAGTTCAATCCGGAATAGTACCAGGCGCTGAGCGGGCTCTTCGACACGACGTACGAAGGCGCTTGGAGGGTGCTGTTTAAGGGCGCCGAAGCCCCCGCATCCGCGACTGAAGATCGCGGATTTCGCTCGCAGCGCCAAGCCGACGAGGTAACTGATTCTACCCTTTTATGGGACACTTGCTTTTCATAGGTTGACTCTATGCGGGTTTTAAATTCCCCTTTTCCTTTGACAGGACTGGATGAGGAAGGCGGAGCAGATTATATGCCCGGCTCCTATGCCAGAAAACCCAGTAGACGCCCGTCTAGCGAGGCTGCTGGTTCCGGCACCGCACGTGGTGCCGGAGAAGAAGGCCAAGAAGGAGGCCACGGGTGCTCGAAAGAGTTCCTGTTTCCAGGTGTCCGACGATTCCGGGGCGGACTCCTCCCCGGAAAACGAGGAGGAGAAAGAGGACTCTCTCCCAGAGGAGGGAGAGAGGAAGAGGAAGGCTTCCCCCATAGGGGAGGCCGAAGGGTCCAAGAGGGGAAGGACTATTCCCCCGAACAGCTCCGCCAACATCAACGTTGGCGAGGAAGAATGGCCTTCAAGGGCCAGGCCTCCGGCGAGATCATAAATATCCAGATTCCTGAATGATTTATAATTTCTTTTTCTGTGTCACATAGTGTCATTCTGATGCCGCATGCTGCCTGTAGTCCGGCCAATGATGATCTCCCCGCTTCATCGAGCGGGTCGTTGGCTCCGTCGGATGTAGACTCCATCCCGACCGCCTCCACCCCTCGCGACACCGAGGACGCCGAGGTGGGATCCCAAGAAGGGACCCATCAGGGGGAGGCTCCGGAGGCGCCACAAGGCGGCCTCCCGGACTTGGCGCCGGACTCCACATCAGAACCTGTAGTGGTTCCGGAGTCCGGCCGACGGCCCCTTCGCACGAAGGGCAAGACCGTGACGCCGGCGGCTTCCGTCCAACCGGAGGCGCCAGATAATTTGTTGGAGGCGCTCCAGAGCGCTTCCATCGAGGAAGAACACCACACTATTATGAGTGCGGTGATTCAGAAGGTACAGTTCGCCAAGAGCGGGCTGACCGAAGCCTGCAGTAGCCTTCTATCAGGCTTTGAGGTAAGAAGTTAAAAATATGCAATCTAATACCGCATAGACAGTAGCCCCTGATGCTCGGTTCGGTGTTCGGAAAGAAAAGCCGGACTGAGGATCTGAAAAAAAAGAAGATATACGCAGGGTTGCTAAAAAAATTATGTCAATATGGGTTGCAGGCTGCGCTGCTGACCTCTGCCGCACTGACTGCGGAGGTCGGTGCTTTGAAGCAGGAGCTCGAGCGGTCCGAGCAAGAGCTCGGCCGCGCCAAGAAGCAGCTCCAGGACAAAGAAGGTGAGTAACACCACTTTGAACTTGTACCTTACAGAGAAGGATTTAGGTTGCAACAAAAAATAACAAGGATAACATGGGTACTGCAGGGGCCACGAATGAGGTGGCGACCCTGAAGGAGGCCGTGTCCGTGGCCGAACGCAATGCGGCCACGGAATGGGCAGAGCGAGAAAAGAAGGAGGCGCGGGTGGTAGTGGTTCGGCAAGAGCTCCAGGCTCTCATGGAAAAGCATGAGAGTTTGGAGTGTGACTCAAAGACTCGAGAGTCCGAGCTTGCCTCGGCTCTCGAAAGTGCCAAAACTGCCAAGGCCGATGCCCATAAGTCCCTTCAGGAGATTGAGTTGGTGAGGAAGATAGCGGCGGGTAAGGCATTTTTCATGCAAAGCAAGCATGTGAATGTAAATTACGTGTTACTTACCCGAATTCGGAGCTCTCCAGGGGCATTTGCAGATCTGCCTCGCAGCATGTCTGATGCCGCCGCATTCTACCGAGCCGAGGAGGGGAGCTCAACGGAGAAGGTCTTCTAGTCTCAGTATGCTGAGGCCGGCCATCCGGTGCCCCCTAGCGACCAGCTGAAGCAGCTGGTCGAGCTCCACAAGGTGGCCGAGCAGGCCATGAAGGGCCTCATAGTCCGGCTGTGGCCTGGAGAGGCCATGTCTGGGATCTACTTCAGCCTCGTGCGATGGTTGGTGGATGCGTGCCCCTGGGTGGAGGTTATCAAGCGCTCTGCCTGTATTGAAGGTGCTCGTCGGGCCCTTGCCCGTGCAAAGGTGCATTGGGGCAAGCTGGATGCGGAGAAGCTAATCACTGATGCGCCACCAGCGGGCAAGGAATATCGTACGCCCGAGATGTACTATAAGACTGTCCTGAAGGGTGCCCGCAAGATTGCGGATGAGTGCCCCAGGGATGTAATTATTGAGTAAATTCGCAATGTGTTATCCTGTGCGCTGAAAACTTTGTTCATATGTGCTAAGCAACGCTTGTTAATTTAAAATATTACCTTCTGTGCGGCCGTTTATTAAATCTGAGAGATGGCAAGTCGTCGGCTTCAGCCCCCATGCCACGAGTGCTGGGGTGTTCGGGATAAACTTGAGCACTCTTGTTCCCATTTTTGGGTCCATCTAGGGAGGCACTCAACACAATGAACAAGGCAACCGGACTTATAGTGCTTGAACACTCTCACTTAGCCATAGAATTCTATAATTTTAAATTTTGGCGAAGCCCCTAGTATTCGGAAGACCGAATTCGGGGCGCTATCCACGCCTTCGTCGGACATTATCCGGTACTTCGCTCGAAGCGGCGTAGGTCTTTAAGGACCCGAAAAGACCTCTCGAACAGCGACCAGTCTCTCGCCTTATCATGACAGTCAGTTTTAGCTTTCACACCGAGGCGTTAACCCGGCTCAACCGGGGCGCAATCACAGTGGTTCTCCCAGTGCTACCTTAGCCGATAGAACGGAACGTAAGGTGCCAAACATGGGAGCCGGGCAAACCCAACTATTGACCCAAGACATGATTCGGAGCCGATTCATATAATGCTATAAGTTCGGGGTGGCGCACTTGTGAAAGTGTTCGGACTTTATCACACCACAATGCGGGGAACATAAGCCCCTGGTGTATTTGGCCGTACCAAAATGTACGGATGCAACATGTCGTAAATGAACATATATATATAAGGTAATGCAATTATGGGCAAAAAGTGCTGCATTTTATTCGAGAAGATCTGCTATGAGCGCGGAATGATACAAATAGTGCGGAAAGCAAGGGATTGGACGAACTAAAGGCGTCTCCCTCCAGGGGTAGGCCGCGGAATGGTGTATTTAACAAATTTAATGCTCGTAATGGAGACCACCTAAGTGTTCGTCGCAGCCTTTGTCCCTCCCTGGCTGTTGCATCATGAGTTCGGCAGGTTCACTGCCGGACAGAGTTCTGTATAAAAAAGAGAAAAATAAAAGATAAAAAGAGCGACACACTTGGGAGCCCCTGGTGTGGTCGAACCGCACTCTGGGTCTGTTGTGGTTGTGCCTCTCCCCCTATGCCCATGGTATCTCCAGGGCGTAATTATGTACGTGGAGAGTTTGTCTTACAATTGTGCGAGGGCTGGGGTTGAGGCCGCATTGCTACGCGTGCTTGGAACGTGCCAGGTGGTCTTGGTTGATGTTGCTCCGAGCGCGTTTGGCCGTGTCCGGTCGTTTAACGGCCGGACTCGAAAATTGCCTTAAAAGGCTGCTCTGTACTTCTGCCGCGAGAGCCACTGTATGTTCCTCCGTTCGGAGGGAGCGTTCCGTGTTTCCATTGACCGTGATGACTCCACGAGGGCCTGGCATCTTGAGCTTAAGGTATGCATAATGCGGCACCGCATTGAATTTTGCGAATGCGATTCGTCCGAGCAGAGCGTGATAGCCACTACGGAATGGGACTATGTCGAAGATTAACTCCTCACTTCGGAAATTATCCAAGGATCCGAAGACCACTTCCAGTGTAACTGAGCCTGTACAACTGGCCTCGACACCTGGTATGACGCCTTTGAAGGTTGTCTTTGTAGGTTTAATCTTTGAAGGGTCTGTGCCCATCTTGCGCACTGTATCCTGATAAAGTAGGTTCAGGCTACTGCCGCCGTCCATCAGGACTCTCGTGAGGTGAAATCCATCGACGATTGGGTCTAAAACCAATGCGGCGAATCCGCCATGGCGGATACTGGTCGGATGGTCTCTTCGATCGAAAGTGATCGGGCAAGAGGACCATGGGTTGAATTTTGGGGCGACTGGCTCCATCGCGTATACGTCCCTTAGTGCACGCTTCCGCTCCCTCTTGGGTATATGCGTTGCGTATATCATGTTTACCGTCCAAACTTGAGGGGGAATCCCTTTTGTCCTCTATTGTTCAGCGGCCGGGTCTCTTCCTCGTCATCGCTGTGTAGCCCCTTGTCATTGTTTTCGGTGATTAATTTGCCTGCCTGCTTGAATACCCAACAATCTCTGTTGGTGTGGTTAGCTGGCTTTTCGGGGGTTCCATGTATTTGACAGGAGCGGTCGAGTATTCGGTCCAAATTGGACGGGGCCGGAGTGGTTCTTTTGAATGGCTTCTTCCGTTGACCAGGCTTGGAGCCTCGGAATCCGGCGTTGACTGCCGTATCCTCATTGCTGTCGCCGTTAATGCGGCGTTTGTTTTTGTTTCGACGCGACCTACCATTGCGGTCCTTGGTATCCGGACTGCCAGTGTTTTTGCTGAGGTTGTTGCTGCGAGCTAGCCAGCTATCCTCGCCCGCACAGAAGCGGGTCATGAGTGATGTGAGGGCTGCCATGGATTTCGGCTTTTCCTGTCCTAGGTGCCGGGCCAGCCACTCGCCGCGGATGTTATGTTTGAAGGCAGCGAGGGCCTCTGCATCCGGACAGTCAACGATTTGATTTTTCTTTGTTAAGAACCGTGTCCAAAATTGCCTGGCCGATTCGTCTGGCTGCTGGATTATGTGGCTTAGGTCATCTGTGTCCGGTGGTCGCACATACGTGCCCTGGAAGTTGTCGAGGAATGCGGCTTCCAGGTCCTCCCAGCATCCAATTGACTCTGCGGGCAGGCTGTTAAGCCAATGCCGAGCTGGTCCTTTAAGCTTGAGCGGGAGATATTTGATGGCGCGAAGATCGTCGCCGCGGGCCATATGTATATGGAGGAGATAATCCTCAATCCAAACCGCGGGGTCTGTTGTGCCATCGTAGGATTCGATATTAATGGGTTTAAACCCTTCAGGGATTTGATGATCCATTACTTCGTCAGTGAAGCATAGTGGGTGTGCGGCGCCTCTGTATTGAGCAATATCGCGACGTAGCTCGATAGAGCGTTGTCTGCTGTGTTCGGCCCGGCCGGAGTAGTTGTATCCGGCGCGACGGTATTCGTCGTGGGTCTTGGGGCGCCCACGTGATGCATAGATAGATCTGGATTGTCTTGCCTTGTCCTCCAATATATCCCGCAAGTCCGGCGCGTTCCCCCGTGGCTTCCTGCTTTTTGAGAGATGTCGGGGTATGGTTTTGGTGGAGGGCTTGCATGCCTCTCTGTCATGGCCACAAGGTGGTCGGTCTGCCGTATTGTGCGCTGGTGATGCAGGTTTGTACGCTTCCTCCTCTAGTCGGGGGAGCAACTTGCGTTTTGGGTAACTTTTGGAGGGGCGTTCGAGTTCATACTCTTCGGCCGCGAGGACCTCGGTCCATCTGTCGGCCAGTAGGTCTTGATCAGCTTGAAGCTGTTGCTGCTTTTTCTTTAGGCTGTTTGCCGTGGCCATTAGCCTGCGTCTGAAACGCTCTTGTTCGACGGGATCCTCAGGCACGACGAATTCGTCGTCGTCGAGGCTTGCCTCGTCTCCGGAGGGAGGTAAGTAATTATCATACTCGACCTCTTCGTCTGCCGCCCTCTCGTGAGGGCTTGCTTCTGCCTCCTCCTGTGCTGGATCGTGCTGGAGGGGGTTGTCTTCGGCACTTTCTGGGGTGTTATTATCTCCTGTGCCAGAATCTCCATTCTTGCTGTGGCGGGATTTAGAGCGGCGCTGCTGACGTCGGCGCTTGGCTTGTTTCTTTAAGGAATCGGCCTCCGTTGCTTCTTTGCCGTCCCCATCTTTTGGGGTGTCCACCATGTATATGTCGTATGACGAGGTGGTCTTCCAGTGTCCTGTAGGCACTGGTTCTTGATAGTCTTCGGCATCATCGTCCATACCGTCGATGCCTTCGGAGTCATAGTCGAGTACGTCGGTTAGATCATCGACGGTGGCTACGAAGTGGGTGGTGGGTGGGCTCTGAATTTCTTCGTCGTCCGCGTCCCAACCATCCTGGCCGTAGTTCGGCCAGGGCTCTCCGGATAGCGAGAGATGCTTCAGCGAATTTAAGATATCACCGAAGGGTGAGTGCTGAAAGATGTCCGCAGCAGTGAATTCCAAGATCGGCGCCCAATCGGATTCGACTGGCAGGGGCGCAGGAGGTTCGGAGTCCGGACGAGAGTCCGGCACCTCGGAGTCATGAGCTTTATGCGGGACAAGGTAAGTGTTCGGCTCCATCGCCGTAGAAGTTGCAGCTCCCGAGGCGGTGTCCAGCCATCCGTCCTCGATCTGTGCGATCGGCTCCGGACTATGGGTCGGAGCGGATTCGTGTGCGGCCTCCAAGGTTCTATCCGGCGGCAGAGTTAGGTCGTGCCCATCGTGACAGCGCGGCACGCTCGGCTGTGGCTCAGATCCATCGAAGATCAAGTCCCCGCGGATAACGGCCGTGAAGTTTAGGCTTCCAAACCTGACCTGACGGCCAGGGGCGTAGCTTTCGATCTGCTCCAGATGGCCAAGTGAGTTGGCCCGCAGTGCGAAGCCGCCGAATACGAAGATCTGTCCGGGGAGAAAAGTCTCACCCAGGACTGCGTCGTTGTCGATTGAAGAGGCCATCAAGCCTATCGGTGACGACACAGAGGAACTCTCAATGAAAGCACCAATGTCGGTGTCAAAACCGGCGGATCTCGGGTAGGGGGTCCCGAACTGTGCGTCTAGGCAGATGGTAACAGGAGACAAGGGACACGATGTTTTACCCAGGTTCGGGCCCTCTTGATGGAGGTAAAACCCTACGTCCTGCTTGATTGATATTGATATTGTGGATGTTTACAAGAGTGGATCTACCACGAGATCAAGGAGGCTAAACCCTAGAAGCTAGCCTATGGTATGATTGTAATGGTTGTTGTTTGTTATGTCCTACGGACTAGAGCCATCCGGTTTATATAGACACCGGAGAGGGCTAGGGTTACATAGAGTCGGTTACAATGGTAGGAGATCTACGTATCCGTATCGCCAAGCTTGCCTTCCACGCCAAGGAAAGTCCCATCCGGACACGGGACGAAGTCTTCAATCTTGTATCTTCATAGTCTTGGAGTCCGGTCGATGATGATAGTCTGGCCGATGATAGTTCGGCTGATGATGGTAGTCCGGCTATCCGGACACCCCCTAATCCAGGACTCCCTCAGTCCCCAAGACAATGTAGAATATGATGAAGTTCTTCCTCAGATTTAGAACCCCACAGTATCATCGCCTGTTCACACGAACAATGAACTCATCAATATTGGCCGTCCTTTGACGCCAATCACACAGGATGCTTCATGGGCTGATCACCCCTAACCAGATACACCAGTTCAAGACTCCCCAAGTACACCACATCCTACACCAATGCAAGGTACCAGTCCAATTGTCAATGATGACAATTACATGGAGACCACACCATCACCGAAGACATCGCCCGTGTTTCAACGGCTTCGCAAAGGCCTGAGGCCTTCGGTCTCCATGACGACTATCACGGAAGAGGATTCACACCAATCCAGCTTAGTGGCACGTCAAGTGTTTCCTGAAGATAATCCTTCTGTGACGGTTCCTGTTCCCGAAGCTAATGCTTCTGAAGAGATTCCGGCTGCAGCAGCCAATGAAGGCAAGAAGAACATGTTGCCACACCCCCCACAAATCAAGAAGTTGTTCTCGAGGGGAACGTATCTGTGCCAGACCCTCCAGCTACACAAGTGGAGGTTGAGAATACTGAGGCGGCCACAAACAACGCCACTGAAGCCAATGACGTTGTCATGACTGAAGCCAATGTGGCCCCTCAAGCTAACACTATGAATGAAGCCAATGCTGCACCAGCAACCAATGTGTAGCCCGACGCCTCTGCTAATGCCTCTGCTCCTGTACCGCCACCAAGGCCACACACTATTGAGCATGCATTTTATCAAGCTGAACTTGTTCCAGTTAGATGGCCAATTCTGGTTCCTCCGCCTGCTCCTGGACCACAATTTGACTACCATGTGGAGCATAGGCCTCAGGTTCAGAAGCCAAAACCAAAGCTGCCAAGGTTCCCCGGTACTGCAACGGCACCAGGCTCCTTCAATATCAACGGCTTCATTGCACACAACACCTTCTTCGATTCTGGGAAGAACCCATATTCCAAGAATATCATCAGATCAGTTCTGGAGCTACCAGTAGCGCAGCTACTACTCCTGCATTCTATACAATCAGGAGCGCATATTTCCTCATATGCGTCTAGACACTGAAGCCATATTTGGTCTGCCCTGCCTTGAAGAAGCCCTAGACTGCTTTCGTGATGCTGGCCTTCTGTAGTTTGTCACCGACAAGGAACATTGGAATGAAGAGCTTATCCTGCAATTTATGTAACCCTCCACATTCGCGGCTACAACAGGGATACAACGACATGGGTCCTTGAGTGGATGACGGGCAACGTTCATCATGAAGCCAAAGCCCTTGATCTCATTGAGCTTACCGGCCTCTCCACTCCAGGAGAACTGTATGAACCTGGTTGTCAGCTTCATCGCGATGCGTTGGAAAGCATTTTTCAGAAGCCAGAGCCCAACATGAGCCAGATGCTTAGTATGATGAAGCCACTGCCCCAGGATGCAAAGTACCCCAAGGAATTTCTTGTTGAAGACCTAGAGTATCTGCCCCGCACTATCTATCACATTATTAGGCAAACTCTATGGCCCATCAAAGGGCATTCCTCCTCAGCGAAGCTTGAAGGTGCAATGAAGAAATTGGTCTTCTACATTCTGAATGGCAAAAGCTTCAATGCTTAGGACTTCTTCATAAGACAGTTTGCTGCATCTGGGTCTGACATTTTTGGTCTCAAATTTTATGCTCCTTGGGTTATGTGTCTGATTAAGCTGCACTCTGCTGTTGACTATCAGCCCTCTGCACGCAACCATATTATCTTCCTGCCAGAGGTTGACATGTCAGTCGAAGCCATTTACCCAGAGCCTGCCAAGGAAGCGCTATATCTTCACAATGCAGATTGTCAGAGTTTCACTCAGGATGTTGAAGGTGTTCAAGCTGTTTCGCGTGTCTATCCATTGGCCGACAACACTCGCCATGCACGTACTGAAGCCACTGAAATCACCATTGCGCCAAGGTCTCGCAAGCGCTCCCGTGTACTCAATGACCGTGAGCTTCTTGTGGCCCTGCATCAGAAACAAGACAAGCATCACTTCTGGCTGAAATGACAGATGCAAAGCCTCTTGGTGGATGTTAATCACATTCGCAATCTTGCTACCAAGAATGCTTTTGTCACTCATGAAACCTGTCGGAGGTCCTGGAAGAGTCTGACATTACTAAGTGCTGAAGCTGATCTTCAAGACGATGGCTTCACTGAGAGATTCAAGTTCGACTCCACTCCTCCTCAGAATGCTGTGCTACGTCGAACCCCATCTCTTGAAGACTCCGAATACTCTTCCTCTGCGGCCATTGTTCGCGCCAGAGTTATTGATGAAGCCAATGATGCTACCTCACTGGCTCCAACCACAACGCGTGTCGACACTGCCCCAAGTTCTTCTGCACCACCTAACCTCAACGACGACCCTACTGCTTCACCTACTCCTCATGGGAACGAGTAGCGACTATGTCTTCAAACCTTTTCGGTCCTTATTGACAAAAGGGGGAGAAGCATATGTTGATAGTCTTCAAGCGGGTCCATATGGGTGGTTGCTATACTTTTTCCTGGTGTTTACAACTCTCGTTTTGGTTCAGAAGATACATTTGGTTCTTTGAGTTGTAACACCTAAACTTGATGGTTGTCTGCTACTTTTTGCTACTATTCTGTGATGCGATGATAAATCCCGCATGAAGTCATGTCGCAGACATCCATCTTTCATTATGCATGTCATTATCCTTGTATATCTTCTCATGCATGATGCATTGTCTTCATATGGTGAGATGGATCTCCACAAGTACAGCCTGCCATGTGCATTTGCATTCCAACGCAAAACATTTATATGCACATCTTCAGGGGGAGCCTCTTCCCATATATGAAGACAATGCCTTAATCCCCTACAATTTCACATACTTTTATCCCCGTTGAAAACTCCAACCAGTTTGTCATCAATCACCGAAAAGGGGGAGATTGTAAGTGCATCTAGTGCCACCCCTAGTTGGTTTTGGAGTATTGACGACAAACCTGGTTGAGGGACTAATGTGTTTGTGAGAATTGCAGGATAACACAGGTAGTAGTCCCTCGTTGATTCGGTTTACCTACCGGAGATGACCCCTAAAAATGTGTGAAGACATTGAAGACAATGGTGGTCTGTGAAGATATTCACATTGAAGACTATGACATGAGAAGACATTGATTGAAGACTATGGAACGTGAAGACTTAGTTGTTTTGTTGTTTCCTTTTCTTCTTTGTTGAGTCATAGGAACCACCGCACTGTTAAGTGGGGTCCCGGTGAACAAAGTCAGAGTGACTAAAGTGATGCTCAAACAAATCCTATGTCTTCGAGCGAAGACAATGAGAGCAAATCTTATCCAGAGTCGGATAAGTTAGCTTTACTTGTAGCCCAAGTCAAGTTGCCGCGTGTGTTTGAAATCTGACCATTGCGACACGTGTCAGTTCCTTAGTGACCCAGGGTCATTTCGTACAAATCAGGTCCGGTTGCCCTATGGCTATAAATAGCCCACCCCCTACACCATGAATTGGTGGCTGCTCAGAGTCAGATACGGCTTTTGTCGTTTGAGAGCAACCCACCTCCGAAGCTTTTGAGAGAGAATCCTTGCGAGGATAAAGCCCAAACCACCCAGAGCCCAGAGTGTGTTTGGCATCGCTGAAGTCTTTCTGTCCGCATGATCTGAAGACTTGTTACACTTGAGGACTGTGAATCCTCCAGCCGGTTAGGCGTCACGTTCTGAGCATCCAAGAGTCATTGTGGATTGCCGGTGAACAAAGTCTGTGAAGGTTTGGAAGTCTACCTTGAAGACTTACCTGAGTGATTGGGCGGGGACTAGGTGTCCTTAGCTCAAGGGGAATAAGGTGAATACGCGGTCTTCTAAGTTGAATCTCAGCCTCCCTAACCAGACGTACAGTTGTCACAGCAACTGGAACTGGTCGAACAAACCACTATCTCCCTGAAGCTATTGGTTCTATCTCTCACTTCTCTTTACTTATCGTTTGTCTTTGTGAAGTCTTTGCCTGATTGCATAATCTGTTTGACTTCACAGTTTGACTACTTGTCCTGATTGGGTTCATACTATCTTCCACCCTGATCCTTACTACCTAGCTGCTAATAGTCTTCGTGCTTTCACTTCATTGAATACTTGACTATGGCTTGTCTAGTGTAGTCTATCTTCCGCTGCATACGAATAATGTTGTTTCTCCTGTTTGTCTTTGAAACTCCCATGTTTTGAAGACTTTCATAAAAATCGACTATTCACCCCCCCCCTCTAGTCAATAACTAGCACTTTCACTTGAGTCTTCACGTGATGCATCGAATTTGATTTAGTCAAAACTTGCTTTCATTATAACTCACGTACTAGAAGTAGTACATAGTACTATTCCAAAATCCATCAGATCTTGTAAACTGTGCAACTACTAATACTTGACCGTAACTTCCGTGAGTGAAGCAGCAACAATGACTCAATCCTCTCAGGAGTTCATGCAGATCCTTCCAACTGATTCTTCTTCACCCGGAAATTTGCGAACTTGTCGATCCTTGAAGAAATCCCTCCAAGAACTCAACACCACCCTGCGCAGGCCCGACGGTGGGCGCCAACTGTCATGGAATTGTCATGTCAGATGTCCAAGTGTGAGGACTTAGTCGCGAGGCCAACGCATCTATGTGGTAGCTTGAGAGGGGTTGGTCGGGACGAGAGACGCGGGACGGATCAACACACAAGACAAGAATTTAGACAGCTTCGGGCCCCGGGAAATATCATCCGGTAATAATCCTACATGTTGTTTGTGGCTAGGTCTCATTATGATCATGAGGGAGTTGTCGTTAAGCCGGCTCTTTGTGTCTAGCCCTAGAGATTGTTTCTTCTTGCTTGTTTCTCTTGGGGTGCCCTATCCCTCCTTATATAAGTTGAAGGGGCGGGTTACATGTGGAGTCCTGTTATGATTAGGACTAGTCTATTACAAGTGGAATCCTAGTCTACCCCTAAAGGGAAAACTCCTTATGCCTTCCCTCGTAAACTGGCCCACCATAACATGAGTCGGCCTTCTGGGCCTTGGGCCTAGTCTTCTATCTGACCGGCCGTTTAGGGCCATCTGTGATTCGTCTGGCTCGTGAGTCATCAGACCAGTGAGCCGCCAGTCCCCCAGCGGGTTACCAATGAAAACGCCAAGCCCAGCCGGGTCATACTTCCGGCCGGGTCATACCGCGGGGTATATGCCCGACACAATGGTTAGAATATTTTGTTAATACTTTTCTCGTAGTTGCGGATGCTTGCAAGAGGGTTAATCATAAGTAGGAGGTTTTTTCAAGTAAGAACAACACCTAAGCACCGGTCCACCCACATATCAAATTATCAAAGTAGTGAACACGAATTAAGCCAACATGATGAAAGTGACTAGATGAAATTCCCGTGTACCCTCAAGAACACTTTGCTTATCATAAGAGACCTTTTTGGCCTGTCCTTTGCCTCAAAAGTACTGGGCTACCTTGCTGCACTTTTGTTACTACTATCATTACTTGCTCAATACAAGTTATCTTGCTATCAAACTACTCCGCTACTTACAATTTTAGCACTTGTAGACATTACCTTGCTGAAAACCACTTGTTTCCTTCTGCTCCTCGTTGGGTTCGACACTCTTACTTATCAAAAAGGCTATGATTGACCCCATATACTTATGGGTCATCAATACTATTTTCTGGTGCCGTTGCCGGGGAGTGAAGCGCTCTTGGTAAGTGGAAATTGGTAAGGAAACATTATTACTACGTGCTGAAATTTATTGTCACTTGCTACTATGGAAAACAATCCTTTGACGGGTTTGTTCGGGGTATCTTCACCTCGACTGGAACCATAATTAGTTTCCCCTCAACCTACTACACCTACTGAAAATATTTAATATGAAATTCCTTCGGCTATGGTAGAACAACTGCTAGCGAATCCTTATGCAGGAGATGGAATCGAACATCCGGATATGCACTTGATATATGTGGATGAAATTTGTGAATTGTTTAAGCTAGAAGGTTTGCCCGGAGATGAATCTAAGAAGAAGGTTTTCCCTTTATATTTGAAGTGAAAAGCATTGACATGGTATAGGCTATGCGATGATATTGGATCTTGGAACTGGAATCGGTTGAAATTGGAATTTCATCAAAAAAATATCCGATGCATCTAGTTCATCGTGATCAGAATTATATATATAATTTTTCACCTCGTGAAGGAGAAAGTATTGCTCTAGCTTGGGGAAGGCTTAAGTCAATGTTATATTCATGCCCCAATCACGAGCTCTCGAGAGAAATTATTATTCAAAAAATTTATGCTCGGCTTTCTCGTAATGATCAAACCATGCTCGATACTTCTTGTACTGGTTCTTTTATATGAAGAAGACTATTGAATTCCGGTGGGATCTTTTAGAAAGAATTAAACGTAACTCTGAAGATTGGGAACTTGATGAAGGTAAAGAGTCAGGTATTGAACCTATGTTTGATTGTGTTAAATCTTTTATGAATACCGATGCTTTTCAAAAGTTTATCACTAAATATGGACTTGACTCTGAGATGGATAGTAGCTTCCTTTTGTGAATATTTTGCTACTCATGTTGATCTCACTAAGGAGAAGTGGTTTAAATATCACCCACCTATTAAAGAAGAAGTTAAAGAACCGGTAAAAGCTAAAGAAGAAACTATCATTTACAATGTTGATCCAGTTGTTCCCACTTCTTATATTGAAAACCCATCTTTCCCTGTTAGGATGAACGAACGTGCTAAAGCTTCAACTATGGTTAACAAAAGTTGTGTTAGAACACCCAAACCATCTGAAAAAATCATAGTTGAACCTAGTGTTGCTATTGTTAAAGATCTCTTAGTCGATAATATTGATGGGCATGTTATTTACTTCTGTGATGAAGCTTCTAGAATTGCCAAACCTGAAGGAAAACATAAACATAGACCAGTTGTTGGCATGCATGTTGTCTCAGTTAAGATAGGAGATCATTGTTATCATGGGTTATGTGACCTAGGTGCTAGTGTGAGTGCTATTCCTTTCTCTTTATATAAATAAATTAAGGATGAAATAGCACCTGCTGAAATAGAAGGCATAGATGTCACTATTAAACTTGCTAATAGAGATACTATATCACCAATTGGGATTCTTAGAGATGTTAAAGTCTTGTGTGGGAAAATAAAATACCCTACTGATTTTTTTGTTCTTAGCTCCCCACAAGATGTCTTTTGTCCCATTATTTTTGGTAGACCTTTCTTGAACACCGTTAATGCTAAAATAGACTGTGAGAAACAAACTGTCGGTGTTAGCTTTGGTGATGAATCTCATGAATTTAATTTTTCCAAGTTTAGTAGAGAACCTCATAAGAAAGATTTGCATAGTAAGGATGAAATTATTGGTCTTGCTTCTATTGTTTTACCTCCTACTGATCCTTTAGAACAATATTTTCTATACCATGAAAATGATTTGCATATGTGTGAAAGAAATGAAATAGATAGAATCTTTTTAGAACAACAACCTCTGCTTAAACACAATTTTCCTATTGAAACTCTAGGTGGTCCTCCTCCACCTAAAGGTGATCCTGTGTTTGAATTAAAACAATTGCCAAACACTTTGAAATATGCTTATCTTGATGAGAAAAAGATATATCATGTTATTATTAGTGCTAACCTTTCAGAACATGAAGAAGAAAGATTGTTAAAAGTTCTAAGGAAGCACAAACCTGCTATTGGATATACTCTTGATGATCTTAAGGGCATTAGTCCCACTCTATGTCAGCACAAGATTAATATGGAACCTAATGCTAAACCCGTTGTTGATCACCAACGTCGGTTAAATCTGAAAATGAAAGAAGTGGTAAGAACAGAAATATTGAAACTTCTGGAAGCAGGTATAATCTATCCTATAGCTGATAGTAGATGGGTAGGTCCTATTCATTGTGTCCCTAAGAAGGGAGGTATTACTGTTGTTCCTAATGATAAGAATGAGCTCATTCCACAAAGAATTGTCATAGGCTATAGGATGATAATTGATTATAGAAAATTAAACAAAGCAACTAGAAAATATCATTACCCTCTTCCTTTTATCGATCAAATGTTAGAAAGATTATCTAAGCATACACATTTTTGCTTCCTTGATGGATATTCTAGTTTTTCACAAATACCTGTTTTACAACGTGATTAAGAAAAGACCACTTTTACTTGTCCTTTTGGAACTTTTGCTTATAGACGTATGCCTTTTGGTCTATGTAATGCACCTGCTACCTTTCAAAGATGTATGACTGCTATATTCTCTGATTTTTGTGAAAAGATTGTTGAGGTTTTCATGGATGACTTTTCCGTTTATGGGAAGTCTTTTAATGATTGTTTAAGCAATCTTGATTCAGTTTTGTACAGATGTGGACAAACAAATCTTGTCTTGAATTGGGAGAAGTGCCACTTTATGGTTAATGAAGGTATTTTTTTAGGCCATAAAATTTCTGAAAGAGGCATTGAGGTGGACAAAGCCAAGGTTGATGCAATTGAGAAAATGCCATGTCCTAAAGATATCAAAGGTATTAGTAGTTTCCTTGGTCATGCTGGTTTCTATAGGAGGTTTATCAAAGACTTTTCTAAAATTTCTAGGCCTCTTACAAATCTTTTGCACAATGATATTCCCTTTGTGTTTGATGATGATTGCTTGGAAGCCTTTAAAACACTAAAGAAAGCCTTTATTACTGCACCTGTTGTTCAACCACCTGATTGGAACTTGCCTTTTGAGATTATGTGTGATGCTAGTGATTATGCTGTTGGTGTTATCCTAGGACAAAGAGTTGATAAGAAACTGAATGTTATTCATTATGCTAGTAAAACTCTAGACAGTGCTCAACAAAACTATGCTACCACTGAAAAAGAATTCTTAGCAGTGGTGTTTGCTTGTGATAAATTCAGATCTTACATTGTTGATTCTAAAGTAATTGTTCACACCGATCATGCTGCTATAATATATCTTATGGAAAAGAAATATGCTAAACCTAGACTCATTAGGTGGGTTCTTCTGCTACAAGAATTCGATTTGCATATCACTGATAGGAAAGTAGCACAGAACCCCGTAGTTGATAACTTTTCTAAGCTTGAAAATATTCTTGATGACCCACAACCTATTAATGATAGCTTTCCTGATGAAAAGTTAGCTGCAATAAATATTTCTAATAGTACACCTTGGTATGCTGACTATGATAATTATATTGATGCTAAATACACACCACCTAGCTTCACATACCAACAAAAGAAGAAATTCTTCTATGATTTAAGACAGTACTTTTGGGATGACCCACATCTATACAAAGAAGGAGTAGATGGTATTATTAGACGTTGTGTACCTGAGCATGAACAGGAACAAATCCTACGGAAATGTCACTCCGAGGCTTATGGAGGACATCACGCGGGAGACAGAACCGCTCATAAGTATTGCAATCTGGTTTTTGTTGGCCTACTCTCTTCAAGGATGCCCGTAAGTTTGTCTCGTCTTGTGATGAATGCCAAAGAATAGGTAATATCGGTAAGCGTCAAGAAATGCCTATGAGTTATTCACTTCTTGTTGAACCATTTGATGTTTGGGGATTTGATTTCATGGGACCTTTTCCTTCCTCTAATGGGTATACACATATTTTGGTTGCTGTTGATTATGTTACTAAGTTGCTAGAAGCTATTCCAACCAGTACTTTTGATCACAACACCTCTATTAAAATGCTTAAGGAAGTTATTTTCCCAAGGTTTGGAATCCCTAGATATTTAATGACTGATTGTGATTCACACTTTATTCATCGTGCTTTCCATAAAATTCTTGCTAAGTATGATGTTAACCATAGAATTGCATCACCTTATCATCCTCAGTCTAGTGGTCAAGTTGAACTTAGCAATAGAGAAATAAAACTAATTTTACAAAAGACTATTAATAGGCCCCAGAAGAATTGGTCTAAGAAATTAGATGATGCACTTTGGGCTTATAGAACAGCTTATAAAAATCCTATGGGTATGTCTCCATATAAAATGGTTTATGGAAATGCTTGTCATTTGCCTCTTGAGTTAGAACATAAAGCATTATCGGCAATTAAAGAACTCAATTATGACTTCAAACTTGCTGGTGAAAAGAGGTTATTTGATATTAGCTCATTAGATGAATGGAACCCAGGCTTATGAAAATGCAAAGTTATTCAAAGAAAAAGTTAAAAGATGGCATGACAAAAGAATCCAAAAGTGTGAGTTCAAAGTTGGAGAATATGTTCTTTTGTACAACTCTCATTTCAGATTCTTTGCAGGAAAACTCCTCTCCAAATGGGAAGGATCCTATGTCATCAAGGAGGTCTATCGATCCGGAGCTATCAAAATAAATAATGCCGAAGGTACTAACCCGAAGGTTGTCAATGGGCAATGAATAAAACATTATATCTCAAGTACGCCCATTAATGTTGAAAGCAATATTATCCAAACTTTGACACCAGAAGAATACATAAAGGAAACCTTACAGAAAGTGCAACTATCCCTAGGTGGTTTTGGTAATTCATAACAACATATAGCTCATTGAGCTAATGCTATTCCAAGATTATTATTTCAGGAAAGATCAATGAATGGCATGGCATGGATGATGAAAGTGGACCCCTCAAAATATCAAGGACAAAGGATTGGCTCAAGCTCAAAAGCTCAAGACTCTTCATTTTACATTTTAGTGATCCAAGATCACATTGAGTCTATAGGAAAAGCCAATACTATCAAGGAGGGATGAGGTGTTGCTTAATGAGCCTCTTGCTTCAAGTGCTTAGTGATATGCTCCAAATACCCTCAACTACTTTCTCACATCCTCATATGACCTAAACCTAAAGCCAAAATTGGACACACCGATTCTTTCTATCCATCGCCACCGAGTTCAGATGGCATAGCCACTGCCACAAACCCTAGGCAAATCGGTCTCACCGATAGGGATCTCGGTCTCACCGAGATGGGATTGTAATATCTCTGTTTCCCTTCGTAACGTTTCGGTCTAACCGAAGTGAGCGATCGGTCTCACCGAGATTGCAATGTAAACTCTTTGTTTCCCTTTTGTAACATTTCGGTCTCACCGAAAAGAGCAAATCGGTCCCACCAAGTTTACCTGATCAACTCTCTGGTTAGCTAATTACCAAAATCGGTCTCACCAAGTTTGTGTAATCGGTCTCACCGAGATTACGTTATGCCCTAACCCTAACCATATCGGTCCTACCGAGTTGCATGTCGGTCCCACCAAAAATCCTAACGGTCACTAGGTTTACTAAATCGGTCTGACCGAGTTTGTTGATTCGGTCCCACCCAGATTGGTAAATTGTGTGTAACGGTTAGATTTTGTGTGGAGGCTATGTATACCCCTCCACCTCCTCTTCATTCGTGGAGAGAGCCATCAGAACAAACCTACACTTCCAACTTACCAGTTCTGAGAGAGAACCACCTACTCATGTGTTGAGGCCAAGATATTCCATCCTACCATATGAATCTTGATCTCTAGCCTTACCCAAGTTGCTTTCCACTCAAATCTTCTTTCCACCAGATCCAAATCCTATGAGAGAGAGTTGAGTGTTGGGGAGACTATCATTTGAAGCACAAGAGCAAGGAGTTCATCATCAACGCACCATTTTTTACTTCTTGGAGAGTGGTGTCTCCTAGATTGGCTAGGTGTCACTTGGGAGCCTTCGACAAGATTGTGGAGTTGAACCAAGGAGTTTGTAAGGGCAAGGAGATCGCCTACTTCGTGAAGATCTACCGCTAGTGAGGCAAGTCCTTCGTGGGCGACGGCCATGGTGGGATAGACAAGGTTGCTTCGTCATGGACCCTTCTCGGGTGGAGCCCTCCGTGGACTCGCGCAGCCGTTACCCTTCATGGGTTGAAGTCTCCATCAACGTGGATGTACGATAGCACCACCTATCGGAACCACGCCAAAAACATCCATGTCTCCAACTACGTTTGAATCCTCCAAACCCTTCCCTTTACTTTCTTGCAAGTTGCATGCTTTAATTTCCGCTGCCTATATACTCTTTGCATGCTTGCTTGATTATAATGATGATTGCTTGACTTGTCCAAATATTGCTAAAATCTGCCAAACTCTAAAATTGGGAAAAGGTTAAGTTTTTAATTGGTCAAGTAGTCTAATCACCCCCCTCTAGACATACTTCAAGGTCCTACACTTACGGAACACTCCAGAATCATGAAAAAGGGAGGTACGTGATACGTTAAGTAAACGGACTCCAAAAAATCCGCAAAAATAATTTTTGTCAGTTTTGGAATAGTTAGAAAATTAGGAAAATAAGATACACCAGGGCGTGCTTGGCATGCCAGGCGTGCCCAAGTGGGTTGTGTCCACCTCGGGTACTTTCCAGACTCCGTTTTTCTTCCATTCTGCTTGTTCCCCAAGATAAAAAAATCTTTATATACCTCCCGAGCCGGTTGACCTCCATATCACGGAGAAATCTCCTATTTTCTTTTCTCGTTGTTTTCCTGTCAGATTTGAAATTATGTCGACCCAAGACTCGGAGGGTGAGACTTATGTTGCAGACTATATCGCAAACTCCAAGGAAGAAAAACGGAGATGTGGAGCACTATGGCTGAACTTTGTAGGAAGAAGAAGACTATGATCCTGAAAGGAAGGGGGAGACGAGCTCGGAGGAGGATGAAGTTCCATTGCCCCAACCTGGGGACATGAACATTGAATTTAAGAAGTCAAGTCTCTCTAACAAAGGAAAGAGGCCTAAGATCCAGTTTATCCCTTTTCATCTCTTGCAGGAAAATAAGCAAGATTTATGCAAAAAAGGTCTTGGAGCTTGAGTGGGAGATCCATGAACTGAAAGATAAGAATTCCGTCCTCAAGCATAAGCTAAGGAAGAAAGGCAAAGCTTCTACCTCATCACCACCACCTTCTTCACCACCAAAAGAAAACCGAGTATCGGGTATGGGCACTCCCCTTGGCTTCCGCCAAGCTTGGGGGAGGTGCCCCGGTATCGTATCATCTCCACTATCTTTTGCCTATACTTTCTTAGTTTGATCCATGGTTATCTTTTGCTATTAGATGAATAAAAGTTTAGTTCGATCCTTTCTTTTCAAGAGTTTGCTTAGTGATCAATCCTTGTAGTCGTGTGCAAGATATATAATAAAGTTTAGTTTGAGCTTTGCCTTATTTACTTTCTTGCTGCAATAAAAAGAAATAAATAAAAGAAAAAGATCATATGCTAATCTTATGGTAAGTTATGACATTACACAAGGAAAAGTATAAGTAGAAATTTTTTATTGTAGATTGACAAACATAGCATTGGTTAATGATGCAACTCATGAAAGAATTAATAAGGGAAGATAAGATTCACATATAAATATACTATCCTGGAAATCTTTTATGATTGTGAGCACCCATCAAAATATTATATGCCAAAATTGTTGAGGTTGGACAAGGAAGACAACTTAATGATTTATGTTTGTTCATATTCACATAGAAGTTATATTGTCATAGATCCTTCAACATGTGGTGCTTGCCCCTATCTTTGCTAGCCAAAAACTCTGCACTAAGTAGAGATACTACTTGTGCATCCAACACCCTTAAACCCAAATCTTGTTTGAGAGTCCACCATACCTACCTATGGATTGAGTAAGGTCCTTCAAGTAAGTTGTCATCGGTGCAAAAAGGGAAATAAAAACTGCTTCTAAAAGTGTGAGATCATTTAGTGTAAGCGAAAATTGAGCGTTGTACGAACTTGTGATGGTGAAGAATAAAAGCGACAGACTGCATAATAAAGGTTGCCATCACAAGGGGCAATATAACATGACATTCTCTTGCACTAAGGGGTTGAGCATACAAATAAAAAAGAGAATGGAAACCTTTGCTTCCCTCTGCAAAGGGCCTATCTTTTACTTTCATGCATTTACTTTCATGCAAGAGTCAAAGTTTTTCTCTCTATTCGTTTTATTTTTCTCCTTTGGCAAGAATCATGTGGTGAGGAAAGATCTAGGCACATATATCCAATTGAATATGGGTAGCATGAGTTATTATTGTTGTCATCACCCTTAAGGTGAGTGCGTTGGGAGACGAAACTATCAGCCCCTATCTTTCTATGTGTCCGGTTGAAACGTTTTGCTCATGTGTACACGGTGAGTGTTAGCAATCATAGAAGATTAAATTATGTTTGAGTATGTGGACTTGCCTAAAGGCTCCGATACGTGACCCTTCCTGTAAAGATGATGAATTGTAGTTGCAAAGTTAATTAAGAACATAGTTTGTTGGTTTCCAATAGAGTTTATGCTTTTATACTTCAATGTTGTGATGAATTGTCACTTGTTCATGAGAAGTCTATGATAAAAGTTCTGTGATGAAAGTATTATGTTAAAGTTTGTTGTTGTTATAATAAGTCACATGCTGCTGCTATGTCCATATTATAGTTTCTATCGACACCTCTCCCTCTAAGAATGTGGACATGTTTTTCGATTTCGGTTTTCGCTTGAGGGCAAGTGAGGTCTAAGCTTGGGAGAGTTGATATGTCCATTTTGCATCATGTTTTCCTACTGTTATTTATGTTGTTTTATTGTATAATAATGCTTTTTGGAGTAATTCTAATGCCTTTTCTCGAATAATATGCAAGGTATGCACAAAGGGGGAGAATTCTGGCAGCTGGAAATCTGGACCTAAAAAAACTATGTCAAACTACCTATTCTACACAACTCCAAATGAGCTGAAACTTCCCGAGGATTTTTATGGATTATTTAAGAATTATTGGAGCAAATAAGTACCAGAGGGGGCCATCAAGTGGGCACAACCCACCTGGACGCGCCAGGAGGCCCAGGCGTGCCCTGGTGGGTGCTGCCCTCCTCGGCCCACCTCCGGTGCCCATCTTCTGGTATATAAGTCATTTTGACCTGGAAAAATAAGAGGGAGGAATTTTGGGATGAAGTGCAGCTGCCTCGAGGCGGAACTTGGGCAGGAGCACTTTTGCCCTTCGGCGGAGCGATTCCACCGGGGGGAACTTCCCTCCCGGAGGGGGAAATCATCATCATCATCATCACCAACAACTCTCCCATCTTGGGGACGGATATCTTCATCAACATCTTCAATAGCACCAACTCCTCTCAAACCGTAGTTCATCTCTTGTGTTCAATCTTTGTACCAAAACTAAAGATTGGTGCTTCTGGGTGACTAGCAGTGTTGATTACATCTTGTAGTTGATTACTATATGGTTTATTTGGTGGAATATTATATGTTCAGATCCATTATGCTATTCAATACCCCTCTGATCTTGAACATGATTATCATTTGTGAGTAGTTACTTTCGTTCTTGAGGTCACGGGAGAAATCATGTTGCAAGTAATCATGTGAACTTGATATGTGTTCGATATTTTGATGATATGAATGTTGCCATTCTCTTAGTGGTGTCATGTGAACGTCGAATACATGACACTTTGCCATATTTGGGCCTAAGGAAATGCATTGTGGAGTAGTTATTAGATGGTGGGTTGCGAGAGTGACAGAAGCTTAAACCCCAGTTTATGCGCTATTCCGTAAGGGACCGATTGGATCCAAAAGTTTAATGCTATGGTTAGAATTTATTCTTAATACTTTTCTCATAGTTGCGGATGATTGCGAGAGGGTTAATCATAATTAAGCGGTTTGTTCAAGTAAGAACAGCACCTAAGCACCGGTCCACCCACATATCAAATTATCAAAGTAGTGAACACGAATTAAGCCAACATGATGAAAGTGACTAGATGAAATTCCCGTGTACCCTCAAGAACACTTTGCTTATCATAGGAGACCGTTTTGGCATGTCCTCTGCCTCAAATGGATAGGGCTACCTTGCTGTACTTTTGTTACTACTATTGTTACTTGCTCGTTACAAATTATCTTGCTATCAAACTACTCCGCTACTTACAATTTTAGCACTTGCAGACATTACCTTGCTGAAAATTACTTGTCATTTCCTTCTGCGCTTTGTTGGGTTCAACACTCTTACTTATCGAAAAGGCTACAATTGACCCCATATACTTGTGGGTCATCATTCATCGGCTCGTTAGCTCCAGTGCCGGCAACCCCCGGATCCACAAATCCTGATCCCCATTTCCGCACCCCCTTCTTGCAAAGATGACATAGTGGAAATGCTTCGTGAAGGCACGTACGATGGTTGCGTCCCCCCCCCCCGAGAGTGTCGCCGCATCCGCATTGAGCGTGATCGCTTCTGCCGAGAGGGCTTATGTGGCAGCCGAGACGGCTGCAGCTGCTGCTACAACGGCGGGCGCAAACGCCGAGAGCGCTCGAGCTGCCGTCTGTGCCACCAATGTCGTGCTGGCCCAGGTCGAGGCCATCCACGCCAAGATATTTCAGGCCACCTCGGAATCCAGCATGCAACCCACGTCCAAAAGGGTGGCGGTGGCCATGGAGCACCTGCTTCCTCATGAGGTCGTCGAGTGGGAGCTGGAGATGTAGGAGGCGTCGGAGATTGAGGAGTGCTAGGAGGAGGTGTTGCACGTGGCCCAGGTCGAGGTAGAGAAGAGTCTGTCCGTCAAGGAATCGGCGGTGGGGTACTAACCGAGCTCTGGCGCAGCCACTACAAGTACTACAACCTTGAGGACGGTGCCGAGGACAAGGACGAGGACGCAGTCGACTTCAGCAGGGGGGGCACCGAGTCCACCAACGGCGGCATGTCGCCAGGACAAGTCATCGACGTCTCATCTTACACCGGTGATGCATAGGTTGGCGTAGCGGCGGAATTGTTAAAATTATGCGTACTTAGGCTTTGTTTTTAATGCTGGTCTCTTGTTAGAGCAATGTTTAGGTCAACTGGCTCTGTTTAATTACTAAAATTGCTCGATTCAGTAAGTGTGGTCTGTGTGTTGTATGCTCTTTTGTGTGCCCAATTTAGCAAGCGATGTTAAATTATGCAATGACGTACCCGGGGAAATTTCCACCAAAATTTGAACTATCAAACTCATCCCATGCGTGTAAAGCGGAAGAATCATTTGCGATGCACACTATCGTTCAAAGTGAATGGTGTCCGGTGGCACCACGCACAAAGTCTCCCTCCACATTTCGAAAGTTTTGCCCTAATGCCAAAATATCTACCCCCCTTCCCCACCCCCTTTTTCTCCCCAACCACAAGTCACATTTCCCCTGTTTCCCCCTTCCTTCCTTCCTTCCTAAGCTATAGCCGCTTCCTCACTTGCTTCCTCGCTCTTGTCGTCTCGCATCCTACCGTCGGGGTCACCATGGTCTTCTTTAAAGACCTCTCTAGCGTTTCCTCCTCCGACGATGACTCCTTCACCACCCGGGTATGCCTCTCTTCTCCCTCTCAGGCTATGACTTGGAATGAAGGATTTTTACCTGGCGGTCGATTTGAGTCATTTCTTCCTCTTGTAGTTCCCTAGGACCATCAGTTGCAATGAATGGAGTGGGGTGGCTGAAGATCTGTTTGCTCATTGTCACCATCAATCTCCATGCGTGAAGCTAGTTGCGTTTGAATCTGTGGACAGTGGGAGGAAGTTTCTGGCATGTGCAGAGAAGGTTAGACCCTCTTTCATTGTTACAAATCATTTGTTAGATGTGATTCAGACACTGTCACGGTCCCAACCCATTCATACCACACCTTCAACCAAACGCATCCTAAGACAGTGTCACAGTTTGTACCTAGTATCTAAAAATGTTGCCATCTCATCAGCGGTGCCATTAGAAAATTATTTGGCACCGCTTCAGCAGTTTGTGCAGCCAACTTGTCCACACATCCGAGCAGCCAAGCAGTAAAATACTAAATCTTTACGGCACGAAGGAACTAGGCTTCGGAGCAACTAGGTGCTCCGGAGTTCGGGTCCCTAATTTTTTTCCGCTGCATCGGCTTGCCAGCGCAGGGCACCGGTTTTGGCGTACATAGTGGATGCCCTTAGTGCTATTAGTTCTATGTTACTAAATTTGTGCATGTACACACTTGTTAGTATCAATTTGTTGTCATCCAAACATTGTCGCTATGTTGTTGCAGTTATATTTACCTTCCTCTTAAAATGTTCAATTTGTTATTTATAGTACATGAGTTAGAACTTGTAGCCGTGTTGTAGTTAATTATAGCTTCTGATGTTTCAGAATTTGGTTGTTGTCTCAGTAGCAATTAATTCATTTGCACATTGATCTTTTTGAGAAGATATGCCATAATTAACCTGTTTCTTCAGTTTTTCAAAATAAGTATTGGTGATTTTCTATGTTGCTATAAACCCATTTTCCCTACAATTGTTATTGATATAGTTTTAAATAATATAGGATGAATGGAAGTGTTCTTACTTGGAGTGGGTTGATCAAGAGTGGCCACAGTCTTTGAAGACTTGCCTAGCTAAGCTTCGGAGCATGTATCAGGAAGAGAACAGAGGTAGGCTTAGAGAAAGTGTTGTCAATGCTGAAGAATATTTGAAGATGCGGGATAAAAAGAGGAAGGTGGAGACTGAGCTCAGATTTTTTAAATCACACTTTGCTAAGATGGTGTTGGCGAAGGAGGATGCACTTTCCCAGTTGGCCAGTACAAAACAGGTTCGTACTGAACTGAAAGTAGAGGAGGATAAGACGAGTCTGGATGATCTCTATTAGGGAAATGAATATATTGTTCTAATATTGTTCTTATGAAGTTGAACTAGCTATATGTTGTAATGTGTTGTTTTCAGGCAGCAATCGTACTGTGGTGTTAAAATATATCTATGTGTCTGATATGAAATTGGCAAACAGTTGTTCGACATGAAATGTGAATTTTCTTAATACTGGAACTATTAATTGTAAACTAATAAACCTGCTAAATGGGTCATGGAACTTTGCAAACGGTTCTAGAAGTAAAAGCGCTTGTGATGGATATGCCAGACAGTTTTCTTCATCAAATCGTGTGTCATGTAGTTGATAAAAGCAAACGTTTAACCAAGGCAGAGCATGTGTGATAGTTACACCTATCACACACAAGCCTATACATAAACCTATGTGGGATGTACATACGAACGGAAACATTTTCCCTGGATTGACTGTGTGGGATGTACATACGAATGAAAACATTTTCCCTGGATTGACTGTGTGGGATGTACATACGAACGAAAACGTTTTCCCTGGAATGAATGTGTGGGATGTACATAAGAACAGAACCGTACTCCTTGGATTGATTGTGTGTGATATACATACAAACGGAAATGTTTTTTTGGGATTCACCTTGTGGGATGTACATACGAACGGAAGCGATTGGGTTTCGATGCCTCGCCGATTGCACACAAGCTCATTTTACCCCAGCCTGTGTGCTAGGAGGGCCTATCCCCGACGGTTGCTGGGTCGTGTGGGAAGGACCCCCCCTATCGCCCACACTCACTTGGCGACGGTTCCAAATGTCATCATGGAAAGGGGTTAAAAACTGTTTGTATAGCACCAACGCGTACCAGTGGGAGGGCCACCCGAGGGAGCAGGAGGAGGGACGAGGCTTATCGATGAGGAAGGAGGAGGCGACAGCGGCAGCGGGTGGCGGCAGCAGGGGTTGGACGATGAGAGTTTGAGAGGGAGAGTGATCGGGCCGGCAGGGAAGAGTATAAGGTAGCATTAGCAGTAGGGTTGGCTCGTCGACCAGTGCTACTGCTATATCTCTAGTAGTAGCGCTGGTTCTAGCCGACCGCTACTACTACATGTAGCACCTACCGGTGGCCATGGGACCACTTAGCAGTAGCGGTGCCAGGGGGCCCAGCGCTACTGCTACTTTGGTACCTGTAGCACTTGGTGTTAACCAGCACTACTACTAAGTGGCAGTAGCGCTGGACCCATAACCAGCGCTACTACTAAATTTCTATCTATAAGGTTTCTCCTAGTAGTGTAATGACACTCCTTAATCTCGGTCTCCTCTCATGTCTCCTCCTACACTTGTGTCACCATCGGTGTCGGCGTGTCGCTCCTCTCGACCTCCTCTCCCGCATGTTGTTGCACTAGAGCCACCGCTGGCATCGTTCCTCTCAACCTCTTCCACTATATGCTGCAACACTAAAGCCATCGCCGGCGTCGTTCCTCTCTGTCTCCTTGCTCGCGTCTTACTGCACTAGTGTTGTCGCCATCGTCGTTATCTCCCGCTTGTTGTTGCATTAGCATCACCGCCGGCGTCGTTCCTCTCAACCTCCACTCCCATGTCCTACTACACTCGTGTGGTCGTCGTTCCTCTCTGTCTCCTCTCTCATGTCCTACTACACTGAAGCCATCGCTGACGTTGTTCCTCTCGGCCTCCTCGCTCGCATCCTACTACAATGGCGGAGGCGGCATCGTCGTTCTTTTCGACCTCCTCCTCTGTATCATGCTACATTGATGTCATCGTCATCATCATTCTTTTTGTCCTACTATTGGGAAGCGTAGCATGCAATTTCAAAAAATTCCTACACTCACGCAAGATCTATCTAGGAGATGCATAGCAACGAGAGGGGGAGAGTGTATCCACGTACCCTCGTAGACCGAAAGATCATGCTTTGGTTGACCTACGAGGTTTAGTAATAACTTGATCTGAAGACTCATGGTCATAATCATTAGCTTCCTCTCTAGTTGGTGTAGGCATCTCGGGAACAGATTTCTCGGATGAGCTACTTTCCGTATTGAGAGAAGGTACAATTACCTCATCAAGTTCTACTTTCCTCCCACTCACTTCTTTCGAGAGAAACTCCTTCTCTAGAAAGGTCCCATTCTTGGAAACAAATACCTTGCCTTCGGGTCTGTGGTAGAAGGTGTACCCAATTGTTTCCTTAGGGTATCCTATGAAGACGCACTTCTCCGACTTGGGTTCGACCTTATCAGGCTGAAGCCTTTTGACATAAGCATCGCATCCCCAAACTTTCAGAAATGATAGGTTAGGCTTATTGCCAAACCACAGTTCATACAGTGTCGTCTCAACGGATTTTTGATGGTGCCCTATATAAGGTGAATGCAACTGTCTCTAATGCATAACCCCAAAATGATAGTGGTAAATCGATAAGAGACATCATAGATCGCACCATATCTAATAAAGTACGGTTACGACGTTCGGACACACCATACGTTGTGGTGTTCCAGGTGGCGTGAGTTGTGAAACTATTCAACATTGTTTTAAATGAAGGCCAAACTCGTAACTCAAATATTCATCTCCACGATCAGATCATAGAAACTTTATTTTCTTGTTACGATGATTCTCCACTTTACTCTGAAATTCTTTGAACTTTTCAAATGTTTCAGACTTGTGTTTCATTAAGTAGATATACCCATATCTGCTCAGATCATCGGTTAAGGTCAGGAAATAATGATACCTACCACGAGCCTCAACACTCATCGGACCGCATACATCACTATGTATTATTTCCAATAAGTCATTAGCTCGT